>NW_011888944.1:1642092-1646203 GCF_000151845.1 Pteropus vampyrus | reverse complement strand
GAATGGAGCTGTAACGTGGTATTCTGATGATGAATTTTATGTGTCAACTTAGTTGAACTATGTTACCCACATATATTGTCAAACATTATTCTCAATGTATTAGTGAAGATGCTTTTGAGTGAGAGTAACATTGTAATCAGTGGACTTTGAGTAAAGCAGAGTGCACTCCAAAATGTGGGTGAGCCTTATCCGATCAGTTGAAGGACTTGATAGAATAAAGACTGACCTCCCTTGAGCAAGAAAAAATTCTGCCAGCAGACATCCTTTAAACTCGAAATATAGATTTTGGACTTGCTGGCCTCCCTACTCACTTAAGCTAATTTCTTAAAATGAATCTTTTTCAGTATATACACATCTTATTAGTTCTGTTTCTCTGGAGAACACGGACAAGTGCGTACATGGGTTTATTTATTTAAACTCCACTAAAATATTTATCAAATAATTAATGTATATCATGTGCAATTCTAGGAACATAGCGATGAATAATACAGAGGCATCCTTGACCTCATGACGCTTAAATATAGACAGACACACAACAAAACACAATCATTTCAGGTAGTAGTAAGTGTGGTGAAAGAGAAAACAGGGAGTGTTGACAAAGAGTGACTAGGGATGGAAAACTAAAACAGAATGTGCCAGATTTTTTTCGTTTGCCCACTGTCCACCTGCCTCTACCTTACTCTCTTCTTTGGAAGAAAGCTGACTTGGGTAGACTGACTGGTGCCCACAGGTTTCTTGATGATTTGATCTCCAAGAGACATTGTAGGAGGGAGGAAAATAAAGTCAGAGTATTTATTACCTCTGCTCCCTCTTTGCAAGGTGACCATGGGCTGGTTCTGTGCCTGATCTAAAGGTCACTGCTTCTAGGACTCTACACAACTTTCCTTCATTCCAGCTTCTAGTAACTAGTACAATTTCTGGGTGCTGACTGTCTCTTGTAGTTCCCCTACACCCTATATTTATACCTAGTCTTCCTGAAAATAAATCCTCCAATTACCCTGTTTTGAGTTTGTCATCTGTTTCCTGTTGGTATCTGACTGATACAAAGCCATCACAGAAGGTCTCATGAAGACTGACATTAGGCTGAGATCAACATGCTGAGAAGATGAGAGCTATGTGAAAAATATTTGGAAGAACATTCTAGATGGAAAGAAGAGCAAGGACAGATATCCTGGAGAAGACACAAATATGATATCTGAAGAGTAGAAAGAGGTCATTGTGGCTGGAGTGTTGAGTGACAAAGAGAATGTGGGAGGACGTCAGAAAGATAGGTAGTGATACTTAACATCAACCAGAGTAAACAAGGTTAAGGCCTTTGAAGTGTTTTAAGCAGAGAAGTAGGTCGATGGGAGATGTTCCTTTTACAGTAGAAGACCTTGATCATGGCTGAATGAGGGCATCCCAAAGATATGTCCACAGCAATTTGCTGAATCCCATGAATGTGACCTAATTTGGGAAAAAAAGACTTTGCAGATGTAATGCTATTAAATATCTCGAGAAGAGATTAACCAGTGGTACCCTAAATCTTGGAAGAGAAAGGCGGAAGGAGATTTGAGATGCACAGGGAAGACAGAAGAGGAGGATGCGAAGATGGAATCAGAGGCCAAGATGATGTGCAACAAGGCAGGGAGCCGAGGATTGCACAGGGAGACCGGAACCGGAAGAGGCAAGGAGGGAGTGATTCTCCTCTAGAGTCTGCAGAAGGATTAGGACTTTGATGAAACCTTGAATTCAAACTCTGGCTTCCAGAACAGTGAGAGAATAAATCTGTAATATTTTAAGCCACCCTGTTTGTGGTAATTTGTTACAGCAGCGTAAGGAAGCTTATACCACCTCCGAGAAACCTCCACTTAACTCTGCAGATTAAACTTTTATTCACCGCTGGCTTCTCCTTGTTTCCCCCAAGAGTCTTTTGCTCTCAATATTTGATATGGATGCATACCAATGCTCAGTCGTGTTTATCCCCAACCTGTTTATACCAGTTCTACTTGTTTTTATAATTATTTAATGATGTATTCAGTGTTATATAAATTAACGGAATATGAACATGAATAACCACTTGCATAAAAATATGAGTAGAATTGCAAATACACCAAAAACTCACATAGAGACATTGCATGGGAAAATCACATTGAGCTTTCTCAAGGGATGAAAGAAGCTCAGTGTAGTTAGAAGAAGAACAGAGCAATAAAGGATATACCAATGGATGACAGATGAAGATTTACACTTTTAGGTTCCAAGATTCCTACAAGGTGGTAGATAGTTGTTGATTATAGCATAAGAATAAATGAGCGGGTCATCTGAGAAAGACAATGACCTTCATCTAGGCTCACTGTTATATGCATAAACTGGGAGCAACTGTGCTTGTGATAAGGTTTAGATGTACATCCAGTATCCTATCATCTGGACTTGTTGTTCTTTGGGTCAGTTTCTCTAAGACTTCCCTGTTAGATTACTCAGAGATTCTAGAAGTCAAGCTAACAAGCTTTTAGTCTTTGAGTTTATCTTGCAGAATTCTGGAAAACGAACAAATCTACTAACCAACCAACCAACCAAACAAACAAATAACCAGCTAATCGACCAACCAACCGACCAATCGACCAACCAGCTAACCAACAAAACATAAAAGCACAAACAACTACAATAATACCCTGAGAGTCATCATTTCTTTGAAAATTAATTTGAATATTTTGGAATCAAAATAATCAAAATATTTTGGAATATTTTGGAGTTGATTTCAAAACATAAATTGTTTGTATTAATGAGATGGAGGTAAAATCCAGAAAAATATTTTGAAAATTTAATTAGATTCTATAACATGTATTAAAAGTGTCTTCACGTGCCGATCTATTTTAAAGAAACTTGGACTGGAACTTACAGATGATTCACTGTGTGTGTGGCTTATATGAGAAAGAGGTAGCAGACTCCAGCAGGAATCTTGACTCTAGGAAAAAGCCTTGGGTCTATCACATAAGACAAGTGAATTCATGGACGTTTAGTTTCAACTTAAAATAAAATGTGTGAGCAAGCTGTATGTGTATCATTTATATCATGTCCTCACATTAATAAGACATTTTTGATGGATTGAACGGTGGTTCTTACCGGGTTTAGTAGGTCTGGCTTCCATTAGGTGCTGACGAACCCTTGGGTTATGAACGCCTTGCGTATTTTGAGTTGAAATGCACCACGCTTTTTATTCTTGCCTCTTTCTCTCCAAACCTACCACTCTTGCCTGCATCTCCAGGAAAGGCACCGGTCTGCCTTGGTTTTGCCGTCGCCAGCACCTCCCACATCGCCTGGTGCAAAGTCCTGGTGAGGATGGTTGGTTTAAACTGATTTGGGTATTGGCCGTCCAACTCATTAAGTCAGTCATTTCCTGCTTGTTATTAGATTTCTTTTGGAGTAGATTTTCTGCTCTTTTTTTCAGTCAGTTTAAAAAATGGCTAAAGTCAGAGGCAAGACTAGCAGACAAGAGGAGTGATCTGGTTAGATAAGTCTGATTTGAATGAGATAATGTTGAACAGTAGGGCAGCATTTCCTGTCTTGCTCACGAGCTGAATATAAATGCTACCATGACTTGAAGGAATTAAAATTTAAAGAGTGAATGCACATAGGCATTTGTATTTCTTCAAGTTCCTAAACACTAAGAGTTGTCTATTTAATAAATAAATGTGTTTCTTGACTGCTTACTTCTTGTCAGGAGCTGTGAAAGTCCATGCCAGGCGTGATTTTATTTCATCACCCTACAGACCCTGAGCATGTCTGGAAACAGCATGACCTATGGGGTCAAGGAGCGAAGTCTGGGATTCGCTTCCCGATCACCGCCATGTGTGCAGAGCACATCATGGCTGCCGGTCACTGTGCTAAGCACTTTACTTGGGTTTCTTTTTCATTCTTTCATTTCCATTTCATCTCCATGGGGCAGAACATTTCATCGCACCATTTTCCATGAGAAGACACGGAAGCATAACAAATAATTACTTCTCAGAGGTAATGAGTGACAAAGTTTTGATTAGAACTCAGGCAGACTCCAGAGCCTGTGTTCACACATCTGGTCTCCTTCCTTCAGAGTTTTACTTTCATGACAACCTTATGTTTTTATATATAGTTT
>NW_011888944.1:1633472-1640742 GCF_000151845.1 Pteropus vampyrus | reverse complement strand
GAGAAAGACAATGACCTTCATCTAGGCTCACTGTTATATGCATAAACTGGGAGCAACTGTGCTTGTGATAAGGTTTAGATGTACATCCAGTATCCTATCATCTGGACTTGTTGTTCTTTGGGTCAGTTTCTCTAAGACTTCCCTGTTAGATTACTCAGAGATTCTAGAAGTCAAGCTAACAAGCTTTTAGTCTTTGAGTTTATCTTGCAGAATTCTGGAAAACGAACAAATCTACTAACCAACCAACCAACCAAACAAACAAATAACCAGCTAATCGACCAACCAACCGACCAATCGACCAACCAGCTAACCAACAAAACATAAAAGCACAAACAACTACAATAATACCCTGAGAGTCATCATTTCTTTGAAAATTAATTTGAATATTTTGGAATCAAAATAATCAAAATATTTTGGAATATTTTGGAGTTGATTTCAAAACATAAATTGTTTGTATTAATGAGATGGAGGTAAAATCCAGAAAAATATTTTGAAAATTTAATTAGATTCTATAACATGTATTAAAAGTGTCTTCACGTGCCGATCTATTTTAAAGAAACTTGGACTGGAACTTACAGATGATTCACTGTGTGTGTGGCTTATATGAGAAAGAGGTAGCAGACTCCAGCAGGAATCTTGACTCTAGGAAAAAGCCTTGGGTCTATCACATAAGACAAGTGAATTCATGGACGTTTAGTTTCAACTTAAAATAAAATGTGTGAGCAAGCTGTATGTGTATCATTTATATCATGTCCTCACATTAATAAGACATTTTTGATGGATTGAACGGTGGTTCTTACCGGGTTTAGTAGGTCTGGCTTCCATTAGGTGCTGACGAACCCTTGGGTTATGAACGCCTTGCGTATTTTGAGTTGAAATGCACCACGCTTTTTATTCTTGCCTCTTTCTCTCCAAACCTACCACTCTTGCCTGCATCTCCAGGAAAGGCACCGGTCTGCCTTGGTTTTGCCGTCGCCAGCACCTCCCACATCGCCTGGTGCAAAGTCCTGGTGAGGATGGTTGGTTTAAACTGATTTGGGTATTGGCCGTCCAACTCATTAAGTCAGTCATTTCCTGCTTGTTATTAGATTTCTTTTGGAGTAGATTTTCTGCTCTTTTTTTCAGTCAGTTTAAAAAATGGCTAAAGTCAGAGGCAAGACTAGCAGACAAGAGGAGTGATCTGGTTAGATAAGTCTGATTTGAATGAGATAATGTTGAACAGTAGGGCAGCATTTCCTGTCTTGCTCACGAGCTGAATATAAATGCTACCATGACTTGAAGGAATTAAAATTTAAAGAGTGAATGCACATAGGCATTTGTATTTCTTCAAGTTCCTAAACACTAAGAGTTGTCTATTTAATAAATAAATGTGTTTCTTGACTGCTTACTTCTTGTCAGGAGCTGTGAAAGTCCATGCCAGGCGTGATTTTATTTCATCACCCTACAGACCCTGAGCATGTCTGGAAACAGCATGACCTATGGGGTCAAGGAGCGAAGTCTGGGATTCGCTTCCCGATCACCGCCATGTGTGCAGAGCACATCATGGCTGCCGGTCACTGTGCTAAGCACTTTACTTGGGTTTCTTTTTCATTCTTTCATTTCCATTTCATCTCCATGGGGCAGAACATTTCATCGCACCATTTTCCATGAGAAGACACGGAAGCATAACAAATAATTACTTCTCAGAGGTAATGAGTGACAAAGTTTTGATTAGAACTCAGGCAGACTCCAGAGCCTGTGTTCACACATCTGGTCTCCTTCCTTCAGAGTTTTACTTTCATGACAACCTTATGTTTTTATATATAGTTTCTTGGTTTCCTCAAATGTAAGTTCGGACAATAAAAAATTTTATGCACATTAAAGGATCTCGTTAGTGATTTGGCTGTAAATCAAAGCAAACCAACAAAACTAATGCCTCTCCTGTCACAAATGAGGTAACTGAAGCTCTAGGAATGGGATTGAGTGACACAGGCAGTGAGTCAGTGACAGCTCAGCAAAGTCTACGGTAGAGTGATGTTGTAATCTTCATATACCCATGGAGATTAGCCTGATTTTGTGAATGTAGTACATGCTCAATAAATGATTAGGTAATCCAGCTATTTAAAACTGTGCTGATCCTCTAATCCAGATATTTCGATGTCATTTACATTCATATGTATTCATATATTCTGAGATTTATTCAAAATTGCTTTGTAGTTTTACCACGTGTGTGCAAATTTATTAAAAATATGGGACTTCTAAGTCAATCTTCCACCATAATTGATCTTATCCTTTTAGGTTATAATAGATCTTTCATCTTTTTTTTATTTTTAAAGTAAACCAAAGTAACACGAAATCGACAGATAATTTCCATCTGTTTGAAAGCAAGGTTCTATAGCTCTAAGACCTTCATTTCATTCTGCCACTTATTCTCATTTAAAATCTGTATCATTAAATTTCAGAGTCCTAAAGAAAAAATAAAGGGATAAAGGGAAAGCCTTAAAGTTACAGAAATCCAGAGAGCATTTTTAAAAATGAAGAAATTGATAATGTAGTAAATAAAACATATAAACAAAGGCAGAAATTGAGATACCAGAGAAATAATAATAATAATAATAATAATTTTCAAAAACAGTTATGAAAAATAAATATACAAACTTATGAATTAACAACATAATATTCTTTGTGATCATTTTAATGGCCAAATTTTTTATAATTATGTTTTAAATACATGACTCAGTGATTTTAAGTAAAATTCGAGGCGTAAAAATATTCACCATTTATTTATTCATTCATTTATTTTTCATTCATCGAAAAATTATTTAGCATCTACCATGCACTAGTCATCATTAATTCAAGCAAGGGTGCCAGTGTTTGTTTTTCTCTTATTATTTAGAGCAAGGCTCTCCCAAGTTGGTACATGTGCCATAAGCAGAATTTAATACAGAAATTGGCACTATAAATCTTGCTTAACCCAGCAGACAGTTGGATTAGGGACTTGAAGTGGATTAAATCACTGGCCCCAATGCTTTACTTTTCTCTGCCTTCCTCCATTTCTATGATTTCATCGAGGTAAAGTGTACACTTGTCTCTTGATTCTGGGCTTAGCCATGTCACTTGCTCTGTCAAATGGCCTGTGTGTGAAGGTGACAGTGTGCCAGCTACAATTCTGCATCTTCAAAGGCCTTGTGTGTTTTGTCTATCCTTTTCACTTGCGTTTCTGTCATCATGTTGAGAAGACTTTTCTCTCTTTCTGCTGCCCATCAGCTTGGGCCCCAGAATAAATGCACTTGGGTAGAATTCTCCCAGCCAGCACAGCACACTGTGCTGTGGGTCGAGGCAGCATCACATGGCTCAACCCAGTCTAGATCACCCAATCCTCATATGAGTTTTGGACTGGTAAGAGTAAATGATCGTTGCCTTTAGCCAATAAGTTTAGATGTGATCCAGTGTTGCAATGACAATGGCTGACTGACCATGTATTAGTCTCATATGTATGACCTCTTCTCGTTACCTCATTTCTGCTTTCCCATTAGTGAGAAATTACCTGATTGGTGAATTTGGAATAAAGAAATTGGAGACACATATTCAAGTCATTTCTTCTTCCATTATTCTTGGGTACATAGTGTCTGCAAAGACATATGTTCTACTCGATCTCTTCTTCTTGTAAATTTTATAGAGCGGAACACACACACAGACAAATACATAAAACGTTTTGGGCTTATCGTTCCAGTTTGAGATGATTGTGTTGAGTGGGTGAGCTGTTTAAATTATTTGAGGTTCAGTATCAGGAAGCCCACAGGATCACAAATATAAGCCATGTTCATGATATTAGCTTTATCAGCAATACAGTTAGTATTTTAGCCTCATTTAACCTACTTCGTCTTATTTCTGAATTTGTTCTAAACTAAGGAAAGGAAAAGGGATGCCAATCACTGAGCTTCATCAAACCCCAGGATAGGAAGCATGGGGCCGAGAGATTGAGATAGATGTTCTGTGTAGTAAGCTTGACAGAAAAGGCTCCTCCCCCTGGGGCTGGCGATGGCAGGAGTGTGGAGGTTGAGTTCATTTCATTGGACGCATTAGGCTGTGAACTTCTAGAAATTGGTTGTAAGTGATTAATTATAATGTATGTGTGTGTAGATATGTATGCTAAACAAACACTTATAAAACACTGGTTATGTGCTTTATAAATATGAACTGATTTAGTCTTTATAACAATACTATATCATAGCATTGTCATATGTTATCATGTAGTATTACCACATAATATTGTTACCTTCGTTTAAATGATGAAGGACTTGAAGTATGGAGAAGGGACATTAAGTTACCTAAAGTCATATAACTAGTACATGGCGAAGCAAAAATTTCACACCTGGCATAATGGTTCTAGTATTAATATTTTTAACAATAAGCTTTATCTATACAGAAGATATTTAGGTTCAAAAATAAAATATGGAACATCATTGATTGGGTTCAACATGCTGGTGTTGGGCCTACTATGTAGACATATATCATTTTTCATAATTCATACAGTCTCGTGTCAAGATACAAGCTTTTTTTTTTTTTAATTGGATTTTAGCCACAACCACCTGAGCACCTGACTTAGACTTTAGAGCCCATGGCGCTTTAAACTTAATTGATCTCTATGATTTAGGGCAATTTTATGCAAAGGCAAGCAGTATGTTTTATATAATTACCATCGTATACATAAGTCCTTATGCAGTAGGAACTTGGATCTTGTTTGTTTTATGCAAAAGTGACCCTCTGAAAAGGTGTGGGCAACAGGTTCCAGTAAAATGGCAGCCACTGGGACTAGCAATGAAATAGAAGTTCTGACTTTTCAACAATACCAAGGAGATGATGGTCTGGTAAGCAAATGTTGGACATGGCAACCTCAGCAAAAGAGAAGATGTCAGTAGAGCTATGGATTGCAGGTTCAATGGTAGAAAGCATAGGGTAGCTATTAAACCTTGACCACACACCACGAAAGCTTTGTCCTCAGCACATCACAAGCTGTCGTGGAGCCCTAGTCACACACTGCCCTCAACAGTGGCCACAGTGGCAGCTTGATCAGTGGAGACTAGCCACAAATTCAGGTGTGGCTACCAGCAGTCTCAGGAGAGGGGTGGGCCAAATTTCTGTGACTACGTCTTGACCTATGAAAACGCAGCTTTTTCTGAGCAAGATTGGCCAAGGGAAATGTTTCTCCATAAGAGAAAGAGTCTTCTTGGCTTTTTAGATATCACAGGAGTGAACAATATTCTCTGCTTTCAAATGTTGGGCATATGAGTTGTCCATGAACTAGATGAAGGTAGGGGAGCCCAGCTTCTAATGGTTACTGCCAAGAGCTGTCATGTAATGTTGGTTTACAGGCTCCAAATTTCATTCTTCCAGGCCCAGAGGCTAATCTTGCATTCATGAAAACACTTCTCCATAAGAGGATTTATGGCAAAGGTAGTGACGTGTGGGCTTCAGGGTCCCTCTTGTGTACGGTTCCCTCTAAAGCTCCCTGAAGCTTTTCAGTAATATGTTCATTAGGTCATAAGTTTTATTAAATTGGCAAAAGTCAGATAATTTAGCTCCAATCAGTTATGGCTATTAGTTATTTAGTTTCTGACTTCCTCCCCATCTCTCTTCCTCAATTGATGGGTAGGATGGGAATAACCATAGTTATTTTTTTTTTTTTTTTTGGATCCAACTAAAAGGACTCATTTGGTTTGAGTCGAGTGGGATATCTGTGTGTAAATCACAGTCACTTTCGTGAAGAGTCATAGTATAGTTTGCCATCTGATCAAAGGCCAGGATTTTGGGATTATTCTTCCCATCTCTGTGCTAACTCACACAAAGCCACTACAGACAAGAGCAGGACCAGAGATCATAACTGTTTCTTTTTTTAAATTAAAATTTTATATTCTGTGTCTTTTTTTGGTAAGAGGATGCTGAAAATTGCACAAATATCGGATGCCACAAAACCTGAATCTGACCCTGTCTACAGGTTCATCCTAGCCAGATGGTCTCAAGTTAGCTCTAGCTTAAATAATTTCTTTCTTGCGGAAGAAAAAAAGCATGGCTGGGACAAATTCCACAGTAAGAGGCAGTGCAAATGGGCACTGGGCCAAAGAACTTAAGTTTGCCTAAACAGGAAAGACTAGACATTAGGTCACTAGAAAAAATTCATGCATTGGCGATTGTTTTCAAGGATAAAAGGAGAAATGGAAAATAAGAGGAGTATATAGACACGGTTATAAATATAGCTATAGATAAACTTATAAATATATACTAGCAAGGAGGCAAAATTAAAATACCTGGCTACCACAACTGCACATTTCTAAACCTTACAAAAAGGTAATAATAACTCAAATGACATCCTGATGGTCAGTGCTATAATATTGTGAATTCTATTTAGACTCTCTTAGAAGTAAGATAAAAAATGAAATTTACCATGGGACTAAAGAAAGAAGGAGGGAGAGAGACAAATATAAAGATGGAGAGAGAAAGAGACAGGAGAAGAGAGAAAAAAGAGAGACAGACAGACAGTCAAAGAGACAGAGACACACACACAAAGAGAGAAAGACACAGAGAGAGATATTTCTGGCTGCTACAAAATGAATCCTGATAGAACCAGGCATCAAGAGAGTTTTGTTGAAAATGAGCCACATAGAAGTTGGGAAGGGCGAAGTTTAGACTTTGAGTTCCTCGAACTTTAATTCACAAAGAAGAATTTTGTTTTAAGCATTAATTCCTTTAGAGTTTAACTTGCAAAGTAAGTTTTGGACTTTAATTTCTTCCTGATATTATGAGACCCAGTTTAAATTAAATTGGGGGGGCGGGGATTTTCATATGGTTGGCATTTTGAGTGTCCTAATGGCATTTAATATCATTGCAGAATCACTAAGAAGGTATATCGTACAACATGGCGCGGCATAATTTGAGTGGGAAAAGAGAATGCAGAATGCATTCATTTTTAACTTCATCTTCTGATCATAACGGAATGCAGTAGTTTGAAATTACTCTCCTGCAATACAGACTTAAAAAAAAAAATAGGATATAGCTATTTTAACATGTTGGACAACAGGTAACAAAAACAGATGCCTGGGAAAAAAATAAAATGAACAAAGTGAGCCTATGATTGCTCGGCTTTCTGATTGGAGCTAAGTAATGAATGAAGTACAGTCAAGGGACGTTAAACATAACAATAATCTTGTTGAGTAGAAGAAGCAGAGATAAGAGTAGAGGAGGCCAAGGCAGCTAGAATGTGTGTCCAGGAGAAGGGAAATATGTAGAAAAG
>NW_011888944.1:1617561-1633422 GCF_000151845.1 Pteropus vampyrus | reverse complement strand
AAGAGAGAAAGACACAGAGAGAGATATTTCTGGCTGCTACAAAATGAATCCTGATAGAACCAGGCATCAAGAGAGTTTTGTTGAAAATGAGCCACATAGAAGTTGGGAAGGGCGAAGTTTAGACTTTGAGTTCCTCGAACTTTAATTCACAAAGAAGAATTTTGTTTTAAGCATTAATTCCTTTAGAGTTTAACTTGCAAAGTAAGTTTTGGACTTTAATTTCTTCCTGATATTATGAGACCCAGTTTAAATTAAATTGGGGGGGCGGGGATTTTCATATGGTTGGCATTTTGAGTGTCCTAATGGCATTTAATATCATTGCAGAATCACTAAGAAGGTATATTGTACAACATGGCTCGGCATAATTTGAGTGGGAAAAGAGAATGCAGAATGCATTCATTTTTAACTTCATCTTCTGATCATAACGGAATGCAGTAGTTTGAAATTACTCTCCTGCAATACAGACTTAAAAAAAAAATAGGATATAGCTATTTTAACATGTTGGACAACAGGTAACAAAAACAGATGCCTGGGAAAAAAATAAAATGAACAAAGTGAGCCTATGATTGCTCGGCTTTCTGATTGGAGCTAAGTAATGAATGAAGTACAGTCAAGGGACGTTAAACATAACAATAATCTTGTTGAGTAGAAGAAGCAGAGATAAGAGTAGAGGAGGCCAAGGCAGCTAGAATGTGTGTCCAGGAGAAGGGAAATATGTAGAAAAGCAGTGCCAGATATTTTCACAGGGGTCTTCTTGAGTCTTTTGTTGAATATCTACCTGCTCATATATAGGGCAAAACCCCACAAGGCAGATAAGAAAAATTCCTAAGGAAACAAAACAAAACAAAACAAAACATTTCTTAATAGGTATAAGCCCAATAATTCTCAGAGCTCATACAGAGTTGGATATTATTAGGAATTCCCCTGGGAAATATTTTGTTGAGTACATAGGACAATCAGTAGAGACAAGAGAGGAGCCACACCCTCATAATAATGATAATTTTTTCTGCTCTAAACTCATTCTCCCCCCCCGAAAAAAAACCTTAAAAAACAATCTTTATAGCTTTAAAAATCTAATGCTAATTTTGATTTATTATACCGTTCAACATTTATTTCATCATAAAATCACCCTCTGTGGCAAAGGCATAATAGTAATTTTCATTTTCTAGGAGTACTATGATATATTAAAAGGTTTGTTTCTTTAACAAGACTAGTTTAGCTAGTATTAAATTAAATCTTTATTTACATTCTTCTATAAGCTTTGGCCAGACCTGTAATAAAAATAACCTGTAATAAAAATGGCAATAGCCATTTTCCAAGAAATTGCTGTTATATATTACTTTATACAATAAATACAGTAAATCAAATGTAAAAAGTGCATGGGAATCAGATAACTTAAATAAACTGTAATTAAAATTCCATTGCTAAAAATCTTGGGATCTTTCTATAAAATAAAGAGTAGTCCGTTTCCTTTTACTTTAAAAAAAAATCTCGACATTTTTAAACTAGCACAAAATAAACTACTTATTAGAGATAGCTCAATATTCTTTAAAAGAATAAAATAAAATCTAGCAATCAAGAACATAACAGTCACAAACTCCAGCATTCAATCAAAAATCACTAAATTAGAAAAAAAAAAGAAAAATGTCGTTCGGTAGAAACAGATCTTGAAATAACAAGTGACAGAATTAAGAACATTGCAACAGGTATTATATTATGCTCCAGATATTTAAACAGATATTTTCAATATTGAAAAACATGACCATGATTTTTTAAATAGAATATACAGAAAAGAATCAGGGGGACCTGTAAAGCTTAAAAATGTGATACCTGAAGTTAAAAATACTCTGAATAGAATTAGCAGCAGTTTAAACACTCATGAAGAAAAGATTAACAAACTTGAAGACAAAACAATAAAATTATTCACAATATGAAACTCAGATAGAATATATACTATAATATGTATATACACATATATGTACGTATGTGTGCGTATGTGTGTGTGTGTGTATATGTATACGTATACATATATTTAATTACTAATTTTAAGTGTCAACTGGTGCGCTATGGGTGCCCAGATATTTTATTTGGTCACACATTATTCTGGGTATGTCTGTGAGTATGTTTTAGATAAGATTAATATTATAATAAGTAGACTGAGTAAAGCAGATTCCCTCCCATGTGATTTTTTTTGTAGGGGGGATTATGTAATTCAGTCCATAGCATCGATTATTTCTTCAGGATTAATACTTAGATATTTTATGTTTTGATAGTATGACTATATTAGAATATATTAGAAGCTTACTCTCTGAGAAAATTGTACTATTACTGTTACATTTGCCTTTGAAAGTGCCTATTTCTCCATTGCTAAATATAATTTACTATTCTTTGCTAATATATTTAAAAAAAAACATGATACTTTCTTGTTTTATTTTTTTAAAATTCTTATAACTAATGAGATAAAAAATAATTATATTCATTGATTATTCATATTATTCCATTTACAAATCTAATCACACACTTTCCTTATTTTGTATTAAGATTTTAAAATCTGGTTTTTTTTTTGCTATAGATTTTAAGCTCTCCTATACCTTATTTATCAAACATTTTCTATCATGTGTTAAAGTATTTTTTTAAAAAATTTTGTGCATTATATTTTTATTTTGTAATAACTTATAAATTATCAATATTTTTTTACATGGGAAGATCAATCAGCCTCATTGTGCAGCCTCTTAAGACTGAGATTTTCATTCTATCAGCAAGCGATAGAGGTGAAATACTCTGACTTTGGAAGTTTTGCTCTTAATACCTATGTTATAGTACTATGTGACTCTGGGCAAGTCACTTAGCTTCTCTGAGTTTCCCTCGTGTGTGAATGATAACAAGTGTAACATATAAATCACCGAACACATGGTAGGCACAGAACAAATGTCAGTCTCTTCATTAAAAACACAATTAACTCTTTGTACTTGGAAAGAGCATGCTGTTACCCAGTATACCTTCCAATATTACATCATTCGAAATTTCAATTAGGATGCCCTCATCCTTCTTTCTTTATTCCTCTATATCTGAAGGACCTAATAATAACTGTAAGAGGAATGTAAAGAAATGGACTATTTAAAAAAAAAAAAAATTTCTGAGTGTTCCGGAGAACAGTTCCTCCATGTGGTGAAGGAAAAGTTCTTCATTAAAGGCGGATAATAGCATTCTTTATAACACATTTCACATTAACCAGCCCTAAAAAGCAAGCTCTTCTGTATGTAGCCACATTACCTGAGCCAACACTCTAAGCCTCCTGCAAAGCTGCAAGTTTTACATCCTCCAGGGAGCACCAAGCCTGAGCAGTTTTGACTGCCAGTGGAAAAACGGGCTCTAAGCAGTTTCAGGAAACTAAAACATTAAAAGGAAAAGGGACAGTGGGATAATTCATTTCCCAAATTTACAGAAGAATCCTTGATGGGAGAGGGAAGGAAAAAACTTGTTTTCTTTTAAGCGTTGCCATTGAAAATGAAATTTATATTTGACTTTAAAAACCCTCGGCATTCGAAGCTGAAGGCTGTGACATTTGGCCACACACCTTAAGTTGCACAAATAAACACATTAATCTGAACAGAACTGTGGATTTGCTTTTCTTGTATTAGTGCCAACCTCAGAATGCGCTCTGATTGCTTGGTTTTAAAGAAAACAGGATGTTAAAATTGGCCGAGGTGAGCCTTGCATGTTAATGTGATTCTTTAGAGTTAATGTTTGAGAATTGCTCTTCTATTTAAGGTAGTCCCTGATGTGAGTGTTTCTTGTAGTTTTCCAGAAGGTTGTTTTATAAGTGTAAGTTGACATGAGAGCCTGAGATTCTTTGAAGGAACAGAGGCTACTTGTACCTGATTCTATTTACAAGACTCTATGAACACTGTGTCTTGTGCCACCGAGCTTGCAGGAGGGAGAATGTTGATTTCCTCCAGGTTGGGGACAGATTTTCTAAGAAGGGTAAGTCATTTCTGATGGCAGTTTGTCGGAGATACCATTGTTTCTCCCTCCTCCTGGAAACCAGAACTAAGAAAGAGCTCTAGGTAGGAGCAGAATCCTTGGTCTCGTTGAGGATGGGGGCACGAAGACCGGAAGGATAATGCAGGTGGAGGTTCAGGACGGAGCTAATGGTGTGGAAGGCTGAGACCCCGGGCGTTGCCCTCCAGTATAGATGTCTGTCAGGGTTCATAATTCTGGTGATATCTCCATCAATGTGTAGGAGAGAGCAAGTTCACTCTGGGCACTTGAAAAGGTGATACGTTTAAACTACATTGTTTATATTCCATCATCCCAGTGATACCGAAGTGACATAGCTGAACCCATGCAGCTTAGGTCAAAGCTACTGATCTGGACTCCATGGCCCAGCACTATTCCCTGTAGAAAATATTGCCTTTCCTATTATTTCCTTTGCCCCCCTTAGTCAAAGTTCAACTTGCTAGCATGATTTCTTTTTCTTCTCAATAAGAAGGAATTTAATTCCAATTGGTTAGTGTTCCACGAGTAAGCCCTTGGTTTCAAACACATTCCCTTGTTTTACAGACTTACACAAGGAAAGAAAGTAACATTGACAAACCGAGTTTGACACCAAAATAAAGTTGGTATAAAGCTGGCTTCCAGTCTAGGCAGAGCGACAGAGATGGGGCAAAGAGGAGGAATCAGCGAGCACCCTTGGGCGCTGGAGCAGGCAACTGCCCTGGAGAAGCAGAGGACACGCATCCACCACCGAAGTTTGGGGCTGGACAGGCACTAATGGAAACAACGTGTATTCTAAGTCCAGTGGTTAGAAGTATCTGCCCTCATGGAGCTTATATTCTCAACAGAGGAGTCAGAAAATTCACAAATGAATGAATAAAATAGCAGTGCCTCCAATCGTGAGAAGTCCTATGCCGAAATATAAACCTGGGAAGGGGGAGGCAGCTGTTGCTTAAAGGTGTC
Source organism: Pteropus vampyrus (assembly GCF_000151845.1). Taxonomy (NCBI): domain Eukaryota; kingdom Metazoa; phylum Chordata; class Mammalia; order Chiroptera; family Pteropodidae; genus Pteropus; species Pteropus vampyrus. Next base: position 1,628,463 of record NW_011888944.1, on the reverse strand, counting down.
CTTCAAGATTAAGTGGCATGGCGTGGTCTATGATAGTTGGGAGGTGCTTCAGCTAGGCCTGCAGGCAGAGAGGCTGGAGCAGGGGGTGTAGGTTTGGGGGAATGAGTTTTGTGGGCCAGAGAAGTGTCAGAGCAAGGACCCTCGGGTGGGGTGGGGCTTCCTAGTGTCTTAGGAATAATTACAAAGTTGTGCGGCTGGACGAATGGATGAATGGTTGGGGTGAATGAGACGGTAGCCAGGTAATAAACGAGCGGAGTGAAGAAGGAAGGCATGCAGTGTTTCGTAAGTCACTTTTAGTTGAATTTTCTCTTAAGGGAAATGGAAGTCATTGAAGCTTTTGTAAAAGCAGGAAGTGGCCTCACTCAAACTGGCTACTGTTTGAAAATAGATTTAAAGCAAAAAAAAAAAAAAAAAAAGTAAAACATGCTGTTCTGTTTCAGGAAAGAAAAAAAAAAAGTTCAAAACTCCTACCTGGCATAAATGATTTTTTTGCATTTTGGTTCCATCCATATACTCCATTTGCCTGTTCCTCAAGCCAGATCGCCCTCAAACTTCCCCCAAGAACCCCCTGGCAAACGTGCTCTTTCCGTCTGTCCTCATTTCTCCTCATTCTCAGCAAATCCAATGTCTATGTGGTTTTCAAGATTAAGCTCAGCGAATCTTGACTCTTGCACTAGAAGACACTCTTCAGCTCTGTTATCTGTGCCGCTTTTCTCTAGGGGTTTCTGCAGCATGCCTCGACCCAAGACTTGGCTCAGTAAGTTGTTCTTGCTGTCTCTGATGTCTGCTTCTGCAGTTGGACCCTGAGCGTATAGACAACCATTTCTAGCTTGGGGTCAGCGCTCAGTGTTTGTGTAGCAAAGAAATGAATACATGATAGAAAGAAATAGAGAATGAATAAGTTCTAGAAATCTTCTGTACAAACAACACAGATTCTATACTTAACTGTGTGGTACCGTGCGCTTCAAAATTTGCTAAGAGAGTAGATCTCATGTTGCTTATTCTTAACACGCACACACACACATGTACACACACATATACACAAACAGGAAAAAAAGGGACACAGGGAGCTTTGAGAGGTGCTGAACATGTCGATTTCCTTGATCGTGGTGATGATATTGTTACAGGTGTTTGTTTGTATCCAAACTCATAATTGTACACATTAACTATGCGCCATTCTCTGTATAAAAACTATAACTCAATAAAGCTATTGAAAAGAAAAAAAGAATGAGTGAGGCCAAAGTATGCTCTTATCAGCCGTCACATTTCCTGTCCCCATGATAGTGCTGTTCTTAATCCCCAACCTGGCATGGTCCTCTAGGCAGTTTTTTTCCTGTACCTCTCTTCTCAATAGGCTGGATTAGGGACACTCAGCCAATGAATGAGTATGTTTACAGAAGCTGAAATGTTTTTCCAGAGTCATGGAAAATACAGATCCCATGTGAAAGAGCTGCTTACATTACCGATACAGAATGTGTTTCTTCTCGAAGAAGCCTGAGCATCTTTGATGAGCAATACATATATATATGTTTTTATGTCACTTGAGAGTCTTCTCATTTTTTTATTAGACATCAATTCCTAAGGTACCATATTTTACTCCACCAAAGGCAACCTCCCAGAACAAGGGAGCACAGAAAAATAAAGAAAAGTAAAGATGCATAAAATTGCCCCGAGATGCATTAACTAATACTATCTCATCAAAGTGCTCTTCTCTAGGCCATTAATTACAACCTGTGCTATTTGATGAGTTTGGACATATGTGTACACTTGTGGTACCATTAGCACTATAAAGTGTCCTCAAAAACATTGTTAAAAAAAAAAAACCCGAAAAAAATTACAATCTGTGTAAATGTCCCTGTCCCTTTGTCTCATCAAGTCATCTTCACTTCAAACTACCTAATGCTGTTTTTGTGGAATTTTCTAAGTATCGTGAGGTCATGAGACCATAAAGGAGCAGGACTAAGATTGCATGAGGAGTGGAGAAAAAAAAGAAATCAAAGGTTATTTGTCTGTTGAAGGTCAGCCTAACTGGGCCCCACACATTGATTTTCTTAGCTGCTACAGTTAAACAAGTCTCCAAAATAAATGAATTATAGGCAACGGTATGTGTGCAACCATCGAACTAAGCTTTAATTTGAGAATGCAATCAATAAGTCTTTGTGTTTCCCAAACAGAACATGAGCAGAAAATCTGTGATGGGGCATATGTGTTTGTATAGTTGCTGGAATTTCAGTCCGATGACTGCTTTGACAAATGACACTCTGCTTCCAATCAATAACTCATAAGTCATAATTTACTTTTTCTTTACCTTGAACTCTAACCAAAAGGAGGCAAACATCACTATAATTTCCACTTAAAACACAGGTAAGAGTTGATTGTGTATGGGTACATATGTGTGCTCATGGCCCAAAGGGCAAGCCATGACTGCCCACAGCAGAATCTCTTCTATCAGGAACTGTGTGAGGACTCGTAATTTGGTAGGAGGGCACGCTGCTGAAGAAATGTGGCAATGTGCATTAAAATTCTCACCATGTCCTTTGACTCAGAATTTTATTGTGTCTGAATCTGTCCTATGTAAATAACCCATTGATTAGGGGGCGGGGAGGTTATATACCAAGCTGCTTATTGTAGCATTTTTGGTACTGGGGAAAAATAAAAGCCAGCTAACTTGTCAACAGTAGTCATGGCGAATATCCTGAGCTGGTTAGTACACAGCCAATACTAATGCCGTGGGCAATGTTAAGAGAAAAAAGTGAAAGGAGAAATTGGACATTTGGCATTATTTCAAGCTCATAGGACAATACACGTAGCACAAAAATATCCTGCAAAATGTCCAGGGATGGTTTTAAGGTTTAGGGACTATGAAGGATTATTTCCCCATGACTACGTATTTTCTAAATTTATTAAGATGAGTAGCATTATTCTTAACATGTAAACTTTTACTAAATAACGTGACTTCTTAAAATATTAATATCAAAGGAAAATTGCTGTAACGGAAAAGGCTAATAAATTTAATTTCTAAACATTGCTAAGGATAATTTTCTATGTTCAAGGGTATTATAAATAAAACTGAAAGTTAAAGGGCAAACTGGAGGTGGAAAATGGAACATAGATGTTAATTTTGTTAATATTTGTTAATATTAAAAATATTTATAAAGTAAATATTCTTTACGTATAATATATAATGTATATATCATATATAAAGAATATTTATTAAATTGTTTTATTACTTTTTACAAATACATCTTATAATTCTAATATATTTTAATTATGTGTATTATAATAGAAAATATTTTTAATATTTAAAACCAGTAAAACTAATAGCTCAAAAAAGATAATTCAGTAAATGAACGAAACATAACATTTCCCAAAGAGAAAATATAAATGGACCATAGCTAGGCATCAGACCGAGGACTTAATTATAAGGGTAGCCATTCTCCCGAGAAGATTAAATTCTCAGGATCGGGGGGCAGAGAGAGACCCAGGGTAGGGACCTGTCAGTCAGTGCCCTTGAGAATTTTGAAACCCAGTGCTCTCCTGACCCCTCTGGGCCTGCAGGAGTGGCTCGCTTCTTTCTGTTTAGAAACGTCTAGAACTCCCACTTGCATAGAGAGATGGCAGAGGGCTCTGCTTTGTAGAACAGCATTTATCGTCCTCAGGATCATCATCTACTTTCTCACCTGGTCATCATACCAATAATTCTGATCTCATCACTATCCAACCTGGCCAGGGAAGTGATGGGCCTGTTAAAGGACCTGACATATTGGTGCCGATTTTCACACGCAGAATGGTTATGACAATTTTACATGATGGAATAGATGTAGGTCTTGGTTTTCACCTTCAATTTGAAATCGCTGAGCTGATAATATATCTGCTGAGATTTAGAAGAGAACAGCACCTACCACTCCTGGAAACATGAATAGAATAATTTGGAATTTTATGTTCTCTTTTGCTAAGTTTTTTGTCATGATCTGTGATGAAATAAATTTTTATTGATGGAGTACTCATGACATAGACCTCTAATTACTGAATTTCTAAAAAAAAAAAATTAAGACTTTGATGTTAAACTTTCAATAGACAATTATATTGTGTAGAATACAATTTTCTAACTCAATTATGCAACTCAATTATCTTTTATCTCTAAACACAAGGTAACAGTAAATGCTAAAATGGTATAAAACAGGTGGGGAAGGAAATTTAGTCAATATCTATCTATATGGAATCACATTTATTGTACTTGAAACTATTTTTTATTTTCCTTGTGATTATTCTTCTTAATCTAGGTCCTTCATATGTCCTTCCTATTTCTCGGTAGATTATAGTACCTGTCTATACCTTTCACATAGAGTTCTATTGATTTTTGTTTTTAGAACTGGTTTAATGACTTGCACTGTGGGCTGGAAGCTCAGACACGTTTATTTACTCACAAAACACATGCTGAGTGCTTCGTCTATGGCAGGAACTCTGCTTTTAGTCAACTGAGTTGGCTAAAGCATGATCTCTCTTTCCAAGGGACTCACACCTTTAAATTCCTTGAGATTGACAGATGTGACCACTAAAACCTGTTCGGTAGAACAGATCCTTTGTGAATGCTGGTTCTAAATGGGTAATAATAGCTAAGCTTCTCAGATAAAATCATTGGTCTGATATTAAAATTAGAATGAAATTTTTCAAAATAACATTCTTCCCTCTCCCTCCAAAGCTTTAAAGAACTAGATTTCATCACAACTCATTCTGACACTGACATTGCAAATAATACCAAAATATTAATGCTATATCTTTATATTCAGATTCAAATTTTACCAGACTTGTTCAAGAATCTGTTACAGTTTAGAGTAGGCTCTTTCACCTACATTATGCAATACATTTAGTGTCTTCTTTCATTTCATGATTTGTGCAAATAGCTGGTCAGTCTCCTGCCTTGTCCTGGCCCTTAGAACATAGCAATGAACAAGATATTTTCCGCACGCGATCTAGAAAATATTAGTTCTCTTTCTAGACCCATGCAATTGTTAGTTCTTTTGTGATACTTTAAGTGATTTCATTTAAAAATATAAACTATTCTTCTTGTCTTGTTTCTATGATTCTTAATGTTCATACTCAAAGAGGAAAGGGAAAAAAAAAATAAGAAAAGAATGAACAGAAATACGCCAAAGAGGGTCCTCAATGAATTACATGAGCACAATTCAATGTGTTATTCAGTTCGATTTTCCCATTTGAAAGAACGTAGAAGTTATTTTTAATAATAATTGATTAATTTGAAAGCTGATCTCAAGGAATATCAGCATAGTTCATAACTCTGATGTTTACTAGGCTGTGTGTACATGCAGATAGCAAACATTTATAGAAAGCATAAAACATCGACATTGCACTCAGCATGATAACAACGTTCAATATTCTTTCTGTTGTTCTTACTGTTACTGTTATTGAAATGTGTGTAGAACATGAGTAAGCACATACCTGTTGAAGTCCCCAAATTTGTATTCAAGTCATACTCAGCTGCTCATTAGACTAAGCCTCAAAGATCTCATCTGCAAAATAGTAATAGTAGTATTTAACTTCATAAATTTATTGTAAATATTAAATTGTACAAGGAAAGCAAAAATCTCAAAATAATGTCTGACGTATAGAAAGCTCTCACCAGGTATTGATTTTCATGTTATTAACTTTTTACCTTAAGGATCTTCTATATGGCAAACATACTATAAGATATTTGATTTCTAAAATTTATGGAGAGCTGTTTATTTTTTTGTTAGACCCCATGTATGCTTTTCAATTCAACTTTATTTTTTTGCCTTCTGTTAAATTATTTTGCTAACTAAAAATCCCATAGAAATATATAAAATTTGAAGTTGAATACAATGTTAATTGTCATTTTGTAGAAGAGATTATGTGTTTAAGCAAATGTTGCCTAATCTCATAAATCATAAAAGTTAGATTAACAAGTTTTATTAGGTCAATGACAATAGAAAGATCACTTTTAAACAGAGTTTCATAACATATTATATGTAAAGTACGTCACTTAGAAATTTAATACATATTAACATCATTAGTTTCACAACACATTAGTGAATCATATGTCAATCCTCTTTGCCAGTGAGAAAACTGAGGCTCAGAAAGGTACTTACTCAAAGTGACTTGGCTAAGATGTGCTTGGTAATCTAACAGTTTCGTCCATATCTCTCAACCCTATCCAGGTTCCTCTTCTATAAAATGTAGGTGAGAATAATATTTATTTATAGAGTTGACAAGAATCATATTAAATACTATACATATGTATGTTTTGTGCAACAACAATTGGTCAATTGATCCTGGCCTGTTGTTTTTGTTACTCTAACTGCTGTTATTATTTCACTGATTGTTTCCTGTCTCAGTTATTTCTTTACTTTTACTCATTTTTATTTTCTCTAAAGCTCAACACCACTGAGACGCTTTTTCCCTCAGTCCTCTTTCATTCCTTTAAAAACCAAGAATTTCCGCATCAGTGTTAAATGCATGAAAGTCTTCAGATTATACCAGCTATTTACTACAGTGAAATTGCTGAGATCTGCTCACTTTATTTTGGGAAGAGAGTTTCCAAACCTTGAACATCACCGTAAATCACTAAGCCAGCGGGGGCAATTCATAAACCCTTAAGTCTCAGGTAATCTCCTGGGTGGACTTTGATCCTCATTCAGGAATTATATCTATCACTTTGTTTCATTTTAGATTTGTCAAGGAATAAGTCAAAACAGAAATATCATAGAACTGGGCAGATATAATAGTGTTTGGTCCTTGTTCAGTTGATTTAACCTCTAATTGTTCAACATCTGCACTTAAGCAAACAGAAATAACAGAAACAAAAGTAATACTTGAAGGAAATCTCTCATAAGGAGGGAGAAGCCACAAGCCTGTATCTTGACAGATGGAGAGTTTCATTTCTGTTGGATTCAGCTTAGAAGGTACTAAAGGTTGGTCAAAAGTGTTACAGAATATTTATTCTTAGCCTTGAGGGTTTCCAGGATACAGTGCAGGGATGCAGGACTCTTGCAATTTCGATGAATTTAGGAGATGGATTTGAAGGTCTGGGAACACACTGACAGCCAGAATTCACATTACGAAGTACTCAGAGGAGAGAGCTGCACAGAGAGCAAACTCTGAACATCTGAACTTAGTTCTTGTATATTCAGCAGATGAGGACATGCATGTGAGGAAAAGACACAAGGCTGAGGGAAAGAAAAACATCTGCGAGGATTAGGGGACCAGATATAGTGCCTATTCCCACCAACCAAACCAGAAAAACCTCATGTTTCTTGGGACATCGAATGTTACCTCAAAGGAGGGGTCTCACACAAAAGGGTCTTGCCTCAGTAGGGAGTAATAATTAGCCCTTGAATGACAACTGTTCTGAGCATACTTAAATTTAAAAAAAAAAAAAAAATTGGAAAGGACCAAACTGTTTCCATGAAACTATATTGTGTCCAACAACAATACTCAAGTATTTTCATAGAAACTCAAAAATACTCGAAAATACAATGTCTGGCATTTATTTAAAAATTACCAGACATACAAATAAGTAGAAAAATATGAATTATAGTAAAAAAAACATAATCAAAATATGTTCCTGATATGATACAGATGGAAGTCAGATTTTAACAGACAAGGACATGAAAAGAGTTACTATAAATGTTTTCTATATGTTTAAAAAGATAAGTACAGACACAGAAAATATATTAAAAAAACAAACAAACTAAATTTACAGAGATAAAACTACAATGTTTGAGATAAAAAAAAAATACATTGAGTAAAATTACCAGTAGAACAGACATTTCAGAAGAAAAATTTCGTGAACTTGAAGATAAAGCAAGAGAAGCTAAAATAAAATGCAAAGAGAAAAGAGAAAACTACAATAAAACAATCAACTGAGCATCATTTAACTGAGGGAAAAATAAAAACAGCCTAAAATACTGTAATTAAAATCCCAAAAGATAAATATATATACATTTGAAAAAACAACAATAAAACATTTTCTAAATTTGATAAAGTCTATAAACTCGAAGATTCAAGAAGCTTAATGAACCCAAATGTGTGTCAGGAACACACACGCAACAAGAAGAAAAAAAAAGAATGTACAACATAATCAAATATCTCAAAAATCAGTTATAAAAAAAACTCCTTAAAGACATTAAGGGAAAACAGACAAGGTACATACAGAGAAACAATGATAAAAGTGATTATTTCTTGTTCAGAATAATGCATGACAAAAAAAAAAAAAAATCTGTCAACTTAGACTTCTGTATCCAAAGAAGATATCTTAAAAAACAAAAGTAAAATAAAGACATTTTTAGATAAACAATGGCTAAAAAGTTCAACAGCAGCAGACCCACACTACAAGAAATATGAAACCAAGCTCTTTAAGAAGAAAAATACTAGATAGAAATAAGGATCTACATAAAGGAATAGAGAGCAAACAACAACAACAACATAGATAAATACATAAAGTAGTGTTATTTTTATTGAAATCACTTAAAAACAATTAACTTTAAATAATAATGACTTTGTAGTACAGTGTTTATATCATATATAAATGTAAACTGTATAGCAGCAATGACACAAACATTGGGGAGAGGTCAGTATATTGTAAGGTTCTTATTCTGTATGTGAAGTATAACATCACTCAAAAATAGAGTAATAAGTGAAAGATGCAAAACGAAATAAACCATTAAAATAACAAAACAGAATTAATATGGTTAATAAGCTGACATAAATGTGATCGAAATATAAAAATTATTGAATTAATAAAAAATAAAGCAGAAAACTAGTAAAAAATAAACAGGGAAAAGGTGGGATAAATAGAAAGCAAATAACAAGATAGTATATTTAAAGCTCATCAGGTCAATAACCACATTAAATGCAAACAGTTTAAATAAATAACATAAGTATCTCAATTTAACTCTCATTTTATTTTACTTTGGATAAAAAAGAATAGCCCAACTACATGCTGTTCACAAAAACACACTTTAAATATAAAGAAACAAACAGAAGTGAAAGAATGAAAAATTATATTAAATTTCTTAAAAAGAAATTTAGAGCAAAGAATAATGCTGAGTTAAACAAGGTCATTTCATAATGATAATGGGGCCAGTTCAACAGGAGAATATAATAATCCTAAATGTTTATGTATCTAATAATAAAGCCATGTACATGAAGCCAACAGTAATGAAATTAAAGGAAAATAGTTCAATCCACAGTTATAGTCAGTACTAAACTCAGTACTATAATTATAGTCACTCTCTCAATAATGAAAGGAAAAAGTAGTCAGGAAATCAGTGAGTTTATCAAATATTTGAAAAATATAATCAATCACCTTGACCTAATTAATATTTATAGAATACTCCACACAATAGATTATTATTGAGATAAATTAAAGAAGACTTAAATAAATGGAAAGATATACCCTGCTCATTGGTCAAAAGATTCAATATTGTTAAGATGTCAGTTCCTCCCAAATTGATCCATAGATTTAACACAACCATAATTAAAATACCAGCAGACATTTTTTGGTACAATCTGACTAGAAAATGCCAAAATATATATATATACATATGGAAATGTAAAAATCCTAGAAAGATCAAAACAACCTCAAGAAAGAAGATCGAAATTAGAAGTCTAAGACTATTCTATTTCAAATCTTATTATAAAGTTATAGCAATCACGATAACGGGGTATTGTCAGTATGGCATCATTCAGTAGAACAGATTAGAGAGTCCAGAAATACAGTCATACATACATACTACTGATTTTTGAAAGAGATGAAAAGGTAATTCAGTGGAGAAAGGTTCATTTCTTAACAAATAGTGCTGGAACAGTTATCTACTCATATTTTAAAAATGAACTTCAACATGTATGTTATATAATGTTATAAAAAATTAAATGCCATGTGTCATGTACATAAATGCAAACCTTAGAATGATAAATCTTCTAGGAGAAAACTATTGTGCCTTTGGGTTAGGCAAACATTCTTAACTACGACATCAAAAGCATGGTCCATAAAAGAGTAAATCGATAAATTAGACTTCATCAAAATTGTGAAGTCTGCTTTTCAAAAGACATTGTTAAAAGGACGAAAAGTAAGCCAGAGACTGGGAGAAAATATTTGATGGCCATGCATCTGTTAAAAGACTTGTTTTCATAATATATAAAGAATTCTCCAAAATTAGTAAAAAGTCCACTAAAAAATCCATTAAAATGGGCAAAAGATTTGAACATATTTTAATTAAAAAGATATATAAGCCCATAAAAAGGCAAATTTGTACATGAAAAGATGCCCAATATCAGTCACTAGGAAACAAAAATTAAAATTATAATGAGATACCACTATACACATATTAGGATGGCTAAATAATAAAAAAAAAAGATTGAGCATACCAAGGGAGATCTGTCCATGACGTTCACAGCAACTTTATTCATAATCGCCCCAAACTGGAAACAACCAAACATGGCTAATAACCGAAGAATGGATAGTGTCCTTCAGTACCTACACAATGGAAGACTACTCGGTAATAAAAAGGAATTACTTACTGACATATGCTACAACATGGTGAATCTCAAAATAATTCTGAGTAATTAAAGCCACACAAAAGAGAGACTATACCCTATGATTTAAGTTACATAATTCCAAGAAACGCAAACCAATATACAGTGACAGAAAGCAGAGCCGTGGTTCACTGGGGAGGGTTGGAGGTGTGGTAGGAAAACACTGGTCAGAGAGATTAAATACGTAAAGAAAAATGGGTAAATTACATTAGCAACTTTAATTTGAAAAATTAAAAAAAAAATCAAATGGTTAATAAAGCAAATTGTTCAGCTTTGGTACTAATGAATGGAATGAAAATGAAGTTTTTATAATAAGAAACATGTTTT
>NW_011888944.1:1613348-1616682 GCF_000151845.1 Pteropus vampyrus | reverse complement strand
GGGTAAGAACATTGATGGAATCTTGACATTTGCACTCTAGCTGGGGTGTCATGTCAGATAATGAGGAAATACCTTAAAAGCAAGTTCCCTTTGGGCAACACACTGCTTGAGTTTCTGTCGTTGAGGAGACAAAGTATTATTGATAGAAATCAAAACAATGCCATTTGGAGTTAATTGGCATGAAATATTTGGCACAGAAATTTTACCTGTTTTAAGACTTCAATGGGTATTGGGAAAAAATCTTTTTTATTGCTACTTTTATTAAGCACTAATCATTCCATTAACATTTATTGAGTGCCAGCACTTGAGCAGCTGCAGTCACACCTGCTCGTAGAAAACTTTATTTCTCAAAGTATTTGCTCTATTTAAAATCCTGTGTTTTGTAAATAAGCTTGATGCACTTAACGGGAGAACACACAAAGCCCTCTAGTCCGTGAGCGAAGCCATTGCTCCCACATGACAACGTACGATGTGTCCCACATTGTCCCCGATGGTTTCTCAGCACTGCCTTACTCTGTGCCCTCGTGACTTTCCCTTCCAGGGAAATGAATGCCGGAGAATCACATTACCCTTCACTTGTCAGTCTTGAGCCTGAGGCCTCTGAAAGTCGGCAGAGCTCGTCCTAGGCTGGGAGCCCTGTGGGACCTGGTATTAGGAAAGGGACAGTTACTAGCTTTGAGGTGCCTCAAGGCTCCTCAGGACCAACTCTGCAAGGGGGCACTCTGCTAGTTAACCGCCAAAAATAGACCAAAGGCCACCGAAGGCCAGTTTCTTTGCTTAAACCTTCACTCTAAGTTTAGTGCGTAAACCAAGACGCTTAGAAGGAAGATCATGTTTATCTTTGTATCAAAAAACCCTCTCCTAAATTATGTGTGCACGAGAGGTAAAGTGTCAAAGACACAGTGCCCCTCACAGCTGCTAACTCTGTGACCTTGGTGAGGTGCTCTGTCACTCTGAGACTCAATTTCCTCACCTGCCAAAGGAAGCTAATAGTAGCTGCCCTGCCATCTTCTCTGACATGCCGTGATGCTCTAATTAATTTAGCAGATATGAATGAAGGCTTGGCTTTGTATGTGCCTGATACAGTAAAAAGAAGCAAGGTCACATACATGAATAAAACATGTCCCTACTCCCAAGAGGAGTGGCTCACAGTCCATCAGGGGGTGGGGATGCCATGATAAAGTGTCAGGCTCTATGTTACGGGTGGCTTAAATGAGGGAATCATTAATTCTGCTGTGAGAAGGAGGCGTACGAGGGAAGGCTTTACAGGGAAGATGAGTTTTTAGCATCATCTTGAGAAATGAGTAGGAGCTTGCTAGGTACAGAATAGTTGGAGGACGTTGCACAAAGTGACGAGCAAGCAGTAGAGAAACTGCACGTAGGAAGAGACACATGTGGGGGATACGTGGGTATTGCATGATGTGCATGCCGTTGCTGTGCCATCTGCATAGTGCTTTGCATGTGTATACTGACATTCCTGCCAACACCACACTGAAGTTATTTGAGAGCATAACTCAGTTCTTTTCCCTGCTTCGCCCATGACATACTAACTGGTCTGGTCTTCACGACGTGTCTTCTTGTGTCATTTTGCTAAATTGTAATCTTATAAAAATTAACATATGTACCTAATGTGAAGTCAAGTAGCACTAAAAGTCTTAAAATCCTCCACTCCGAACTCCCATTCCCCTAAATCAGCTCTTTCCAATTATTATAGCTATTCTTTTTGGTATTTCTAAATAATCCATCTAGACCATGTGTGTTTTTATTTTGCTTTGAGACAGTATCTATTGACTTCTTGTTATAAAAGGTACAACTTTATCCCTCATTCCTCCTCATTTATATTTCGCCAAGCCTACATACCAAAAGTAGTTATTTAACAATTATCTCAAGTAATTATTTAGTGTACATAAATTATGGCTACATAAATATTGTTCAAAGGTAAGCCTTGTGTACTATTGTGTATTATAATGGATCATTTCCTTCCTTGTATAATATTATTTATTTGCCTATCTTACAAATTGCCTTGATTATTTTGGTTTGGGTTTCTATGTATTTATCTTCAATTATTCTCTTCAGAAGTATCTAACAGAAGTGTGAAACTCTTTTAAATAGAGACAAACAACACTTAAGGTGAGACCTTTTCTTTTTTTCTTTTTTTTTTTTTGGTGGGGGCAATATATATTCTTATTTTAGTTTTCACTGATTTCTCTTTAGCCCTGCTGCACACCTGTTAAAATGAGAATTTATTTCACTATTTTCTTATGGAAAATGCCTTTATTTTTTGGATCATATGACTTCCCCTTTCTCAGTTTATTTCCTTGTTTGGGAAATTTTCTCTCCAAACTACCTTCTGAGAATATATAAAAATTTTTAACTTTTTTTAAGATATCAAGTATCTGAGACTTTTTTTTCACTTTCATTCTTGTTTGATAGTTTGACAGAGAATAGAATTCTGGTCCGGAAATGTCTTCATCTAAGACCGTTAAAGCATTCCCCCATTGTATTGGAACTTCCGAAGCATGGTGGCCATGTTGATTTACAACTCTGATCTTCCTGAAAGAAGGACCTTAGATTGGTCCCTGGGTTCCACCATCATCATCATCACTGCAACTCTGGGGCGGGGCACCGTTTTCCTGGGCAGCTTCAGCCCGAGAGTGAGCATGGTTAAATTTTCGAGCCTGTCCTTTTTTTTCCCAGAGCAGGAGACCTCTAATGGGTGGTCTTTTCTGAGGAGTTTCTGTCTAGGTCAGCTGAGACTTCGTCATATCTGTATTGAGGCATGAGGCTCTTCATACCCAACCCTACTTCTTTCCTTTTTCATTTCACAGGTTTCCAATTCGCACAACGGTCTTACCGCCTTCTTGCAGAGATTTTTAAGAAAAGCCTCTTATGTTTAGCCCCTTGCCTTCGCTGTTTTCCATTTCGTCTGTTGTACTGAAGTCGGTAGGCAGTTGGAGCTCAGTGCTGCCCATTCTGCTCTTCTGAGTCACGGCTGTGTATCCATCGGCTCTTTTCCTTACAAAATATTGTTCGTAACTCTCATCTTCTGAATCGTTATAATGGGGACCTAGACGCTCATTTCCTGCAGCTCCCGAGAGTAATGACTCTCATGCACACGGCTCACAGCTGAGCCCTTCTTCTGTGGTTTCACTCAGCCTGAGAGAGAGCTGCTCGCCCACGTTCATGTCTCTCTGGTGGCCGCTTGCATCCACTCACTGGTTACTGTGTGGGTGCAAAGACCCCATACCCAGACAGCACCTTCTTAGCTCCAGAGTTTCCCATAGGATTAACTGAATTCCCTATTTGCAATTAGGATCAGAGTTCAAACTCTCCA
>NW_011888944.1:1572518-1611113 GCF_000151845.1 Pteropus vampyrus | reverse complement strand
GTATTACAATTTGTGACATCCTTGCTCTATGCCATGCACTCTTATAGTTAGCTTATCTGGCTTGATTCTTTTTACTCCTTTACATTTATAATAATGCAACCCACCTGGAGATGAAAAACCTGAAGTCCAGAGAGGTTGAATAACATCACGTAGTTGATAAGCTCCTGAACCCTATTATGAAAGCGAGGGTGATGGGACGCCGAAGTCCGTAAATTTTTGCCCAATTATAAGCTGATTCTTTACACTTACCTTTCAGTACATTTTGTTAGTTTAGCTTTAAGGGTTTTTAAAAGTTTTATAAGCAAAACAATGACAGAGAGAATTGAAAATGAGATTTGGACAGCTGTTTCTAATAATTTATTTTTTATTATTTTCATATTCTTTTCATTATTTGTCTCAATAAATCTTTATTCTATCCCAGCTCACTGAAAAATAAGAGAGCTCATCTAAGATGTAGAAGCAACACGGGTACCATATCAGCTGTCTTGGTGATCATAACATGACCATTGTTCATGAAGGCAAAATCATTTAACCTCTGTTCTTAGCGCCTCCAGGACTATTATACATAAACTCCAAGATGCATCGGGATTATCCCTGGGCACAGAGTTATTATTTCTTATTGATAAGTGAGTCACATATCTTCATTTTAAAAGAACAGATAGAAGGATCTACAACACAAAGTGAAAAAATGGGAAGAAGATCCCTACCGTAGAGCAAGTAATATCAAGTTACTGCTCTGTCTCTGGGAAATCAGAATGGGATCATATTCTTCTATTTCCTGTCATTATAATAATGAAGTCATGTTGTAAAAGGTGGACCTTTTTTTTTCTATAATAGGATAAAATGATAGAGTGAAGTAGTATTACTTTGAATCAGAACCCCAACATTTACTTAGTTCATCTGTTTATGCCTCGAGATGGAAACCAAACCCTGTCACCTTAACATGCTCATGGAAATTGGACCTTTGCTTTATCCAGGCTCATGTTTGACAGTCAGGAAAGTGTTACCTGTAGGTGGTCTTTAGGGTACACAAAGCTAACCTGTCCACAGCAGGGAGGGAAGGCGTGGGAGCAATAAAAGCTCTCAGGAAGAGCCTCAAAACCAGACATGAACCCCCATGGTGAAACCCTACCTCCTCCTGTGGTGGGCAGTGTTATCTCCACCTTGTCTCCAGATTTTCCATTAATATTTGTCTCTAAAGAGTGAAATAAATTCTCTCTCTGGGACTTCTGAATCACATCATTGGATCGCCATGTCAAACATGCAGATTCTAAGTTTATTTACCAAAAAATGATGCACGAATTACTGTATCTTTCATCATAGACTTCGTGTTAAATTTATATTAGTGCATATGTGATCATATATTTTTAAACCATGGTAGGTTTTTTTTTTTTGGTCACTTTCTCAAGTGATCAAATGAACAATTCTTAAGTGTATTACAAAATCTAAAGGAAATGAATGTTCTTCATGGAATATATTACATTTCACAGACATTGTGTTTGTAAAATCTAAATAGTCCTTTAGTCAAAGATATCTATAATAGCTTTTTGAATTTTTCACCAAGTAGCTATCTCTGTAGCAGCGTCGGGAGGGAATTAAAAAAAAAAATGTTAAAAGTGAGTAGAAAACAGCAGCCCTAATTTCTTTTGTCTTTTGTGGCAAACATTAACTTTTTTCCTAAAGATTTAAAAATCTTTTGGTTATGAAAACAGAGAAGTAGAGTACTTTAAAAACTATAATTTCTTTGGGTGACACGATCTGTTCCTTCATTGGAAATGCTTATAATTTACATATAATGACCATGTATTTCTCAACTCAAATCTGAACACGCGACCTGACCAAAGTCGCCTTTTCTGTTCTGTGGATTCACGTGAGGAGACAGCCTATTAAGAATTGACAGATTATTAATTTAAAAATCAGGAGAAAGAAGGAAAACAGAAACTTACTTGACACATGGGAAGAATCAGGGACTTTTCCTTCTCCTAATTTCCCCCGACGCGATGCTTCTTGAAAGGCAGTAGGCTTAAGTTTAAAGAGATGTGATATTTCAAACGTGTAAAGACCCACGATCTCAGGCCTGCCACTTACAGTTTGTGTCATCTTTTGCGAATCACCGGTCTTGTGAGGAAATGCTCTTGTCTTTCTTTCCCCACTTGCCACTTCTGCCATGAAGTTAGAATGAGAGAGATCTTCTCCGGGCACACAGCTGATTCGCCAAGGAGGGGGTGTGTGTGACATGCCAGTTAGAGTTCCTTTCCGAGGATTTTTGAAATAAAGTTAGGGAAGAAATCAGTCTCTCTCTGATGACAACGCTATTACTTGTTAGGTTTAGACTGGTGTTTTGTTGAAAACAATGAAGCCTATGTACAACGATACACGGTGGTTAGAGAGAGAATTAGTTCCAGAGGATTCATTTGTTCTTTGTTCTTTAACCTACCTATATACCTGCTCGTTATCATTATTTGCTTCTTTATTTTCCTAAATCTATTTTTTTTGTTTAATGACATAAGACATTTGAGTTTTATTTTTGACATTTGGTAAAGAACGTGGTGCATAGTGGGTGCAAGACTTATCGGGGGAATCATTTCTTAAATTATATAAATGTATAATCACTTTGCTGTATACCTGAACCTGATATAATATTGACTATCAACTGTTGTTTAAAAATTTTTTTTAGATGAGAAAAAAAATAAGAAGTTTTCCCGACATATACTCTGTGTGTATTTTGTAAAATGTGATGGCGATAATAAAATTATTATGGTAAATAAATTGATAAAATACCTTATGTGAAGCACGGAGCATAGTACTCACTAATACTCACCAGCTGCCAACTCCCCTTATCCACTCTCTACTTAAATAATTCAAATGATACAATAACATCGAATTAGTCTGTTTATTATCAATTCGAGATAAAAATCTTGAGTCATGAACAAAAATATATGTATGGCATTTTGATATGGCAGACATTAAGAGATTTTAGAGAGATGACATTTTAACCTGAGTCCATTACTTTCTGAATGTGTGATTTTGGGCCATTTGCTTAACTATTTTGCATCTAAATTTCCTCATGCATAAAAAAGAATGCTAGTTCTCATTTTATTACTGATATAAGACATTTTAAAAGAACAAATGTATATGTACTAAAATTATCTTACTTTTCTTGTCTCCCTGAAAATATCTATTCATATGTAGTCTGTCTCCAGGCATGATGGAAGTTTATGAGTGTAATTTCATAGAGTGATTCACGATGTCCAATATCAAGTCTATACGTTCAGATGAAACAATAATTAATCATCAAGAAGAATGAAACAGACACAGAAAATATGATCCATCTCTCTCTTATTTCGATGGCAGAAAAAGAGACTGCAGCCCTTCCTTTGGGGCTGGGCGTGTAGCTTCTACCTGAAAATAATTAACGTGTCATTGCAATTTCCCATTTGTTTACGATATTCTCCTCAAATTATGAAGTCGAATTGGCTAAGGGCATAAATGTGGGGTAAAGGTAGGAGATTTAGGTTAGAGAAGGATCCTAGTTTCTTTAGGCTCAAGCAACTGGGTTAGAGAGGTGTCTTTCAGTAAAGTGAATAAACAGGAGCAGAAGTTTATTTGCTTAAGGCAGGACGTGGAGGGGAATGAGATTTTCAGTTTTGGAGAACGTGTGTAGTTGGAGGTTCAGTGCCACAGTGAGAAGCACGGTGGAAATTCACTGTGGACCTGGCTGGAACCAAGGACACAGTTCGGAGCTGGAGATAGTGAGTCGGGGGTGGCAGCAGGTACGACTCAAGAAGTGTACATAGGATTTGAGAGAAGGCGACCTAGGGCAGACTGTAACGACGATTTAAAAATAGACAAGAAGAAGGTCTTTCAAAAGAGTCTGAGAAAGAACAGAGAAGAACGAGGAGGCAAAGCTGAAGCGGATATGGCAGATGGGACACACTGGGGGGTGAACGACTCTTGGAAATAGGAATAGAATCCCAAGTAGAATTGGAGATGTTAGGTCATTTATTTTTTAATGACAGGAAGACAAGATAAATGGATGCGCGTAGGTTAGGATAGGTACAGAGGTTTGTTGACATCTAAAACGCACAGGAATAAAACTGCTTTAGTGATGTTTTCTTCCAAACCAGCTCCTCCTACAATCTCTGCATCTCAATCAAGGACAACTTCATTCTTGCAGTTTTTACGGCCAAACATCTTGGTGACATTTTTGACTCTTGTCTTTATCTTGTGCCCCACATTCAGTCTCTCAACACATTTGTCAGCTCTGTCACCCAACTCTGTCCACAAGTAAGTGACATCTCACCCTTTTCCACGGCCCCTTTTGATCTGAGCTACTTCCTTTCTTAGCCGTAGGGTTGTAGTTTTTAACTAAGGATATCAGACCTAAGAAAATAACCCAATATGTGAAAAAGCTTTACCTAGAAATAGCAATACTGATTCAAAGTGTATAACATACCTCTCTCGATTTCATCTATATTTAGTTAGTTGCCTTCTAAAACAGAAATACCAATTTGTAAGGCCACCAACAGTGTCTTCCCATCAACAGTATTATAATGTACTTCTGATAATGATAAAGAAAAGAGATGAGTTTCAATTTATATTTATTGGATTCCTGTGACCTCAAGGCTACTCAAAATGTGATTGCCTTCCAAGTCTCCGGCTCCATCTTCCATTACTTCCGTCCTCCTTCAGTCTTCTCTAACCATAGCACCTTCTATTCATCTTCCATAACGAAGTTCCTCATTTTAGTTCGAGGAGTCTAAATACGGCTTTCATAAGCAAACTTTGATGATGATAAAGAGTTATTTAGGGCTTAGGGACATATTTGAATACCAAATACACTGCTATAAAATAATCTCAATTTCTCTCTACATGTGTCTTTATTTTCTTTCCCTGTAGATTTATTACCCTCGTATGCGACAGGAACCACCGCCAGCTGCAGTTGCCAACTGTCATTCATGTAATCTTTTAGCTCAATTGATACAAAATTATATATTGAAGGAAAGAACATTAGGACACAAATGAAATCGAATATTGATAGGATTTAGAAATAATTTGGCTGTGGCTCTGTCACAAATATATTAAATAAGAGAAAACAGAAGAGAAAAATTAAGTTCCCCAAAACAAGAATGGACATGTATTTTTGTATTCAAGTTTTTTTTTTTTACTTACCATTAGAATAATTGTATAGGCTATGACTTAGTTTCTATAATCATAATTTTAAATAACTGCAAAATTTTTAATGTAGTGTATATATTACTTTTTGTGAAATAACTGTTCTATTATTGGACATTTAGTTTGTATTAATGCAGCCAACATAAATTATCCTGCTATAACAATCTTTATTTATATTGGATTACTAGCAAAGTTTATGAAGCATTCATTGAATGAAGTGAGCTACAGGGAGAAATAATTATTTCAAATACTTTTAAATGTTGTGTTCTTTTCAGTTCTTTTCATTTAACAAACATTTGGTATTTTTAGATCATGGTGTTCCAGCCATGTTTGTTTCCTCATTTCCATGTGGCCAGCTTTGACTTTCAAGGTGATAGATTTCATTCAGGGAACAAATGATGGCAACAGGCAGGAATTTTGACACATAACTGACGAGTCCTATTTTCCTGAATTGGATACAATGATTTATAGAGTCAAAGGACATCAGTAAATAGATGGATCTGAAAGTTGCTGAAATTTATAAATAATTTGACTATGTATTATATTTTATGGCTGTATCTAAACATATCAAAACATGGAGGGTTAAGA
Organism: Pteropus vampyrus; assembly: GCF_000151845.1. Classification (NCBI taxonomy): domain Eukaryota; kingdom Metazoa; phylum Chordata; class Mammalia; order Chiroptera; family Pteropodidae; genus Pteropus; species Pteropus vampyrus. Next base: position 1,605,350 of record NW_011888944.1, on the reverse strand, counting down.
AATAAATGCTTAAAACTCCAGAACCAATAGTCTAAGATCTTACCCACTATTGTTTGTGACCTCAGGGTAGGGGTGGGGGTGGCAAATGTTCAAAAGACATTAAGACATTGAACTGCCAACTCTGCATCAACCGATTGCAATTTTAATCTAATGATCCGTGGTATCTCATTCTGTGGAGTTGGGTCGAACTCTGTGTCTGGCACCTAAACATTGCATGCCTATGAGCATACCATTTATCCTTCTGAACTTGAACTTTCTCGTTTGTACCATGGGGGAGATACCTATTTAAGATGATAGTATTTAAAATGTTAGATACTGGTACCACAGGGGCCTTGACCATCCAGAAAGCATGCTGGTTACAACACTGTAGATCATTGGAGCCTCTCCTGGCCTAGGTGTAGCTTCTTAGAGGCTGGACTGTGGGGAGCTCTGAAGAGTGCTGAGGGGGCATGCACTCCTGAGACAGCTGACCAGGAAAGGAAGCAGGACATTTGGGAAGTAGTTATTTACGTTTTGTAATGAAAGCATTTCAGTGTTTTAACAGCCAGCAAGTCTACTCTAGTGCGCATGGCTGACCATTGGTTCTATTTCATAATGTTTTTCTGAGAGTCAAATGAGTGAATATATTTGAAGCATTTTGTATTGTATTTGTACCATAAAAAGGATTTGATAAATACTAATAGTGGCATTAGTAGATTTTAAAAAGTCTGCTGTCATGTTTCACATTAAAGGGACTAAAATGAAATGAGTATAGGAAAAAAGAAAAACAGGAGAGAATGATGGAGAGGGATTTTTAGAAATGTTTTTTGCTTTTCCTACAATAAATTTTTGAGGAAGTGCAGGCCACCTACAGTGATTGGATTCAAGTGGGGTTACTACCACCTGGCCTTGCCTGTGACGCCCCTGAAATGGTCATAGGCTCTAATCCAGGCCAAACACACACAATCGTGGAAAAGTAACCCTTGGATGAAGTGACACAGAATGTTGTTGAAATACTCAATTGACAAATATGTCATTCTGCTTCTATCGATCGATACATTTGAAACAGTTCCAATAAATGTTTCAGTGTGCTCTGACATCTAATTTATCAAGTGAGTTTGAAATTTATATTAAAAATCAAGGTTCGAATTAGCTATGATAATTCTGGAGGAGAGAAAAGCATATAGAAAAAGCAAAGTCACATGAGCAAATGCAGAGCTTTAAGACTGTGTTGGTCAAGGCAATATGGTATCCGCAAAGTGGTGGACATACATGGAGAGACGCAGAACCTAGACACTGAACTCAGACATTTGTAGTAATTTGAAATCTGCCAGAAGTTCTCATGAAGAAAGGACAGATTGTCATTTATTTAATGCATAGTGTTTGGATAAGCGTTCTTTTCCATCTAGAAGAATAACATAATTAACCCATTCTATCCAAAAATAAATTTAATATGGATTAAACACACACACTCATCTATACACATATTAGAAAAATAATAGGACATCTTTAAGGTATCGGAAAAGGGAAGGACGTCTCAAGATAGAGTGGAGGCACCATAGAGTGTGGCAGTCCCAGAACACTCAGTGACCTTCCTGGGAGGGCCACATGGAATGATCACAGGCCAAGCCAGGACCGTGAGGTTGCTGAGGGGACTGCGTGTTCTGGACATGTCTTCACACCTGCACTGGTGGTCCACCACGCTGTCACACTCAGGAAGAATGGCCTCTTCCTCCAGCAATGTCCCTCCAGGTCCTCATGCTCTACATTTGTCAGTGTAGAGCATCTGTACGTTAAAGCTTTCGCTGCATAGGAAAAACGCTTAAAGGATTCGTGAGTAGTTCGGGAGGGGTAAACTTAGAACCGAGAGGCAAGGGGTGTATAATGAGATCGTGTCTGTGTAGCTCCCATGTCTGTGTGCTGGCGTCAGGCCGGGCTCAGCCTAGTGAGTTTTCTGGTTGAGTGTAAGCATGCTCCCGTATTTGTGGTTTGGCTGCTTTTTGGATGATCTAAGATGGCCTTGATTACAGTGTGTCGGATTGTCTCCATGTGACTCACTTTCCAGCTGGCTCGATAATGTCTGTTTTCAGGACGATCATGGCAGGCAGGTACCCACAGAGTGCGAGTTTGGTTTCAGATACACGCCCTCCCTTCGGCTGTATGCAATTTGCCAAAACAAAGCTGCAAGGCGGGTCCAGATTCAAGGAACAGGGAAACAGACTCTGCCTTTTGTGACGGGAAACATCAAGTGGCAAGAAGCACAGATACAGGAAGGAGAGAATAATTTAGGCCATTGATGCAATTAATTAATCCATTATTTGCCACGCCATCATTGCTTTATTATGCATATCTACAATTGCAGTTTCTGAAATCTACATGTTCTGTCGGTCCCACTGCTTCTTGCTTAAGTGTCGTTTTCTTCTTCATGTGCCTGACTGCCATTGCCTAAGTGATGCTCGCCGCTCTTGAAAAAAATACGTTTGGAGTTTTCACGAAGCCTGGGGTGTGCCGTCCCCCAGAGGCTCCATATTTGCTTTTGTTAGGTGCTTCGAAATTCTTCCTGGCAGTCTTTGCCCTCTCTCGTCAGCTGTTTCAAACCTTTATGATGATTGACAAATGTTTTATCTGGTACGTTTAATTGTATTTAGTAGAAGAGTCAATTCATATAACCTTGCCTAGAGCTCTGCGGTCTATGTTTTCAAAAGATTATTTTCGAGAGCTATGTGAGTTTGAGAGGAGACCAAGGATGAGAGCAGGGAGAAGGCAGAGCTGTCTGCAATAATCCAAGCCACAGCCTGGACCAAGGTAGCAGGGATACAGGTGATAAGTGGTTTCTTTTGAAGACAAGTTCAGTAAAATGCTTCTGTGAGTTCTGTATATCCTGAGTATCTGAATGATGACTTTTGGACCATCAAGGTTGTGGACCGGGCCTGCAGCCTGGTCCATGCCACTGGGTGAAGGGTAAGCCCTTAGTGGGTTGTACTCAGGCTTACCTGAATACAAATCGCCTTCAATATCAAGCGTGATTAACGTTGTGTCTTTATGTGCTAGAGTGTTATTTACGGAGAGAGAAATGATGGATGAAATAAAACATTTTATTCCATCATGTTAAATCATCGGAGTAGTAATGCAATCAGTCTAATTTGATTGGCAAAGATGTAGTCATAACTAAATCAGTTCAGTGTGTTTTTCTTTTTCTTTCTGAAAATTATGCATTAAAATAATATGTTTCTTTCACTCTAAATATTAATAATCATAGCTCATTTTTATTATTTACTCTATACTTTTATAAATATGCTTTTGTAATACCTTGAGCTAGGAATTCCTGATTGCTGTTTCTGTCACTGCAAACACTGCCAGTTTTCCAGGCAATACCCTTGCTGACCTAGTCTGCTAAGTCGAGTTCAAAATCCAGCTGAAATGGATTAATATATAACTGTTAACTTGTTATGGAAATAGTTTCATGAGCAGGGGGCAAACATAGTTTGGCACATTTGAAATTCAAACATGGCCAATTTTATATTTTGCCTTTCACCATTTATTATATCAAACATTTGAATTATTTTAAGCATGTTTTGAAGATGCTTTGTCATCATTATAATTATCAAATTAAGTAAAAGAGAATCACTACATAGAGTTAATGTGCCAATTACCCCTCATTTGGATAACGAGAAAAGGAGTCCTTGAGCAACTGGATGATACCACAGCTAATTTAGGCAAGACTGGACCTGTCTCCTAATTTCTTGTAAGTAGCTTTGCTATGGGATCAATCCACAGAGAATTTGTATCAGAGTAGATTTAAGAATATATACAAAAGACATTACAAAAGCATCTCTAAGAGTCTTGATTAATCACAACCTTCTGAAAGTTTATCTCATCAACTTAGACTAGTTCCTCCTTTGTTTTTCTTATTTTTTAAATATGTAAATATATTCTAAAGTCTTAAAGTCCTCTTGAGAATGGCTCGCTCTTTTAAACTTCATAATAAGAGTCATTTTAAATACATTTTTCCTCACTGCGTGTGGCAGCTTAGACAACAATCTCCAAGGGCTATGAGGTTATGTGTTCAAGAACCCTTGACTGAGCCCGCGATCTGGTCCAGCTTCTACTTATGACTCTTTTGGGCCATGGGACAGATGGCCAGCTTGACCTGGTGACTAGCCCATCTGTTTGAGGAAACTAAACTCCCGCAGCTAAGAGCAATTAGAAGCCATATTAATACCTGGCAGGGACTATTAAAGGCTGGTTGGGTGGCCTCCTGGCTGCATATGAGCAATCTCAACATCGGTTAGGCTCACGAGCCAAATGTTCCCAAACGAGTCAGAGGTATGCAGGAAATTAGAGCTTTAAATGGTGTTGAAAAGAGTTTGTTTTCACTTAAAAAATGAACTGCGGTTGAATAGAGAGGGCTTTTATAGAAACTCTGGTTAAATAGGGCTTTTATAGAAACAGAAACCTGCTCACTCACCTCCCCCTTTTCCCATTCCTTCCCTCTTCAGCTCCACCCTATGTTTTCATAGAAAATAGGAGCTTTCCTTCCAGAGCTAATTGCACTGAAAGGTTGACTTGTGATAGAAAGAAAACGAAAAGCGACTCACTCTATCCACCTTTGGTGGGAGATCGTGTGGTCTACAAAATTATACTCATTTATTTCAAGAGGCATAGGATACCAAAACCGATCCGATGACTCGATCGTTCAGAGGAATTAAGAAGAATTAAATTTTCTACCCCACAGCTACATTCGATTTTACTGTTTCAAAAGATTTCACCTTACAACAATACCTCATTTCATCTTCTCAAAGATTATTTCCTTCACTTTTTCTTTTTCTTTTTTTGGAAGAATAAATGGCAATGAGGATAATGGGACTGACGGAATGTAAAGAAATGTCAGAATGGTCGTGATGTTCATTGTTTTTAGTTGTTTAGTGGTTTGCAGAATCGCTTCCTAGTTTTCTGAAAAGCGTACTGAGTTGCTTGGCCCATAAAAACTAAACCGCGTATGTATGAGAGTAACTCGCATTCTGGGGTGGTGGCTCCCCAAAGTCTCCTTCGCTGATAGTCTTTCTAAAGAATTCCCTCATGATCTTACACAGCATCTGAACCAGACGCTGTCTCAGGGGTGTGAGCCGATCTCTCTCCCGGGGCCTAGGTGGGGGCATCTTGCAAATTTCGCATGGGAAACGCCACACACTTGGCCATTGTAACAAGATGACCCCTTCCTCAGCTGAAATGCAGAGGGACACATTCATCACAAGATCATTTTCAAGCTGAAAAAGTGCATTTTCTATGTCCTGGTGATTTCCCGTTTTCATTGGTAATTGAAACTCTCACGTGCTTGCTTAAAGAAACCTAAAAAGTGATGCTCATTGCAACACTGTTTCTAAAACAATTTTTAAAAATAAAAAATTCTAAACAGACGTTAAAATAAGTATGAGTAAATAAAACGCAATGTATTCATGTGACAGAATACTGTATATAAGTTAAAAGAAACACATTATTTTTTTCCCTCGATGTGAACATTGAAAGGACTCCAAAACGAAAATGAATTAAAGTAAATCAAAATTGATGAATGATATGTTTATAAATTTCAATACGTGGAAAGCTATAATAAGGAGAGCCAGTATTTATTGCATGCTTAAGATGTGCCAGGGTTTTATATGTTCATAATTCTTACGACACCCTTATAACATTTGAATTGGTAGAATGATTTCCCCATTTAACAAATGAGAAAAACAAATCAGAGGACAGAAAACATTGCCAAGTTCCCACAGCTGGGACCACAATTAGTCCTGTTACTCACTCTTCCAACAGGCTGCAAACACCACCAAGTTGGTTACGAGTGTGTGTGTGCACGTGCTTGGGTGTGCAGGTGCACATGTAAGTTACAATATTTTACTGAATACTTTTGGGTAGCTCTGATATTGTGATTTGAAATAAGAAATATACGTTTGGTCTCCAACCCTGTTCTTAGCACAAAACTTCTAAAACCCTTGGAATTTCCTGCAGTAAGAACGATAAAGATGTCTTTTGTTACCTTAATTAAACGACTTTTGGAAAGCCCTTAGGTGACCTAAGATTGGGGGCTGGTTGCCAGGTGAACCCATCGTGTGATTAGAAGGTTGAAACTTTCAGAACCCCCTTCCCCAACCTCTAGGGAGGGGACGGGGCTGGAGGTCGAATCGACCAATTATGACTAATTAACGAGGTCTCCACAAAAAACCTAAAAAGTTTGGGGAACTTCCAGGTTGGTGACCACATGGACGAGCTGGATGGATGGCAGACGTGAAAGAGGATATGCTAGCACCCTGCTCTTTCTCTCTGCCTCGCCCTCTGCATCTCTTCTGTCTGGCTGTTCCTGAGTTACACCCTATTATAATAAACTCTTCATCAAGGAAGCAAAATATTTAGTTGAGTACTATGAGCTTTTCTAACAAATTAATCAAACCCAGGGAAGGATCTTGAGAACTTCTGATTTATAGCCATTCAGTTAGAAGTACTGGTGACAACCTGGGCTTCCAACTAGAGTCTACAGTGCGTATGTGGTGGGAGAGGGGACGGTCTTGTAGGACTGAACCCTTAGCCTGTGGAATCTGGTCAAAGCTCTAGACAGATAGTGTCCGAATTGAGTTGAATAGTAGTCACTGAGGTGGTGTTCCAAGAATGCCTTGGTCTGGGGACACTCTGCCTCGCCGCCCACACATACACTGGAATTGGCACCAGAAACTATTTAGTAAAGAAGGGAAAAACAGGGCTGAGACTGGCCATCTAAAGAGACTGTCATGCAAACTGCAATATTTTAGTTTATCTTTTAAGAAAATAATATAAAAAGAAAGTATGGAATATAAACACCAAATGACTTACCTAATAAACAGTGTATTCAATGTATCTCCTTAAATAATAATCACAGTTAGTTGCTTACACACATGCAAGCAATGAATAAGAGTATAAAATATATAACACGCATCAGCTTTTTATTTTCTATAGGTGTATGGCACAAATTCCCAAGACAGAAGCTAATTAATGTTCTAAATTTTATAAGTGTTTATATCCAAGAGCTGGCATTGACCTTTAATTTCCTTGGGCTGGTTTAATGATGAATGCAGACTTGAAAAACATCAACATATTGCCAGTTGAGCGAAACAAAAGGCATTTGTTTCTCTCAGAGGGATATAAACAAGAGGAACTCTTAATTTTTCTCTATGCAAATGCACGCATCAAGAAAAATAAAATAACCCTCTCATGCACATAGCTAGCAGATCGTGAGACTCACTCGCGCATCTGTTACGGTGAGCTAAATCAAAGCCCTGCAATACCCCCTTGTTTTTTTTTGTTTTTGTTTTTTTTAAATATATTGTGAGCAGTTCTTTTAGTAAGATCAAGTTGGAGCAGCTGGTTATGTCTGAAGAATTCAACTTATCCAGTTTAACATTCACCGAACACTGTCTTTGGTGCGGCTGGAGAATCGAAGATGAATAAAGCATGACTCTTATTTTCGGAGCTCAAAATCAATTAGAGGACTCATCTAAACACGCATAGAAATGATAAGTTGGCCTATTGGGTAACAGGAGCGTTACGAAACGGCTCTGGGATGGCAGGAGACTGGGGAAGGACTTGCCGACATGCCATGGGAACTAAAGGAAACCTAGCATCAGAGAGGAGATAACTTTCCAGACAGAGGGAAGCTCGATACAAATGTTTTTAGTGCACGTGAGCCACATTATGACTCGTAATTAGAGAGAGCAGGCTAGTGACGATGTCGCACTACATATTGTGCGTACGTTCCTAGTCAGCATGCCTGTAGTCCTGAGCTGACATTTACTGAGTGACCACTATATGCTGTCAACTGGGCCATCATCCATGTTGTCACACATGCCAGAACCTGGAAGGTATTCTTGCTTTGTCCCTTTGCTTATTACTCAGTCTCATTTGCAGCCCGAACGATATGGATTTTCTTTTCCAAATATGTATTAAATCAGGCCCCTCTGTTCCATTCCCCCCGCCCCCCGCCTTAAGCCAAACGAGCCCATATTACTTCTTGTCTGTGGCCTCCTTATAAGACTTCTTGCCTCTCATCGTCATCTACACGCTGCCAGAGTTGTTTTGCTAAAAGCAACATGATTCTCTCCTTTGTGGTTGGATACCTGAGTCTGTATGCCGAAACCACCGGTTCCTGGGCTGCCCTACAACATGACAACTAAAGGTCAAGATTCTAGAATCGGGTGCTAAGTGCTTCAGTCCCGGCTCTGACACTTGTTAGCTGTGTGGCTTTGGTCAGTGTAACCTCTTAGTGTCTGTTTTCTTACTCTGAAATGATGATAATGATCTATACCTAATAGAATCGTTTCATGGATTAAATGAGTTAATACATGTCAAATGTTTAGATCAATGCTAGCAGTTACTACTAAGTGTTTGCTATCATTACAGTCATGCTCCATTTAATGACGTTTTGGTCAACAGCATATCACATAGGCAACGAGCGTCCCATAAGATTATAATGGAGCTGAAAAATATGTATCTTCCAGTGACCTCCTAGCTGCTGCAACATCGTCCACCACACGGTGATGCTGGTATAAGCAAACCCACTGCCCCGCCAGCTGTATAAAAGTATAGCTCATGCCATTATGTACAGAACATGATATTAATGAAAACAAATGACTGTTACTGGTTTATGCATTTAGCATGCTATACTTTTTATCGTTGTTTTAGACTTTATTCTTTCTACTTAAAAAAAAAAAAAAAAAAGGTTTTCCATAAAATAGTATGCCCTGTAATGCAAGTGGCAGCCTCATACATCTCATGTTTTTTTGCGTCTCCCGATTGCATCATTTTTCTCTTGCATTGGATTTAAAATCATGTTGTTTTGTACAGAAACACGCTGGACAGGCTTGTAGCCTAGGAACGAGGGGCGAGACCACAGAGCCTAGGCGTGCATCTAGGCGTGTCTGAGAATGCTCCGAAATGTTCACACGACAACAAAATTGCCTGGCAACACATTTCTTAGACTGTATCCCTGTATCATAGCAGTGCACGACTATTATTTTTTCCCACGTACGCATCCACGCATTTGGGGCATACCACGCTCCTTCAGGCCGCCGGGTTGATGCATAAAACACTTCCTCCCTGAGAGGTCTCTCATCTCTTCTATCTGGCAAACTCTTCTGATTCTTTAGTGACTCGGTTCCAATATATTTTTATGTCATGAACCTTCCTTGTCTTTCTGCTACAAAATGAATATTTTCCTTCTCAGGGTTCCCGTGGCAGTTTTTTGAGGCTGTGATTTAGCACTTCTAACACTGCATGATAAACCTCGCACCAAGAGCCCTCCAGAGATGAATCTGGGTTTTACTCGGCTCTGATTCCCTAGCAGCAAACACAAGGCCGAGAGAAGTGTGGCTTGGTCATGATCGAGAAAAAGTCACTGTCAAGAGGAGAAATGTGTGGATTAAAAGGAATGGCTAGAGGCAGGGTCACTGGCTAGGAAGCTAGTCACAGCACAAACCATGGGCGATAAAGGTATGATCATGAAACAGTGAATTCCGATGGACTTCAGAGGCTGAATAAAAAATATATAATAAGTCGTGGGGGCCAGAAGGGGGAGGCTACATCAAGCACACTGCTTTTGATTGGGGATGAAGATGGATAACTTCCTTCCTCCTCCCCGCCCTCCTCCGCCTGCCTTCCTCCTTCCTCCATGTCTAGGTCTGCATACGCTGAGCTCTGCATATGCAAAACATTGAGAGCATATGTTAGTGGCGTAATTGCGATGCTGAGTTTGAAAGTATAAATCAATACATAAAATGTAGCCTAGGATATTGAAAAGAGGGCGAGGCAGAAATCCTGGGTGCTCGTCCTCATGTCGATGTTTGTTAGTTGCGTGACTCTTTGGTCTCCTGACCGCCTTACGAGGTTGTATAATTGTATCCTAGGATACAAATGATGAACATGTGCAAATCCATTTTGGAAATTATAAGGAGCTCTGCAAATGGAGGGTATCACTTATTTTTTTTTTTATTGCCAATGTTGTAACAGGTCTCTACGTAATGAGTTTAATTTTGTCTCGCTTCTAGGGAACGTAGTACTTATATGTAGACTGAATTTATTTAATCTGATGGAGGTTTATAGGAATTTGTAGACTGAATTTATTTAATCTGATGGAGGTTTATAGGAACATTATTTAAATCTCAATAATATTTTGCCCAAACTTAGTAACTTGAATTGTTACAAAGTCCTCTTTTCATTGAACAAATGCGGGGAATGTATTTGTATTTGAAGGAAGCATGCTTAGGTGTCATCTTTTACAATTTTAGTAAAATAAATAAATAAAATAGCCAGGGTCATTTCTTCACATTACTTTTGGCTATTTATCTTCTAACAGACTCACAATGTCAATAGCCTTGTCAAATCAAGTTAGACCTTGGCCTGCACCCAGTCCGTGGTCCACTGGGTAAAGAGCCCAGATATTCTTTAAATAATGCCTGGAGATCGAAGGGCAAGGGGCGTGTACAATAAAGTGGTTTTGATGTTATTTTTTGACACATTGTTAAAATACGCTTCCTTCATATCCTTTGTATGAAACATTTTGTCATCTTTCCCAATCTAAAATAACACACAGTGACCTTATAGTAAATACCACTAGAAGATTAATTAAAAGGAGGCATCAGGATACAATAGCCAATGACAAAATAATTGCAAAGTGACTTTAAAAGTGTCCTTCGCGAAGCTAACATAGATAGATATTTTTAATACAACATACCCAGCAATTACTTGATGATGTTTCAAACCCCTAATGTATAAAAACACTTTTGAAATCTATTTCCCAACATAGATTGTAAAATAGACATTTAATAGCAATAATATTGTAACTGGTATTTCTATGAGTATGCCTGGCACTGGGAAATATCTGAGTTGCCAGCCACCATTCAAGGATGCCAGTAGAAGACACGACATCCTGTTTCAAAAGTGAAGGATGTTTTATTACTTACGACAATAGCAGAAGCTCGAGTATAACATTTTTGCACCTTTTCCCTGCGACTCAATTTCTGTAAAGTGACGCAAAGAATCTCAAAGATACTCACACATACAGCGAGTTGCGGTGCTGTCCATCCACAACCTTGGGGGTTTGAAAGAGGCCCCTGTACGTAGAGGGGAAGGAGAACTCAAGAAAGGGACAGATGACTTTGGATTGGTAGGTGGCAGGTTTAATAAGCAAGGAAACGTATGAGGCTTGTGTCGAGTGACCGCGAGGTCTCTGCACTGTGTCTGTCTGCACCTGCCCACCAGAATCATAAAGTTTACGTAGAGGCCTTAACTGGGTTCAGTCACTTATTTAGCCTAGATGGTCTCAACAACACAGTGCTCTCTCAGTGGTCTGTCCTTAAAAACAGCTCCTGCTGTGGGAAAGGGCACAGAATATACAGTCCAAGGGCAAGAAGGGGGTGAGGAGCCTCTGACTGCCCCCAGGTCCTAGTCGAGGCTCAAAAGACGGTCACATCCTCTCAACGACCCCTTATGGCATTTACAGTGAGGAATCTGAGCTTAGAGAAAGCACGTCTTATCTAACGGGAGAAAGCATGCCTGCCCTCTGCTACAGAGGGAGACAGTATGCCTGTTTTTCAAAATTGCAAGCAAACAATCCCTTCGTTCTGGAAGAAAACAATATTTCTACCTTACAAGGATGTTCACTGTATCAGCACGCTGGAAAGACAGTCTGGGGAGAAGGGCAGTTACTGCCTTGCAGAAACATCATAGACCCCAGATATGTTTGTTTTCTCTAAAGAGAGAGACGGTACCCTTGAGATCTGGGGCAAATCTTGGCACGATTTGAGCATCGTCTTCACCAATTTATCGATAGCAGAAGAGTATATAGAAAACCTTTTAGTCTTAGGAACTTACCTCTCATAGCTGTCAAAGTTTCCTCATCTGTAAATGGGGACAATAAAAATCCCTGTTGTAAAGAGTTATTGTGAAGATCAATTGGGTTAAGACATAAAATACCTTTAGAACTGTATATACACTATGAGTACTAAGAAGAATTATGACCATTAGTTAAATCATATTCTAAATAAAAAATTGATCTTATTTTAAAATATCACCTAAGAAGCGCAAACATATGTAAAAAGCCTATGTCATAGGTTTTTTTTGGGAGCTGAAATAAACTTATTTTTGATGCATGAGATATTATGTCCAGGGCAGTAAAATTGGTTCCAGATCCGTCCAGTTGAGAGTTGGAGCTAACAGTGTGTTTTCTGCTCTGGGGAAAACTGGCTCATAAAATGGAAAGGCTAAGCTTTCTTCTAGATGGACATCCGAAGAGACTCAGTCAGGGAGAGAAAGCGAGAGATGACAGCACCTTGCCAGGCAGTGAAAAAGATGATATAAAGATGACTCCCACTCATAATAAAGTTCCGACACCCCAGCTATGATGTTAATTATACCCAACTGATTAAAGCCAAGCAAAGAAGATTCCAGTTCTCCCCTCAGAGATTATTAAGGAGGTGTAGAGCAACCAAGACCAGCTTTTCACCTCTCAGGGTCATGAGACATATTTGAACTTTGCTGCCAAACAAAGGTATGGAAGATGCTCTTTATTTAGGATCTTCCCAACACAGACACTTTATTTTCTACCCCTATGTAGAAATATGTAGTCTCAATGAAAATTTCTCCCAAACTCCACCATCCAGCTGCAAGTATTGTCACATTCTGCATACTCCCATTGCTTGACCCTAACTCCTGGAGCAGACACTCTGAGGTATAAATGTTAACCGCAAAAAGTGTGAGCTCTCCATGGTCCTGAGGGTGTTATACTTTGAGTTGCTTTCTTTGCCTATAATGAAGGCGGGTGTTCTAAACGTATTCCAGGCAAGTCTCATACAACTTATATTTTAAGGCCCCCGGGGGAGGATGATTCATGATGTTATTAAGGAGAACCTAGCAACAGTTTAGTGCCTCTTTACTAGTGGTTCTTTCTTAGCTCACTCAACTCTCTAGCCCCAGGGAGCTATGCGTGGAGGGCTAGAGCTGAAGAGAGGGGTCAGTGCTTCAGCTTCCTTTGTTCCTGTTAGCAAGCCACCCGCTGAGTTTCCAGAATGACTTCTCACAAAGCTGTTTAGCTCACGTTGTCTCAAACTGGCCCCAGGTATGGATCATGCTGTTTAGGAGTCTACAGGTATTCCAAAACATCACAAGCAAGCCAGGCTTCTAGTTCACCATAACACAAAACCAAAGGCAGTCAATGTCTGGGAAGAGTCAACATGGCCATTTCAATTTTTAAAAGCTAAAAATAAGGTTAAAAAAAGTGAAAGAGCAGGTAGTTTTCTTTTACATAAATTCTGACGTAAGTAATTTATAGTTCAAAAGAGATTTGCTATTTGAAATTAGACTCAATATAAGAGAAGGGCGCATCCTGATTTATATAAAATAATTTAAAATTTATTGTGGTGTATTTTTGATGACTTCCATGTTCCAAGTTTGCATGTCATGAGAAAAACCAAAAAAAAAAAAAAAACAAACTTAATTTTTGAAGCATCATAGATGTTGGGGGCCTGAGACCAGGACCAGATTTCATGCTGGGTTCATTTAAGTAAGTGTAGGCATCTATTACATCAGGTGTTTGTTGCGTTACCGTCTCTCTCTCTTTGCCATGTTGGCTACTCTGGACTTGACAAAAAAAAAAAAAAAAAAAGATTAGTTCGTTAGGAAGAAAGTAAGGACTATTTTTATTCACACTGCAGGGGGAAGTCCCAATTTTAGTCCAATATGAGCAATTACAGACTAAACACAGGGGCCTTGAAGAACTGGTTCCATGCAGAGGTACACAATTTCAAGTCAGCACCCACAGAGCAGCACTCACCAACATTTCAGTATATGGAGGTGACTCTACCTGGACACGGAAGGTTGTTGAGCACCTTTGGGTGACCTCAGCTTTTACATATTAGGGCCGAATATATGGGCACTAGGCAGGGGACCCCACTTCTAGACCTTTGGCCTCATGTGTTAGGGGTTCACAGCTCTGGCTCCTGCTCGGGGGGGGGTCGCCGACTCCCAGTGCATCCTGAGTAGGTGCTGTAAAGTCCCAAATTAGCAGAATCTTCACGGCAGAACGTGGGCTCTGATGCCAGCACACCTGGGTCAGAATCACATGGATCTATCTTTAATTGACAGCTCAGGACAGCAGCACTTCAGGTATGTGTCGGAGAATTCAGCCACGAGTTGAATAATCAGGCACTGATGGCCACGGGGCTGTTGCTAGGATTGCTTTTAGAGCAGCACACCTCAAACTAGCTGTGGTGACTGACTGTTTGATGAAATTCGTTACTTACCCCAGTCCTAAGGTCATAAGCAGTACATAGCTAACATCGCACTGTTCCATGCTGATCCAGCGTAAGCCAGTCTGCCGGTCACGTCCTCCCCTTGCTGGTAAAACCTGGTGGTGGCGATGATGCTGAATCGTTATGGCCGTTTCTGTACTTCTCAGTTTCTGTCCTTAGGTCTCTGTGGACAGGCGTCGGTCTGTGAGTCATACTCTCAGTCACCCTGTAATTAAAACTCAAACCCCTACTTGCCTGCTTAGAAGTCTCCGTTGCTTCCCTTTTCCTAACAATTTTAAACACTTGCGTTGTCTCAAACTGGCCCCAGGTGTGGATCATGCTGGTTAGGAGTCTACAGGTATTCCAAAACATCACGAGCAGGTTTCAGTAGGTTTAAAGGTGTTTTAAAGTTTTCAGTGAGGTCGTGTCCCATAGCACTTAATTTCTTATAAGAGTTACTACTATGTTTATCAGTATTTTTCTGCTCTTTCCTGCCTGCTTCTGGCTAAATGTTCTGTTTCTAGAAGGCAGCCACAGGGTCCTGAACATATGTGTGTCCCCAGCCACTGGCACCATGCGTAATACATAAGAAGACCTCCATCAGCTCATTTGGACACAGTATGTATTTATTAAGAACCAGCTATGAGACAGGACCCATTCTAAGCACTTGAAATGTAGTAATAAACAAAACTGACAAAAATCCCTCACCTCGTGGAATTTTAATTCTGTTGGAGGAGGCAAGACAATGAGATTTTTTTTTTTTAAAGCAAAATATCTGTTCTGTTAGTTGAAGATATTTACTAAAGAGAAAAAAAATAAAGCAGGGACAAAAAGTTGTTGACATGTCGTAAATGTTTCCAGATAATTGAAAGTAGAAGCAAGTCAAAACTCCATAATTTGGTTAAAATAATATTTTTCTAGCGTCATCACTCACTTCTGTGACCACACCCAGTGACGTGCTCACAGGACCTGAGTACTTTTTTGAATCTATTGTTTCATTCTGGAAAACTTTCTCCCATTTCTACCTAGAAAACGCCGGCTTACTGTTCAAGACCCAGTCCAAATTTTATCTCTGAGAAACCGCCCCTGACTCCTGGGAGGGTATAGTTTGCTGCTCTCACAGCATCCTCAACAGAACTGTGATTTAGGCAGGATCACCTTGACTTTGTTTACCTGCTTGTGTCAAGCTGTCTGCCAGAGCCTGCAGGGCTGGAAGGGAAAAGCCTTGTTTTTCTTGCCTTAACGAATTCCCAGAGGCAGCGTGGTCTAGTGCAGCAGAGAAGCACAATAAACAACTGTAGAAATAAATTCAAAGTAAAACGAGTAAAGAAAAACTATCTAAGGGGTAGTGGATCTTCCCGTTTCTTAGTTTTGTGAGTTTTGTGAATTGTGTCCTTATCAGAAAATAGCACACTTGGACTATATTATTTTAAAAACCAACGCTGATATTTCTCCGGATATGATATTACATTTTTTGGAATGCATGATGGCAAGATAAGAAATATCTTTCTAAAAAATAGTTCACAGCCTTGACGTATGTATCTCCTCAAATTCTACATGTGAAGATACAAGTGATGATATTTTTCTGGAGCTCAGATAAAAATATGGTTTACACAACGAATCGATATTTAGCGTCCTGCTTCTGTCAAAGTGAATATGCCAAACGTTCACCATTGCGACTTCTTATCTACTCACGGGGACCTGGTGAGACACTCACTACTATTTTAATTTTTCCAGTGAATAAACTGAGTCTGGGAGTTCTCTCTTAACCATAGCAAGAGCTATCCCTTATTGAGGACTTGCTGAGTGTTGGTCACTGTGCCAGTCCCGTCCACTTGGTTCTCGTGGCCTGGGTGAGCCTTGGAGCACTTGAGGATCGGAGGGTTTCCGTGGTCACTGCCTGAGAACACACGTTCAGAGCTCTGCCTCAGCCTCAGTAATATGCATGAAGCCACATTTGGAATCGGGTTGTTTTATCCCAAGACCGAAGACACCACGGAGTACCCTTCGGTGGTTCCTGTGGGCAGTGCGAGCTATCCACTGATTGGCCACTTTTCATGAAAAGATCTTCAAATGCCAATATATATAATTTCCTTAATACTAATTCGTATTTATATTATTAAATATATATTTTCTTGATGATGATATTCATACTTAAAAATAAGCATATAATCAATAACTCATCTATTTTCCCAAATCGAGTACACTTTTGTCGAATAAACAGAACATTGCCCAGACTCCGGAAACTTTCTTGATTTTCCAGTTACCTTCCCCCACCCCCGTTAAGAGCCACCCACATTCTCATTTCCAGAAGATTAGATGCATTTTGCCTGTTTTTCTACTTTATGAATGGAATTATTTATACGTACTGAGGTATCTCCCTAGAGCCAACCCCCTTGAGCCCGCCTGCCTACCCAGAAATCCTGGAATATAGCGCAGCCCAGTTGAAGGAGTATCAGGCTAAAGGTCAGTGACCTCATAGTGCTGGACAGTCTGCTGCTAACTGAATATCACGGAAGAGAACCTGCAGACTTAACGGGTCCATTAACACTTCTTTCAAGTTCTCGAGATTGTCAGGGGCTTCCAGGTGAACCAGTGAGACGCTCCCAGGCCCTGGCGCAGTGGGCTGAGATTGTCAGCAGTGGGTCCCCTGCCATTGCCTGCCCCTCCACCCCTCCAGCCCTCATAGCTGTGTATGAGACTCGAACTTCCTGTATTCATTGCCCTTCATCCTTGGAATCCATAGACTGGCCACTGTTTTCCTGAACAAAATCCAATACCCTCATCACATTATCTGAATTCTGTCATTCATTGAACTCACGATCACGCATTTCACCTATTTTTACTTAATTTCTCTAACATCTAAATTGAGATAGTTGATTGTAACAGTCTCTAAGATCAAATTATTCTAATTTTACTATGCGTGTGATGATACAGTAAAGTGAGCTAGAAGCGGAGTGACAGGTAGCATAGCAACCAAGAGCACTGGGGACCTTGGCGTGAGACTCCCTGTGTCTATGCCCCTGCTCCATCCCTGGCTAGTTGTGCGATCTCGTAACAAGTTTCTCATCTTCAGGGAAATTCTGTATATTTATCTGTAAAAAAGTCGCAAGTATTCGTTACTTACAACAATGTTGAAGAAGTTAAGTGACGGATATTTAGCAAACATTCAGTGTTTTCTATTCTTTTTGCTCTATTTTTTTTTAGGCTGAGAAGGTATAGAATACTTTTTTTTAAAAGAGTATCATTTAAGTAACAAAATACATACATTATGCAGTTCAAGAAATCTTTGTCAGCTATCTGAAAACTCCAACTCATGTGGAAAGTTTTGTTCCCTGTGAGGCTGGAGGGACAGATGAAGAGTCATCATAATATGTTCTGCATGATATTATTCAGAATAGATTTCTTGTATTGATTAATGTATTATGCTGATACAGGGGACTGATTTTGATCATCTTGAATTCGTGTTATAAAGAATCTTACTACGGTAAAATTGGAGACCTGGAAAGCAGTGTGGGGACCTCCGGCCTATATGCACAGCCAATGCTCTTGCCATTACCTTGCAACCCAAAAGCGTGGGTAACTCTTCCAGCTTCTGTAGAAAGATTGCAGCAACGAGGCCACATGTACATCCCGACCAGAGAGATGAAGATTCAGCAATAACACAAAGATTCCCACGCTGCACAGAATCCTCCCCGGCCTAAAGCCACTCAACACAAAGCGTTTAGAAACACACATACACACACAATGGTAGTATGAAAAGAAAATTCATGTTATTTTGGTAAACCATATTATATTTTTTGTTGTTTTCATATTTTGCTTGATGTAATAGAAAAGAAAAAATTTTACTTCAAATGATTCTATCTCTGTGGTCATGAGTAAACCACTTAACTTCTCTAAGAATCAAGCATAATTTTTAAAACGGGGGAAAATAATGCCTGCTGTCTAGTCGAAAAAGACTGGTCATGTCGTAGTAACAAATGACCCCAAAGTCTTAGTGCCTCATAATGATAAATGTGTATTTCTCATTCACTTTGCATGTCCATCACAGGACGTGGAGTGATGAGACAGATCACTGTGGTTTCTCAGAGTCTCAGGCCGGGGAAGCAGCTGTGATCCTGAACATTATCAGTGACTTGCGAGATGGAAGAGAAGCACAACATGGCCCCAAAGTGACATATGTCACTTCACTTCTTGGTTTATTGGCCAGAAACTAATCATAGGTCCTCACCGATTCTTCGAGAAGGCGAGGGAATGCAATACCACCGAGAAGGAAAGAAAGAGAGCCAGAACATTCATGAGCAGTGACGTGGCTGTCGGTCCTTTCTGACCATCTTCACGGGATATTGTGAGGATCTAATGAGCCAAGCATGTGAAAAGGTTTTGCAAATTGTAAAAATAAATACAGAATATAAGCTATAGTAATATTATAAAAAACAAAAACAAAAACAAAAAAACCACAAATATTGAAGAATTAGAAAGCAGAATATGGCTCTCCAGATTAGACATCATCTACTAGAAATGTATTTTCTGGGCTGGAAATAATGTTAAGGACAGAGTGCCATACGTTCCTGCAGTCCTGGATTTTTATCTTGAGATGGATACATTTTCTTTCCACCTTGAGCAGTTAATAGGAATGTTCATATTCTCATCCTTCAGATTAATTAGGACATGCAGCTGCGACTATGTTTTTGTATCAGTGGTTCCATCACGAGAGCTGCATGGTGTCGATGACAACAGCTGGCATTTTATCATGCGTTTCACTTTGCAATTTTTATTTTCTAATTGTATGCATTTTCTCACATATGTTACTATGAAGCTCACATAGAAAATTAAGGACAAATAATGAACAAAGGTTAAGACTCTCTAGTAGCTGAGCTTCCTGAGGTGACAAATGATATGAGATAATAAGCAAATGCAAAAGTCGTTTGAATTTCATTTCTTCTGGTGAGTATCAGGAAAGTAGGCTGCTCTCACACAGATAGGGCGTTCTTACACTGAAAACCCCAAACCATCAAGTAGATTCTCCAGCACTCTAAGAGTTAAAAGGTCGTAGGAATCTGTCTTCATCTTCTGTAATCTGCTATATACGCAAATGAAAGGAAGGAGAGAGAGAGAGAGAACAAACAATTCTTTCATACTCTCCATTCGTAATCTATGCAGCCCGCCCATCGTTCATTTTTCTGACGTCCGCTCCTTCTGTTTACCACTTTCCCAGTTTTTTGAGCTAACCCGAGGAGGTTTTTTGACTTTTCATTTTTCTTCTTTTTGTAAATGACAAAAATTTTGGGTCAATCCCTATAAGCTTTGCTCTCCTTTTTCTGCTGTAGCTTGTGACAAGTCCCTCTTTTTGATTCTCTACTTGTCCTGCAGAAGTACCCAAGTAGTCCGCATCTCATAATTGACTGGACGTTATTTTAAAGCAATCAGCACATATATATCAGACCTCTACTTTATACATACGCCGGCTGGTCCCTGAGAAGAGTAGAAGCACAGACAATCATCCCTTGGTCTTTTCGGTAAATCAAGTGTATGATAATGAGATTAGCTACAATAATAAAAGACAGGTGCCATTTTCTAGCACGCACAATGTAGTCTACATTAAGCAGTTCTTCTCTCTGTATTTCAACTAACCCTCACAAGGACTGATGATAAAAGTATCATTAATCTGTCTCTCTTTAATGTATTAGGATACTCATGTTTGAATTGCTTAAGAAAGTTATCCTCAATTATGTATTATAACATGACGAAAACTGGAAACCAATTCTGTCTGACTCCAGATTCTCCTCAAAGCTCAGACCATGGGGATGAACATCCCTGGCCTAGGAACAAGGCATTTGTACATTCAGATTAAACAATGAGGTACTAAAGAATCATCTAATTTAATAATACAGGAGGCATCACAATCGAGTTTATGATTGACAAATATGTACTGAAAACAATAAGTGATATCATTTGCCTAAACAGACCGCTAGGATCACAGCGATGTGGAATATGCCGTACAGATTTTATTTATGAGAGTTTTATTTACTTTACCATAAGTAGTCCCATCACCGAGGTGAATCAGACAAGTCTGCGGGAGCTACGCTAGATTCAGGAAACCCTTTTTTCTCCATTATCTGCTATTCCACCTTGTGTGAGTTATTTTTGTTGTCTGAGTCTCTGTTTTCTTGTTCATAGACTACAGGTAATGTAACCCTCCTTACCTATTACACCAAATTGATGAGAAAGTGGTAACACCTAAACTCATGTGAGAGCCTATGTGAGAACAATCCGGTCGCATGGCAAGGATTCGTAGGTGCCGCAGGCGTTGCCCCTGTATCCGCCCTATGTTAGCTTTTCCAGAGAGAGGAAGGTGGGTTCTGTGTTGTGGTATGGCAATTTTAAAACCCAGGGGATACCTGGTGCCCTCTGAGCTCTTGGAACTGAGTAGAAAGATGGAGGAACGATGGGCTGGCTGGCTGAATGACACAGAAAGATGGCTAGGTAGGTGACATGAGGGGCGGCTCAGATACAGGAGCTGATTTCATACTTTATACATGTTTTGCTGCCTTCCTTCCTGTATCTATTCATGAAAAAGTGTTTGTTCAGCCCAAGAAAACCATTCTGATCGATGGAATGACATATGTGACGTGATCCTTGCTTCGAAAACTTTAAGTTCTGGCACAGAAAAATATATAATCCAAGGTGTAAAGACACGAGAGTTTTGAGAGAGGCATGAATAAATATGAATATGAATAAAAATTTAAGAAGTTATAGGTTCTGTGACGGAACAGATAAATCAAGGAAAGCTTAGTGAAAGGCTGTATTACGAGAGAGAACACTTCATTTTTGAGGGTTCGAAGGGGAAGAGAGGGCGAAATCATGTTGGTCCGAATCCACCTGTGCAGAAAGGGATACGAATATCAAACCACAGACACAAACCGCGGTGCATTGTGGTTCGTTGCCCAGATGTGCTCTTCCTTGCTATTCTCTCAGTCAGCTCCCGGAATGACCTCCCCTCTCGTGACAACGAGGTCTGGGCTCTGTGTAAAACCTTTCACTGATCGCGCAGTGTGCGATTAGCAGGTTTCTTACTCTCTTTTGGCCTCACCAGACGTGTCTATGGAACGAGAATGACAGCGCTTACTCTGTGTGCCCGTCTTATAGTGCAAGCTCAGGAGATGTTCGCCTCATGAACGGTCGGGTACCATAATGGAATTCAAGAACTAGTGTGGGCATGCTTGCGTCCGGGGGAGGTAAATAAACTCTGAAGTCTTGTTTAGTCCTTTTTCTTTTTCTTTTTTTCCTGATAAGTGTTACCTTTTTAAGTGTCGTTGTAGCAGCATTAAAATATTTTGACCTTTAGAAGAGGGGAGCAGGAGGGAGAAAGTAGCGAAGCAGGTTGCGCGTGGCAACACGGCATCTGAGAGTTTACCTGAGGGCATCCTCAAAGCCATTGCCTTACGTCGACCTCACACTGCCCTTTGGCAGGGAGCTCTGGATATGAGAAACAGTATAGAAAATTTTCTGATGACATGAGACAAAAGATACACATGGGGGTTTTATGGCAAAGGACACATTTTCAGAACTATCACGCTTTAATATTTTTAGCAATTGGATGCATGATCTACTATCCCCGAACTAAAATAACTCTCTCTATAAATAATCTGCAATTTGGAAGGATTTTGTGCAGATGCCTTGGTGCCCTCCTAATTATGTGCTTGTGTATGTGGGGGAATGGGGGGGATATGTGCTTGTGTATTTTTTTTTAACATTTGCATTTTTTAATAATGTCACGATTTTGGCAAGTGAAGAGCTTGTGGTGATTGGGGAACATGTCTTAGTATTTGCAGTTGGTTAGAAAGTAATGCCCTAGCCAACGAGGAACTCCTACTATTTAGTTTCTGAGCCGCCACTTTCAGATGGATGGCTGTCACTTAAAAAGCACGCTTGTCTAGTCGAGGAAATTATTGTGTTGGAGACTTCAGTCAATGGTCCAGTAATCGCTCTGCTCCTTTTATTCTAAATGATCCAACTCAAATAACTTTATGACACGGAGTTCTTTCTTACGTGATTTCTTCTGATAAGACAGGGCACCCACTGAGAATCATCACCCTGTTAGGTCCGCAGCTCACGTACCACCTTTTCAGTGCTCTATGATGCTCCCCGCTTGCCCCCAACCCCCGCCCATCCCAGACATCGTGGAGAAACATGAGTCTCCCTCTACAAAGCCAGCTTTAGGCTCCAGCTGAGAAATCTTAGAATTCTACTCTGATAGTGTTCCTACCGGAATCAACTAGAAATCATCTTACGTTGCTGAGATCAGAAAATTGTAAAGAATGCTGACATGAATCTGGTTTAATGACTATGAATAAATAACCAGATCCTACAATAAAAGTGTTTTTTTTCCTTTTGTAAATATTGGTTAAACAAGCTTCAAGAAAAATAAAATAAAAAATAGAAGACCATAACCATGAAAATAGAACTATTTTGATCATTATTTAAGATTTTAATATTCTCCCTCATGTATATATTAACAATAGTATAACCTTTTACTCATATACATATGTATGCTTTATGTATGTGTGCTTGAATAAAGTTCTTAGGAAGAACTGAATTTGCATGAGACTCCTAACTTGAAAGCTTGGCTTGTTAGTCCATTTGGCATTCATTTTACATCTAATTATCACGAACTTTAGCTAGACGGATGAAAATGTATGTCTGTATAGTTAACCAATCTCAAAAACTCCTTAGTACATGAGAGTTACATATAAAATATATTATAAATAAACAATGTTACATATGTAAACTATATTACATATAAACAACGTTAAATATATATACCTTACATGAGAAAATATACTTGATTTCTTAATTTAACACCTCCAGGGAGATTTGCATTTACATTAGTGTATCGAATACTCTGAAGTGTCCTGCAGTGAAGAAATTCTTTTAGTGTTATTTAATCCGGAGCTGGAGTTACTCAGAACTATTTGACCCAGAGCTATTTTTCCATGGACTTGTGTAACCGCATTAGGTTGCAGCAGAAAGCGTGTTCTGTTCTTACTTTGGGAAATGTTGAATTAGATACTTTATATAAAATTTCTCATTTACTCTTACAACATCTCCATGGGTTATTTTAAGGAATATCTGTTATTTTATATTTGCCAAGCAAAACTTTTTTTTTTTTTTTTTTCCTCCTGGCAAAACAAAACCTTAAGTTTTCTTTGGGGAAAAAAAGTCACTCTTCTCTACCTCCAATATCAATTTTAGAGGCAGGCCTTCTGTAACTGAATGAGTATCTCATTCATATAGTCATTCGGTTGTTTATTCATTCAGTAAAATGTATGGAGCTTTGTCTGAATGCCAGGTACTTTCCTAGGTACGTGAGCTATAGCTTCAAACAAAATAGACAAAAAATTTCAGTGATAGAATGTACGAACAAGCAATGCATAGATGAAATATAAAGATGATCGGATGGTGAAGAATGCCCTGGAGAAAAAATAAGTAAGGAGGGGTGGACTGAACCATAGCAGTGGGGAACCACGGCTTCGTTGCCTAGAATAATTAGTAGAGAGAAAAGGGAATGATCTCAGCATCCTGAGCTTCTTGTGGTACCTAAATAAATAGGGTTAAAATAATAAAATTGGCTTTGAGGTATCCATTCAATAAATATTGATTCAGTGGCTACCGTAAGCGAGACACAGATTAGATATTGCAGGTATGGTAATAATAAAACCCTTTCACCTCAGAAGGGCTTCCCCAGTTTTTGGCAAGTTGCTGCCTACAGCTGCTGGCTACAACGTCTCGCTCTGCTCACTGCACAGAGTGATGAAGGAGGACAAATTGGGCCAGAGACCTCCCCTAGGATGTTTGAGTTACAGTTAATAGAGGAGGGACGGTCCCTTCTTGGCGGGTAAAATGAAGATGTGAACTTTGACGCTGGTGGATGCTTGTCTCAATTCCCTCTCCCCAAGTGTACAACAAGCTTGTCTACAATCAGAGAGATGAAGCCAAGTTCAGAGGGAAGCAATGAGAAGCAGAAGTGAGACAATCCTGCAGGCTTTCTGATCCCCGCCTTGCGTGGTCTACGAGGCGAGTTTCTCCTGATGTCCCGTGGCTTCAATACATACGCTTATAGAATCCATTACAACCTAGAAGGAGAGTTTTTGGTTTCTCTCACTTACAACTAAAAATTCCCGACTAGTGCAAACATTAATGGGGAGCTCTCCTGGGCTAGAGCTGTGGGGACCATGGCTCGGCGAAGCTACCTAACCTGCCTAAAGTCGCTTCTTCTTTTTATATATTTATAGCCACCTCCTAAGCCACCTGTGTGGTCAGCTCCTGCACTTCATTGATAAATCCACTGAAATGGTCCCTCCTCAAAATAGATATTACTGATCGTCCTATTTAAAACAGCACCCACTGTTCCCATCTCCGCAACTCTCTTTTCGTCATGACTCTTCAGAACAATTACCCCGGTCTACACTGAAATAATGTCATCAGGTTTTTTTTTATTAATCATCTGTGGTCCCCTCTACACACACTAGAATATAAGCTCAGAACTCATATTGTCTTATTCACAACTATGTTCCCAGAACCTAGAATGCATATATGTCTGTAAATATCTTTGAATAACTAATTTAACAAGCACATTAATTATTTAAATGGTAGAGTATTTTTTTTCCTGATCTGCTATGTTGTGTTTTTACATAATAATAATTGAAGACTCTTTTTTATTATTAGCTTTGGTAATGATTTCTCATTCACTGTAATGAAGAGCATTCTATTACATGAATGGAACGTAATATATTTAAGTTCTTCTCTTTGAGGAGATCTTATAATCTTTTGTTATTAAGGGGAAAAGTTAAAATGAATCTCATTTTTAAAGATTTTGTAACCATATGTGAGTCTAATTATAAAATATGATGCTAAAAATTTGACTTTCTGGGTCAAGAAATATGGCCATTTGATATTTGCTGTCACCATGCCTTCTTATTGAGATTGCAAGATTATGCTATAACTAGCAATAAAGGATAATGCTCAAATCCTTGCCATTATACTATTTTATCACGTGTCTATGCTCTTTCTCAATCTAATAGGTAAAAAATAATGTATCATTGTAGTTTTATTTTTGCATTTCTCTTATGAATGAGATTATCTTATGTTTTATGGCTGACTGTGTTTGCCTTCTGTGAAATTTTGTTTTGCTGATTATTTTCACAAGCTGTTAGTGTTTTCTTATTAATTTTTTAAAATTAAATATTAAGGAAATAAGACCTTCACTTGCAATACATGTTGCAAATTTTTTATCCAAGTTTTTGTTTGAATTTTTACTTCGTTTAATTTTTACCTTGCAAAGTGTTTTATTATGTATATAGTCATTTAAAAAATGATGATGGTTTCTGGCTTTCATCTTTACTTAAGATATCTTTTCAAAATATATTTATGAAAAAAATTGTCTCAAGTTTTTATCTTTTGTAAATTTAAATATTTTAATTCATTCATTCTAGGTTTTTTTTTTAACTTTTATATAAAACATTATACACACTCATCTTTTCTCCATAAACAAGAGACAGCAAGGCATAATCTGTCTTTTCATGGATTAGAATTAAATGACATAAAAATAACACGTTGAAGTATTAAGTTTTATATGCCGTTTCTTACACGGTTCTATGTCAAGCACTGAGGAAAGAGAATTAAATAAATAATCTGTTTCTATTTCTTTTCCTGGTATTTACTGTGGTTTTTCTATATTAATGTTGATGATATATTCTTAACTAAGTATATATTTAAAACTTCTTGACCTCTAGTAGAATATATAAGTTTTATGCATAAATGCCTTTATTTTTCTTTATTTCTTTTTTATCTCATTCCTGAATAATACTAAGATTTAATCCATTTTTCACCTACATTTTTTCTCAGTATAGAATTACTCATCCTGCTGTTTTTACACTTCTCTAAGTTACAGTCCTATTCTTTTCCTTCGAAATCCAATATGATGTTTTTGTACCTAAGTAGATAATTTTATTTTCATTTCTTGATATGAAATATGTATTTGGTCTTGGTTGTGTTCATACTTTATGCGATGCTTTCTGCTTTTACTGCTTCTTTTAAAAATCTTTTACTATGTGAAGTGTATTTCTTTGCTATGTGTGTGTGTCTTCCTTGACAATTTAAAATTTCGTTCCATTAATTGCTCTCCGTAATGTTACTTTTATAACTACAACTTTATATAAGTTCTTGCTACTCCATTGATTTCTATAGCAATGATCAAATCCCCACAATAAGCAATTGTACGATTGTAAGATTATATGAGATTATAAAATGATAAGATTATAACACTGGTGTTGTTTAGGTTCTCCCAGAAGCGGATCTCTAGACAAAGATTCACGTGTAAGGGTGTTTATTTGGGATGTAATGGCAGGAAAATTGGGAAGAGAAGAAAGGCATTAAGGTGGCATTATCAAGGCAGGGCCCCCCGTGGGTGACTGGAGTGAAATCCTGCTGGGAAACTCTTAGGACCAGCGGTAAAATCCTGTTCTCAAAAGCGTCTCTCCTGAAGCAAAAGATGCTGGGGTGAAAACCAGCCCACACCAGGAATTCATCCAGGGCTGCTCCCAAGGGCGTGTGTTACTTCCTCTGCACTTCCGGCCTCCTCACAGTCGGAGAAAGTGACACCAATAACTGAGAAAGCCTCGGACAAAGAAATGCAGGAACTAGAAGTCGGAATTTAAGCTGTTTTGCCCTGAAATAGAAAGGGCACAGAGCTATGGGCAGGGCACCCAAGCATTTGCTATGAGCCTTGTACCCCTTAAGCCCTCTCATGTCCTGCGTCAAGGACCAGTCAGCAATTACTTGAGATGGCGGCCTACCCCAGTTTCTAGTAAAAAAAGGTAGACATAGAAAAGGGGCTATAATAGGACAAGCTCTAGTCCCCACTGCTAAGCTGGCCCTAGAGCTTTAGTTTTTATACATCACCACTTATCTCTCCTCCTTGTCCTCCACTGACATTTCTCCTTGTGCCCTGTTTACGATGCCCTGGTTAGGCTGTGGTTGCTACAATTGTCCCTTTACAATTCCTAGAGGATGGAACATCAAGGCCTCAAAAACCGCCCCCAGAACTCTCTTGAATCCCATACTTACTGTGCCCTATCGCCACTTTAGCCACCAGCATCATCTTCTCATGAACACATGGGTAATAACCCCTACCAATTATAATAAGGCCTTTCTTTGCCTGCTAGTCAGCTAGCACACATCCCATCATCCCCAGTGACACTAGGGAGCCCAGGTCCGTAGCGGCCTTGGATTCTGCCAGCTTCGGTCTCTGCAGAACATCTGCCTCCGGGTTTCCCCGCACTTCCTTCATGTTTTTGGGACCGGCGTTTTCTTTTGGTTGCCCTTAGGACCCCGGTTATTGCTTTTTTTTTTTGTTTTCTTTTGTTAATTCAGGGTTCTTGGGGCTTGGGGGTTTTTTCTTCACCCTTTGCCAAGGCAGTTCTGGGAACTCCATCTCACCGTTTTTGTCAAGCTTCAAGGGATCCATGTGTCTCTGTCTGAATGTTAAATCCCGAATCGTGAGAGGCAGCCCCGTATTGATAACACTTCCTTATCCAGTCATAGCTTCTCGCTCCCGTCTTGCCCAGCATCTTCAAGGTCTACTTCTAATCACGTTCTCCTGGCTCCTGCTAATCATAGTAGCCTGATCGTGTTCTTTTTGGTAAGCAAACCTATCATCCTAAATAATAATAATAAAAAAAGACAGCATTCTCTCAGGCCATCCAAGACATAACTTGTTATTGGCTTGCCAGTCATAAATGAGGGTAGGGACCAACTTGAGGATGACAATCTTATGTTGTATTTACCTCAGGTGAAAACTCTCAACTGCATGGTCTCTAAGCAAAGGGGATCTGCTAGCAAGGGGAAGTTAGACCTTCTTTCTTCTTTTAGAATATTGTTTTGGGTCCTATTTCGAATAAGAGCTTCTCTTCGATTTTAGAATCCCATATCCGGTTCCCAAAGAGGTCCTCTTGTTCCCGCTGCTCACATTGCTGCCTCCTGAGCTCAAACCACCTTTGACTTTAACTGCCATTATTTCATGTTCTCCTAAATACTCCCTAGGTCTGCCTCTGGTCGTCTCATACCCCAGGAGACAGAGCAAGGGGATTAAACTAGATAAGAGTTCGTGTCACTCATCTTCTCGAAACATTCCAGTGACTTTCCATCTCAATCTGAGTGAGGCCTCTAACCCAGCGTGGGGCACCCCTTTCCATCCCGACCTCCTTCTTCTCATTGCTTCTTTCTTACTGTGCTTCAGCCATACGGACCTCCTTCCCATTCCCAGAACGTTCCAGGTGCTTTCAGACTTCAGGGCCTTGACCCTGGCCGTTCTCCTCGCTTGTAGTGTTCTTTCTCTGGATATACGCAAGGCTTGCTCTTCACTCGTTCATGGTTCACCTCGAATGCCACCTCTCATTAAGGTCCTCTCTCTCAAATAATAATGCTTTTGACAAACGATTTACTTCCTATGCTTTATTTGTTTTGAGCATTTATCACGTCACCTCCTGACATTATACATATGTGTGTGTGTGTGTGTGTGTGTGTGTGTGTGTGTATTTACTTTATCTCATTCATTCCTCTATTTTTATTTCCAGTTAGAACGTGAGCTCCACGAGGCAAGGGTTTTGTCTGCTAGCTGTTGCGGGCAGTGATGCTGTATTCCCTGCATTTAGAATGCTTGGCAATGATAGGTCCTCAGTCAATATTTCAGAACGAGCGAATGAGCGTGGACTCTGTCGTTAGACCAGAATGTAGTTCGGCTGAGATTCTTGTTTCCTTGACGATGCTGTATCCCCATGCTCCTTAGTCTTCTAACACCAAACGTTGCTGGGAATCATTTTGAATTCAGCCCAATTTATTCTCATAGAGACGATTCGATCATTTTGCCTAGATGCCACAAATATTCTTTTTTCATCTTAGCAGGACAGAAACTTTAGCAGCTCAGTATTCTCTTTTCAAAAAAGCACTGGGTCACAGTGTACCTTTTCAACACGTGTAATTAGGCCTTCTTTTATACCTGAAAATATTTATCGAATCATATCTTTAAAAACATATTCATTTAAGTTCTGGAGCTATGGTCCTTCTTAAAGGGGGGTGTGTGTGTGTGTGTGCGTGTGTGTGTGCGTGTGTGTGTGCGTGCATATGTGTGTAAATTCTTTTTTCTTCATTCCTTTGTTTCATATCTACCATCTGCAATCCTCTAAAACTCTGTTCATTTTTCTTTCATTTTTTCTCTCTGGTCTTTCGCGGTCTTATTGTGTTTTCAGCAGCTTCTCTTTTCCTTTGTGCTGCTTCCAACGCGGACTTGGTTTTGTAGATGATGTTTTTTCTTTTTTCTTTCCATTTATTTTCCACATTCTGCCGGCGCATGCTTCATCTCTTTCGGTTACCTTGACATATTTTACTAGTGCACTTTTTTTTTTATAAAGGTATTT
Source organism: Pteropus vampyrus (assembly GCF_000151845.1). Classification (NCBI taxonomy): domain Eukaryota; kingdom Metazoa; phylum Chordata; class Mammalia; order Chiroptera; family Pteropodidae; genus Pteropus; species Pteropus vampyrus. Next base: position 1,575,589 of record NW_011888944.1, on the reverse strand, counting down.
TAAAATTTTTATTTATGACTTATTTGCTTATGTTTTACATCTGTTCTTTGGTAACATTTCTCTGGTGAAGCTTCATCATCTTTCATATTTTGCTGTTTCTTTTCTACTTATTTCTTGCAATATCTTTGTATTGATCCCACGTGGCTTCCTTTTTCATGATTTCTTAGTTTTGAATGGGGTGAGATCTTACAGAACTAGCTATTTTCGGAAGATTTGAGTTATGCCAGGACCAGATCTGGTTTCCACATCAAGTTTTCTCATGTAACAGAGCAGGGGAGCTTAACCGGTATGGTTATATGACTGTGAATTGTTGGAGCCTTTGCTTCTCCCCAGGAAGCAGAGGTTAATCGCAGCCACGTTGCCCCAAGTCAAGGTCTCTTGTCCCCTCAAACAGCTTCGAGCTTTCCTGAAACCACTTGCTTTGGCTGCATCTCAGTGTCGTGGAGCAGGAGGCTGGGATGTCCTTCCGGCTACTATGCGTATCTTTTTCTAGTTACTCAAAAAAAATAAGTGTCAAATTCATCCGCCCTTTATGCCTGGCACTCCCTTTCGGGAGACATTTTTGCTAACTTTGATTTAGAGATTTGCCATCCCAAACGTCTTTTTCAACAGGTGTCTTTGACTCTCTTGGCAACCCTTTCTCATCTGTCGTTAATCAAGGTTGTGGGTATCTTTAAATCTTTGAAAGATAAATTTAAATCCTTGAAGTTGTATTATAACACTCTGCCTATCAGAGCTTTTATATGCACTGATTTGTAGAGGGGGGGTGAGAAAGAGAGCTAGATGTGGATAGTTAAAAATCAACAATATTTAATGTAGGAGAAGAAAAACCTTCAAAGAGAGAGGATGAACGGGAGACCCAGCCCGAGTGGCTGTGTAGAGGATGTCTACTGGGTGAACGCTGGTGACCATCTGCTGAGATGAAACGGAGCAGAGGAAGGTTTAGGGAAAAAGACAATGAACTCTGATTTGCACATTTAGTTTAAAGCATTGGTGGGCCATCCCACATGAGGGGTAGAGCCCAAACCCTCTTCAAATATTAAAAGATCAATGTCCTGAAGAGGATGAGTTGGAGATGGAAGTTTGAAAGTTACTACTGCACATGACAGTTAGGAAAAAGAAGTATAAATACAATCGTTGAGATAAAGTGTCTTATCAGAAAAGCAGAGGGTGGCGTGTCTGGTTTTGTACGCTCAGGGCCTAGAGAGAGAAGCCCCATGTGGAAGCAGAGAAGAAAGGATAAAAGAGAGACAGGAAGGACTTTGCTTGTCTGCAGAAAAGGTTGAGCCGAATTAGTTGAACGACGCCATTTTAACACCATTTTTTATTTTTATGCTGTTGCTACACAAAATTCTTATGTTATTTATCAATTTACTTAATGCATATTTTATAAAGCCTCTTTTATTCCATGCCGGGCCCTAGAGAAAAAGTGATGGCTAAATCACAGACCCCTTCTTCAATTACTGTCTTCATTCGTTCAGGCTGTAATAACAGCAAAACCACAGACTGTGTGACTTAAACAGCAAACGCATTTCTCATTAGTTCTAGAGGCCGGGAAGTCCAAGATCAAGGAGCTTGTAGGTTTGATGTCTAACGAAAGCCCTCTTCTTGGTTCTCTCCATGCCTTCACATGGCAGGAGAGCGACAGAGCTCTTTGGGGTGTCTTATATAAGAGCACAAATCCAATTCATGACCTAATTACCTCCTAAAGGCCCCACCTGCTAACACCATCACCTCGGGAGTTAGGATTTCAACATGTGAATTTGGGGAGACTCAAACATTCGGGCCATCGCAATTATGCTCTTTCATAGAAAGAATAAAGAGTGATTGCTCACCTTTTCAAAAAATTGTCTTCTGATAGGGAATCCAAATGAAAATATTTTAGGAACTAATTTGCGAATGCAACAAATACTTATAGATAATCTTATCCAGGTTCGAGGGATGTGCCAGCGAACAGCACAGAAAAAATATCTACCTTGATGGAATTTCACTGAAAAATTGGTGACTTTTTCTCCAAGAGGAGAAAAAAAAAAAACCAAAAAACTACTTATGATTATAGGACGATCCCTTTCCGAATAAAACTATAAGAGCTTGCAAACCATATGAATCCTGTGTGGGTTAAGAATCACCGGTTTAGGAATTAGTACAAAGATTAAATAAATTATTCTGCAGACAATAGTTAAAAGAAAGATAAAAGCATACAGAGTTTTGAATACCAAAAGGACTGCAGTGGTCACTGTCCCTCACGAAAATTCAGCGAGGCGTCGCCTCTTCTTTCATCTAAGGCTCCCGGATCGGATCTCAGAGCATTAGGTACCTCGCTCCAGGTCACACAGTGCTCCGCGGAAGAACCACGTTCTGGCCCAGGTTCTGTGACTTATCCCACCTCACCCCATCGCCTGCTAACTTATTGCTCATCTGGATAGCAAGAGCATGGCTCCAGCCTGAATAAATAAAGCCACTCCGTTATTCTGTGTCTTTTCTGTGACTCCAGCTGTTCTTGCCCGTGGTGAGGACAGCACAGCAGAATGCTCCTTCTTCCTTTCATCTGCTCCCACGCCTCAGAGAAAGTGTCAGTTAATAAAGCTGTTTAATTTTCCAAACATCTGAAAGGCATGATATAAACTCTTGGAAGAGCAGCCTTTCTTTCCTTTTCTTTCTTTTTTTTTTTTCCAGCCAGTGATCTGAAAACTTTCAGAGGCGATCGTAGGGGCTGCGAGAAGTAAATGGATACAATTGGTGGTAAAACATGTCAAGCCTGAACAACGGAGAGCTCTCCACTGGGAAATGATGCTAAACAACCGCTAAAAGCAGCCATTGAAGGCAGTCTCTTTTCACATAAAAGATCTATTAATCTGATGGAATGTTCCAAGCCCTTGTTATGTAAACATAACTCAAGCACCCTGAATGGCGAAAAAAGAGAGAGAAATGTGACAGATAGAGCTGTTTACAGCGAAATATATTAAAACCAGAAGGTATGGAGAGCAGTCCTGTGTTTACTCTGGATTTTATAGCTTTGTTCAGAGCAAAAACAGCTGCTCTTTCCAATATGACTTTAGAAACTTGCTTTC
>NW_011888944.1:1565860-1571048 GCF_000151845.1 Pteropus vampyrus | reverse complement strand
AATTAAGGTAAACTAAATTTGACACTTTATGAAAATACCATGTGATATACACCAGTGACTAACTCACTGTATTGATAAGGAAACAGATTCAGGGCCAGCGGTGCAGGTAGGCTGGACAAATCAGAATGATTCTCAGCAAATCTGTAAAGTGTTTTCCCAAACGAGTGAATCTGCCCATGGCAAACCCAAAATGCAAGAGCCTTTAAGAAGGAATAAAACCGTCTATTCTCCAAATAAAAGTATGGCTTTCAACAGGGATATGCTTGGAAGAAGTATCTGGAAATATTCTTCTGTCTGAAATCTAGACCTTGATAGATCTAAGGAATGATGTTTAGTGTGCCCCTTCCGATGTGAGGACCCCTCCCAGCTTACACTGTTTTTTGACCGTCCAGCAGAATTACAGTTGTTCAGCTGGGACCTGAGGTTTGACCTGACTGAATTCCAGTCTAACTCCTGGGCTTCCTCTCATTCTGTTGGTCTTTGCCAGATAGACCTCTGACGTCTCGGAGGTCTGAACTCCGATCAGCACTGATGAGAACTGGCCGAGCAGAGTTCTATTGGAAATGTCTCCCAAACTCCACCATCTGGCTGCATACAGGGGCCTGTTCAGAATGTTTGTACATTGAGTGAGGAGCATTCTCCTCCCTCTGACCTGTACACCTCACTGTCAGAACAAGGAGCTAAAGAAGCAGGTCTAAGAACTCCATTCCACTTGAATTAAGATTTGTTACTTAGAGCTACGGCCAAAGATCTTTTGATACTTTTCTTTCAGAGTCTTAGAGATCAGTGGCCCTCAACTATGACTTCACGTTAGGATCAACCCCAATGTCCAGGATCCCCCAAAGATTCTGATATAATTGGCTAAGAATTGGTGAAGTTCTCAGGCTACAAGGGGGTCAAGGATTGAGGCTTAGATGTGGTTAAGCCAGACCAAAATCATGGGAGACAAAATAAGGGCCTGGGACCAAAGCCCTATTATAATACAATCTACACTTCTGCCTGGAGTGACACTTCCACATACTGTCTTTTGGGACTTGCCAACCTGAATGTTAGCTTTGGGATTCAGAGATCCCAGGACCTGGATGTCATCTTCCCGTCACAGACCAGGTTGGCATCAAACCATTTATGATTGGATAGTTTAGGAGGAGACATGTTTTTAGCACCTCCCACACTCTTTCCTGGCCAGACCTCTTGGAAGTCTAGGCGAACTGCCTTTTATAGTTCGTCCTGCTTCCTCATTCATCTGTCAGAAGTTGTGACTTATTAGATTTGTGCAATTAGAAGACAGAATCGCTGTTCCTCTGTAGCTCAAGCTTTTCCTTGCCTCTTATGGATCTTTCTGCTCAGAGGACAGAGTCATGGTGCTTTGCCTCTGGTTCTACATCAAAAGCATACAGGAGTCGGGGTCTAGTTCTGTCTTTAAAAACAAGTTTGGAGGTCTGTCTCTCACTGGGCCCAGCTTGGAGGTAGCAAATTTCCTTGCTGCAGTTGGCCAGGATATGACCTGCTAATCATTCTCTCCCTAAGACAGAGCATCTCAGTGCTTTAGACCCTGCCACTCGAAGTTTTATCCAGTGATCAGTCTCCTCAGCATCAGTTGAGGGCTTGTGGGAAACACACATGCTCTGGCTCCATCCCAGAACCGTTTGAATCAGAATCTGCATTTCACGAGGTTGCCAGGCAGTGCACATGCGACTCAAGGGTTTTGAGAAGCACTGGTTTGGGCACCGGTACTTCCTTCTCCATCCTGGTTCTAGAATCACATCATACGAGGAGTTTTTAAAAAGTAAACCGAAGCCCAGGCCCCATCCTAAACCAGTTAAATCAGAATCTGTTGGGTGCGACCTGGGCATCTGTATTTTCAGGTGTTCCTCACGTAACAGTGAAGCCAGGATTGAGTGGTGCTATGTTAAAGTCCAGGAGAAAGTTATTTAAAAGTGTGTTTTAAACACACATCTAAGTTACAAACTCAAATTCATATGTCTCAACAATAAAACCAAGGTTTCGATTTCCAGCCAAATGATTTCACTCTCTACATCTTAATTGGTTCTGGACACATAGAGATAAAAAGCAGATTATTTACTTCGTCCCTTTTAAATGCCAACATACTGTTAGGTCTCATCTGAAACCTGATGTGTTGCGGAAGAGAAATCGTAATCTTGGGCTTGGATGATGGTGGACAAGACTGAAATAAAAATACTCCCTAGTCCTCCTACATAATTGCAAGGATTAAGCAGAAGAAAACGAGGAGAAGTTAAATGCTGTTGTCTCTTTCGGTATCATTCCTCCAACACTTCCGAGCTTTGTCCACGTATGCACGTATGTGAACACTCACTGGCTCCTCTTGTTTACGCTGTTAAAGGCCAGTCATTTGTATCTTTTTTAATGTTTAATACTTCTTTGTTTATGGACTGGGTGGGGGGCACCTGCCCAGTTGATAGTTATCTTGAAATTTTAATCCCTTCTGGGTTGAGTAAGGCGATATACGATACTGAAGGAGTTAGAATTATCAGAGACCGGGGGGTGCGGTGCAGGTTATGAAAATCTTGCCAACCATTTCTACAGTTGGGTTGTACAACAGTCACCTGTTCTCAGATAAAACAAAGATGATAATCTGACAGTCTATGGGGAAAATCTGGCTTGCAGGTATGTTTTAAACATTTGTTTTGAATGTGCTAAAAGTTAGAATCTCCTATAAATTTTGGACTTATGGTCTCTCATAGAAAATGGAAAGAACTGGAAATATATTTTTCTAGCTCAAAGCCTTAGTGGTTAGGAAACCTTAAGCAACTTCCATAGCTGCTGGGAGCCATGATGTCCTTGTCTGTAAAATAGGGATAAAGATATTTACCTCCAATCGCTACCGCGAAAATTCAATGGGGCAATATATGTGACTCCCCGTGCACATTTTCCAAATTATGGTAGGATCTGAATAAATGAACTTTCATATCATTATTATTATTCAATAAGTTACAAAGACTATACAAACAAAAAATACAATAATTTTGATGTCAAATACCAAGATTATCTTATCGTTCATTGATAACGCTGGTACGTAATAGTTCTTAAAGTGTTGTCTTTATTTTGATCTAGTCTGTTTGTTTTTTTTAAATTTTAATTATTGCTTTCTAGCATAAACTTTTGATCGATTTTGTTTTTTTTCAAAGCTGTACAGACTAGATTTGGGTTATTCTGATATCCATGTGCTCTGAACAAAATGCATTCTACAAAATGCATTCTACAGTGGTGGATGTGGGAAAAATATGTTGCTGTTTCTAGCTTCAGAGAAGCTGGAGTCACTCTGGATCCCCTCAATGTACATAACTAGTCCAAATTGCCATGTTAAATATATGAAACATTGGCTAAAAAACTCTTTTTTTTTACAACTTTGTACCTTGGCTGGCAAATTTTTAACTCTTTTAAGCCTGCTATGTGCAGTTTAGGACACGTTGGTATGCATGACTCATATTAATATAATGTTTAGAACATGAGCTGAGAACAGTTTGGCATCTTAGAAATAAAAAATACATCCATGACTATTACATGTCTGACCCTGGGCTGGGAAATAAGCTACAGAGGTCAAAGAAAATCTCAAAAAGCTTAATCTATTGCCTGAAAATTTCACTTCAACTGTGTTTCTCTGGTGGGAGATCTTGACTTTTCTGATAAATTAAAATTGAAACAGCAATTTGACATATTCTGCTGGTAAAACTTCTTGTAGAAATAAATGCTACCCAGTGAGCATAGTCAGCTATGATGTCCAGGCTTGTTTATAACTGCCAGCGATTTAATTGAAACACAGCTATAGGATTAAAAACATAATAATGTTTAGCTTTTCCCAGCATTTTCACATCTTTTATTTAATAAAATCCTTAAATCAACTCAGTAAGATCATTAACGAAGTTAATTAGTTAACATAGCCCAGGTTATGCTCTGTTAACCAACAACCTCCAAAAGTCAGAGGCTTAACTAAATGATTTCTTGCCCACTCAACTTTTTGCTCATTGACTTTCCAGGAGGCTCTTTGATCCAGACTCTTTCTAACTGTACTGTTTTAATATATACATTCTATTCCAGCTCCAAGAAAGAGAGCTAGAACAACGCTCTCCATTAGAAATAGAATGCTACTCCAGACACGAGCTGCTTTACATGATGAAAGGTAGTGTCCTTTTATTGATTAGTTTAAGGACCTGGGTTACAGCCCTAGGTAACCCAGGTCCTTACAAGCAGTGGGATTTGAACACTATCTGAGTCTCATGAGCCCCAGTATTCTCTTTAGCAAACAGGAACAGCAATATTTGCCTCGCATTTCATGAAATAATACATTGAATGCTCTTTGAACATTCTATCATGTGACACAAAATAATTATTTTTGTTAAGTGATCAAGATATCCTCTATTGTTAAGGTCGTTGGGATGGTCAATTTTATGTGTCGACGTGGCTAGCCTACAGTCCCCAGTTACTCAATCAAATACTAATCTAGGTATGATGAGAAGGTCTTTCGTAAAAGCGAAAGTCTACAATCAGTGAAGTTTAAGTAAATATTATCCTAAATACCCCTGTGTGGGCCCGATCCAATCAGCTGGAAGGCCTTAAGAGCAGAACTGAGCATCTGGTAATGAAATTTTACTTATGAACTGCAGCTTTTGTTCACAGGGAGACCCCCCCACCCCCGCCCCGATGGCTTACCCTGTGGATTTTCTACTTAAAAATGCCTCAAAACACACAGAGAATTTGATTTGTTAAAAAAATTTTGAGACGTAAGGCTGATGACACAGTGATCAACATGATTCGAGTCCTACCCTCAAAGAGCTTCTAGCTTAAGATGGAAAGGAAAGAGAACACGTGTTATGTTCTGCGAACTGGACTAGGGAGGGTCTTAGGGCCTTCACACAGTTGGTCCCATTTAACACACAACTGTCTCATGACCTCGGCAATCGACAATTTCGAAGAAGAAATTTTGGCTAGAAAATCAAGGAAATTCTTTCAGAACAAGAACCAAGAAGTGAATTCAGGCCTCTCTGATTCCAAAGAACATCTTTAACTGCCTGTGGTGGAGATTCAGAGAGCAGATGAGTGAGGATGGGAGATGAGTGAGGAAATGAGCTCTAGCTCGTCTTCATTTGCCCATAGCATCCCCCCCGCCCCACAGGAACACGCTCCATGTTTCTGCTCACCTAAAACTTTC
>NW_011888944.1:1563529-1564670 GCF_000151845.1 Pteropus vampyrus | reverse complement strand
TGCTCTATCAATCTTCCTGTCTCCTTAGATGGTGAGACGTACACGGCAGAGGCTGTAGTAGGTAGGGAGACAGATGACTGGTTTCTGAGTTAGTGGAAATGATTTAGGACTAGCGCGCCATGAGTGGAGAGTGCTATCTACATGCCAAGCATCATTATTATTCTGGTTGTTCGTTTGTTGTTATTTTTTATTTTGTACCACTAGTGTACATGCTTGAGAATGCTATTTTACTCCTCAGTTTATTCCTCTGTAGAATGATGAGTTTTGACTTCATAGTACCACCATTTCTAATCTCCAACCAAGACATAAGTTTGTTTAAAAACACATTACATCTTAATTTTGGACAACCCCCTGTATCCAATATTAATAGACATCGTAGGAGGGACAGGCCAACCAATTGGAAATAATCGAGTTAAATAAGGTATCTAAAACACTAATTTTTCTTGTGACTATTATTTCAAGTTTGAACCTCATTCTTGATATCATAACTCACCCCTAAAACTATCCCTAACCTTTATAGTGTGGCTTATTCCATGGTATCAAGGTGGCTATCCTGGTTTCGGTCATTACAGCTGGAAGCAAAATCTGAACAGCATAGCTCCATTCTGGTCCTCTCGAATGGCTCATTTTTTCAAGATGGCAAAAATTACCCCCAAGTGCCTTTAGCAGCACTTTCTCTTGGTCCGCATGCTGGAGTGGTGGGGACACTTATCATTGGCTATGGTAGTAAAGTAAGAGGATTGTTTTAACCCAGCTAAGATTCTCAATGTGGTTTGGTTCGATGGCCAAACTCCCCTGAAGCCAGTCACCGGAGCTGGCAGTTCTCTCCCACACGCCTCCTTCCGGTCTCTCAGATCACCCCTCTACCTGCCTTCTCCAGGTCACTGCATGTCACTTCTAAAAAGCGAAGTTTCCATAGAGTCACGACACGTCTACTTAAAACGTCCAAAAATGGTTTTGAAAAAGAGTCAATCGGCAGAGCAAATGCAATATATGTGTGAACAAATGCACAAATCTAATTAATATAAATGTGTTAGATGCATTATATATACTAAGTGTGTGTAAACAATTTACATATTCAATATAAATATTGAAATAGTACACCTATGTATACTGGGTAAACAAACATCCCACATTATAG
>NW_011888944.1:1551987-1562511 GCF_000151845.1 Pteropus vampyrus | reverse complement strand
ATAGAATGCGCCAGATTCTCAAGGCAGACTCCCCGAGTCTGTGGTTGCTTTGTCTTCTCAGGCTATTCTTGTTGCAATTCCTATTCACTATGATGTCTAAGCATGGAAGCATCTAGCAATGACACTGGTCTAGTGAGTAGGTGACACTGGGTGAACTCAAATCACCTTTCTTGCACTTACGTGATGAATAGCATGACTAATTTCTGCTTCTTCTATAAAACTTCTCTATTGAGGCTTTGATAATAGTTCAGCATGGGGGTTAGTATGGCATATACTTTACTCTATATTTTATTCAATCGTTCATTGTTGTTTTATAGATGAGACTCCTCTCTCTTCTTCTAGATGACAAGGGATTTTTGTCTTTTTAAGCCCTAAGTGTTATCTTCACTGACCAAACATTAAGTGCTTGTATGTAACTTTCATTTATAAAGTGAATTTCCAAATGAATGTTAGTCTTCCATTAAGCCACTATCTGTGTCAGCGGCACTTGGATAAATGGATCCAGTTGGATTGCTCATTTTCTCTGTCATTTATAACTTGTGATTTTTTTTGAAATCAGTTTTATTCCCAGAGAACTTAGGGAGTCTTAGTAGGACTCTCCTGCTGGTGACACTTATACAATGGTTCACTTATACATGGGTAAACGTCCCATGACTGCTAGGGATGTGGCAAACTTTTCAAATCTCCAAGAATCTCACCTTGCTGTTTGCCACTGAGCTTTGTATCCTTATTATTAGAAACATTTCCAGGTTAAAAAAAAAAAAATCAAACCCAGAAGGTCCGTTCCACTCAGCAGGAATTCTAGGAGAGAGTTCCATTGACACCATCATGATAACCAAAGGTAAATTTCATAAAAAATGTGTTTGTAACTACTTTGAAATAGCATATAAATGTAGTTTTGTCCCCAGTTAAGTAACTGAAACGAAGATAAGATTTAATTTGTAGTATGACGTTAGCAACAAAAAACAAACAAACAAATCTTCCACGCACATAAACATTGTGAAATAAGCTGGTGGTGAAGGTTAGAGTGAGGGTACCTGGCCCAAAGGTACCAGGTACCTTATGTTGGCAGTGCTGGCAGAAGGAAAAGCACGGAGAGTGGCTCACCTGGGTGTTTGCATGTCAGCAGGACGGTTAGGAAGAAAGGCAAGCGGTAATGGAGTAGTAAAGATGGCGGCCTCAGCCTCATGGTTGGGAACCACGACGGACCAACTAAGGCATCCGGGGCTAACCACTTTCCTACAGTGGGCCTATTTCCACATCTGTAGAAAAAAGGCCACACAACGTGAGGGTGAAGAAATGAAAATGATAGAGGCCAGCATTTTCTGAGGGCCTACGAAGTGCCATGCACGTTCCACATTTAGCCTCCACTTCTCACAACAGTCCTGCAAGGTAGCTATTATTATTTAGAGATTGAAAACCAACAAAGAAAAAGAACAAAAATGTTTCTAGGTTTGCACAGCTAGTGTTTTCTAGATCTGGGATTTGCACATGGTTTTATTAGGCCTTAAGTATCATGTTCCTCATTTTAGACCATGTGACCATGAATATAACTCTCAGCATGAGAAAGTATAAAAAAAGAAGCTATATGACTCAGAGAAAGAATGTAAGAAAAAGGAACGGTCATCGCCAAGGAAGACATTAAAGAACGATATATTTTCTCATACAGCTTTCTTTCCTGGTTTCCCTTTATGTGTCTTCCTGCTGCGTTCTAACCTGTATACACCTCAGGCCTGAATGAACTTTCTCAAGCACAGATATGAGCTCACTATTTTGCTCTGAAATTTCCTACCACTTAAGAGGACAGCAAAGGTTCCTTAGGGGCGCAGGCGTATCCTCTCCCTCTGGTCTTACCTCATACCAGTCCCAGAATTATCTGCCATGATGACTGTACGATTCCTCCTTCCACTCTAAATCTGACCGGCACTCCAACAGTTCCCATTAGCACACCGTGACCTGTGACCGTGTCCTCCCTGTCACCAGGCTTTGCCCTGTAGCATCTCCTCCACTGGCCACCCTTGGAACACGTGCCCTCCCGCACACTTTGAAGGCTTAGATTCTAATGAAAAGTCTTGTTCTTCTCTGTAGATACAAGAGCTGGGATCACTTAGAGTCTGATGTGGCCACAGCTGGGGGAGATGGAGAGTCTTTGGCTTCTAGGGGCTTGTGGGTTTGAACGCCCGCAAAGCTGCTGGAAGCATCACAGAAACGCAGCAGGATGGAAGTTCTGTAGATGGATTTTATGATGTTGTTGAATACCTCAGACTGCGGTGGTTAGTTACAGCGCGTTGCTTATAATGGTGATATGTGATGATATATAATTGCTGTTAATTAATTTCATAAATCTATTAATTTGTATGTAGGTTTTTACAGCATAAACTATATTAGTGCATTTGTGTTTATATAATTTTATAGCTTATAGACATGAATAATATATGACTTTAATTCTAACCTTATTTTGGAACTGAAAACTCTTTTTCTCTAGGGAATATATTATAATAAAAGAGATTCTTTATATCTGAAGAGCGTTTTATATTTAAAAAATATTTTTAGGCCATTATATCATCTGATACTTAAAGCACTGCTTAAAAATACCTAAGCAATTGAGGGTCGGAGAGGCTAAGTAATTTTTCTTAAAACTGCACAGCATCCCAGAAGACTCCAGATCAGAATATATGACAAAGAGTTTCATTTGCATCCCCATAGGTCGTGATATTTCTTTTTTTAAAAAAATCAAGTAGATGATTTAATTTAAAGTTCAAAGCTGTGGGCATTTTTCAATCTATTCCTGGAAGGTGGGGGTTGGGGTGGGGGATGAAGTACCTCCTCTTGCCTATTAAATTGGGAAGTTATTTTCTTCGTTTCAGGCAATATAAGGAGAAAATTCTCTTCGCTGATAGCCTTTCCTCTCACTGAAACTGCATTCTATGTTTAGCAGACATCTTTTTGATTGCTGTGCGGTTTAGTTTTCATATTCCTCTTAGTTATATTTATATTCCTAAAAGCCAAATTTATCAGCAACTGCAAATGAAGTCACCATCATCATCACTCACGATATTATTTTCACAAAGGACAAAATGTAAGTGATGGCTCCGCTGAAGCATATTGATTGTATTTCTTTGGAAAATCATGAAACTTCCTCTGAGATACACTATTTGTCATAACTGTGTTTTTAGCCAAGAATAATGAATAACTGATCAAATGAAATATGGTAGGACATAATTGGCAAATGGAGAGCATTTTGCAGAAATCACTCAAAGTATTTTGAATTTCATTTCTAGTCATGGTTTATTTAACACTAGCTGAGCACTCAGAGTCACGCGCCAAAGATTGATGATCTTTTAGAGCAATTCCTAAGTGTAATATTATGTCTTAAAGAATTATGCCACTTTCTTTGAGGGTGCTGAGAAAGACGTTAGAAGGCATCAGTAACAATTCAAGTATTACTAACCATCTGCATTTTGTAAATCAAGTAGACAGAGGGTTTCCCCATGCACCCCCTGAAGGAATGACATTATCCCAAAAGACATTTACTAAAGTATTTGTATAACAGTATAGTTTGTTATTGAAAAGTAATGAATTTGTGAATAACCCTAGACGTCCCAAGAAGAATGAAATAGAAATAATACAAGGGTCTACACAGGGGAGAATTGCTTGGTGTTGCCATCAATGTTTCATTGGGCACTTTTTGAAGAATCATTTTTGCTCCCGAAAGGAAAGTTGTAAATGTTCTGTCTACTGAGTGTTGTTCTAAATAGTTCTCCTGTGTCCTAAAAAAAATTTATGAGGTTTTCTCAGTACACATGTTGCCTCCAGGAAAGAATTTAGTCACTGAAAATCTTTGGATCTTGGAAACTTGAGATTTAGTTGATGTTTGTAATAAGTGCTTTTTATATACTTTTCATTTCTTTCTTTCTTGCTAGCTTCTTTCTTTTATCTTTAGGCAGTGGGATATTGTAAAATTAGTATAATTTTAGGGTCAGATTGGAGTTACAGACCTGTATCTATGAGCTTTGAAGCTATAAACAAGTCACTTAGCTTCCCTGAGCCTCAGTTTCTTCATCTACAAAATGGGAAAATCTAGAAGCAATGTTTTGAAAAATGGTACAAAATAGAGCCTCGCTAAATTAAACTACTCTTATTAAGCCTCTTAACCTTTCTGAATCAGAGATTCCTCTTTTACGAATTGAGAAAATATACAATTCTGAGCTTCCCTAGTTGTTACTGCATCTGATCAAAAAAGGGAACGAGTCTGAACTGTTTTGGTAAAATAGTTTTCTTATCATTTTGGAGAAGGCAGTTTGTTTTAATGTATTGAAATTGGGATTTGGGCTTGAGTCCTAATGAAAAAGGATTCTATCTTTGAACAAACCATTTGGTCCCTTTGAGATGCTGTTTCTATCTTTGAAAATGATAATAACTCTCATTTATCTAGGTCACTGTGAGACTCCCAGTGAGGTGGCGTATGCAATCGTATCACTCTTAAGGATGAAAAGGGGCATGTTAATGTTCGCTGTTAATATCACGATTACTAAGACCCAAATGGATTGCCAGCCCTTCCCCTTTTATCTGTTTCTAGCACACACACATGCACACTGTAACATGAGGTAGAACAAGGCATGCTATAATGAAAATGAAGTTACGGTTAGGTGTGAGAGGATCTCGAAGGAGGAGAAAATGCCAATATATAGTAGAAAAGGCTTATGGAGGAGACGATGTTTGAACTGTGCGGTAAAGATTAAGTGGATTGAGTTTTGTGGGAAATGGAAGAGAGACAAGCTGCGTTCCTGATGATGGAAGAATGACAGGGAGGCAGTTGGGAGGAGAATGGAGAGCATATTGGAAAAAGAGCAACTTTCTTTTGACCATAACCTTGTGTATTGTTGGGAAATTGACAGGTCTAAGAGTGGGCAGTTCCAGGAAATGGGGCTTTACTCAAACCATTACGGCAGAGCTAATACAGATTTGAAAGCCAGGGTGAGGGGCTGTCAGCTGTGCTTCAGCAAGACTTGCTATTCTTATCCAAGTCATTGTGCGACGTTTGGAGCCGCTGGTCCTGTATGAATCTGCTGGTGACAGTCCCTTCCCCGCACCCCCACGGGGCAGCCGCGGGGCCCTCCGCTCCTTCCTTTACCCAGCTTTCGTCTGCACTTAGATCCCTCTCCTTTCTCATTTCCCACGCACCATCCTGCCCTGTGAACGAGGAAGCGTACACCTGCGATACTCTCTGGCTTCTTTCTGTTCCATCCACCGCGATGTCCTTGGCCACCTCACAGCCTTTCGGGATTAACCTGTTGTTGTGTCATGCCTTTTCAGGTCCTCTGAGAGGTTCCACTGCGGGGTACTTGCGCTTGCCTGGTGCTGTCCCCGTGGCACCTGGGGATGACCTGGTTTACATGCACACCTGTTTCCCTAGGTAGACTGTGAGCTTCCTGGTGAAATCGTCCATTGTTTTTTTTTTTTTTGCTTTTTTTTTTTGCTCCTTTTTTGTAAGTCCACTTTACTTCACTTTAGCGCCACCGGGCACAGTCTTACAGTTATGAGATGTATGTGGCTGATACTGAGCATCAAAGAGTCAATTTTAAAATTAGTGCTAAGGTGTCTATCCCCTTAAGAACTCGAGTATTCATCTGTGGTATCCTTTAAATCAGCCTATGCTTTGTTGCTATAATTTTGAAGCTATCTTCATTTGTTAAGTATATATTTACTGAGAAGAAGTCAGATTATGTGAAAAATATCCTGAGATGAATATCAACAAACCTTAGTTTTTCCTCCAGCTAATCTATGACTTTAGACAACACTTCAAAATTCGTAGAGTTGAGTTTCCTAGCTTTGGATGGGGACATTGGTTGCATGCTCCCTATGATTCCTTTCGACACCAGCATGTTATAATGGGCATTGTGCTAAGCATGACAACGTCTTCTTATGGCTATTAAAGATAAAAACTGTTGAACTTGGGAGGAACCTAATAACCACCCCCTCTTTCTGCGCACCAGGTTATAGACCAACCGACACACAGGAGCTGGATGGACATTAAAACACATAATCCACTTTATTTCTTATAGATATCAATTAGAAAATGCAGCCTGGACTTGAAGCCGGAATAGAAATTCTCATCGCCTCTCTCGTGGGCTGAGTCCGGTTATAGACAAACATTCAAGAGGACTGTAGGAAGCTTAGCATAGACCATGGGAGAAGTGTGCTGAGCTCGTTGGGTAGGTTGCTTTAGAGGAAGACAAAGGGCAGGAACAGACACTGCCTTTAATTTTGATCAGTAGTGCAGCCAACACATATCCAGCTTTCACACATGCCAGTGTTTCCTTTCACGCTTCAGGGAGTAGTGAGTGGTGGGTAGCAAGGAGAGAGGAAGCATCTGCCCCGATATTTTCTGAAGAGATAGAATGATCGAGAGGCATTTCTATTTCTAGACAGAGAAAAACATAAAATTAAGAACATCCTTCACCAACATTATCGCCAACACACACACACTCGCGCGCGCACGCACACACAATGTCCATTCTACAGAATGCATGTGGAGTTTATTTTAACAGAAATGATCAAGAGTGTGTTGTTCTTTAGAACTTAGAATCAAAAGATATCAGCGAGATTTAGGAGTCGCAGATATGCACTGGCTGCTTGGAGCATTTATCTTTCTGGTCTCATTCCCACCTCATGAAATTTTTATTATTAAAAAAATATTCTAACAGGTTCAAAAGTATATTCATTGGTTCAGTTTTGAAACTCATATATCTTCTGGTAGAAATGTTGACTGAACATGATTCAAAGGCAGAAAATTAAGTATTACAGCAACCAATCCTTCAATGTCCTCTCTCTTTCTCTGGACAAATAAGTAAACGCAAACAACAATAACGACAAAAACAATGGGTACGGTTTCTCTTTACTTTCCCGGATGACATCTTTACATGTTTTGTCACATCCTCCTCCTTTGCCACATCCTGTCCCTCATGACCATGTCTGCCTGTAAGTCCTCAAAGCCGAAGCAACATTTCAACCTTCTCAGTCATTGATGCAAACGACTCACACTTCAACCGTGGTATCTTCCTTGATCTCTAAACTAAGTATAAAGAAGTCTCTGCCCTTCTCACTGCCTCTCCTTCCTCCTCTCTTTCTCCCTCTCCACTGTTGTGTATCCCCTAATGATCTGTTTGAAGACTCGTTACACTGCATTTAATTTTATTTCGTTGATCTCTCAGTTCACTAGTCTATACAATGCTCAAAATTAGGCATGTATTATATACATAAGGTCCCAATAAATCTTTTTTTAATGAACGAATAATTTACGCTCTTTTGTTCAATGAATAAATGATAGATGTTTTAAAAGAAATTCTACAGATGTTATTAAATACTTTGGTTTTAGGGACAGTTTTCCGAATCCAAATAGAGTAAGGTTGAAATTTTTTGAGACGACAATGAGACAAAGCTCTGAATCCAAGAGATCGATTTATGAAGTCATCCCGGAAATCATGGGAGAGGAGTAAAGTGAGATAGAAAAGGGAAGAAAGTCAATAAAGTTTGTGCAAATTAACTGTTACCACTGTGGGTCGCTAGGCTTCAATCTTGCTAGAAACCTCCGGAAATCTGCAAAGAGCAAACCTCAAGATTCATGCCCTGCCCTCCGTTCAAGAAGCAAGGAAGCTGACATTTTTACACGCCCAGCTCCTGTTAATAATCAATTGAATGCTGCTTCTACACTGCTAATTTGCTGGCACTTCCAGTCTCTTCTTCTGGGTGCTAAATCTGTTCCGGTGGCCAGATAAAGCCCTTGGACAAACATTCCCAGGTACCTGTAACAGGCGGTCCCCAAGTCAGTAATACGCGGGGACACTGAGTACAGAGAAGATGAGTATGGTCTCTTAACAACCTCTTCAGGGATGGCCAGCTGCGTACCCAGAAAATATACCAAAAATATATAAGGACAAGTGCAGGTGATGGAGTTCTTATGTAATGTGCCCTTAAGCGGCTGATCGATCTTATTTTATTTCCCCACAACAAGGGCTCGTGTTCTAACATTGCCAATGTCAAGTTTGACATCAGCAGCACACTATCCATAACAGACTTGGTAAAGGAAATCCTGAACGTTACACCCATGAGTAGCCTCCATGCTGACCGCCATGGATTGGCATGTCCTGCAGGTGCAGGGTGGATGAGAAGGGAGGCTGGCCGCCCTCTACTGGGTGAGTTCATCCCGTTTATCTGCTTGTTCAGGGCTTCTGCTGGGGTAGGTCATCTTTCTCATGGGCATCGACCCAAGACAAACACACCTACACGTTTGGGCCCCAATTCCATAGGTCTGTCCTTAAGCATTTTCCTGATGATTTTCTGATTTCATTATCTTCCACTTCTGGTCTTTTCCAGGCTGTCATTTACCACTACTCAGGTGTCTTTGTGTGTATTCTTACCTGTGACCTCTCTTCCCATCAAGCTGATTAACAGATACAGCTAAACATCTGCCCACAGAGGAGGAATGATGATCACCACTATATTTCGTGGATGTCCTGGATTGGGGTTATACTGCAGAAATTTTCTATTCCCTGCTCATACCGATGTATGCAGGGGACCTATCTATGAACCAGTTTCAGCTTATTCTAATGTCAGCTGATAGTAGGGGCACAAGTAGGAGCTGAATAGAGGCATTGGTCCTGAGAGTTTAGTGACATAAGAATCCGGGGCACCTATTTGTATCAATTATTTGTACCTTCCTTCTTTGCTCACACCTGATTTCCAAAGTACCATTTCCACAGTGTGACAGATTGATGCTGTACTGTTTGTTGTCCTGATAATAGTCAGCTCATAATGGAGTCACTGTATAGTATGGAGGATGCCATATTTGAGCTCACACATGAGTATACCCATTGCATACTCGCTGGATGTCCCACGTTGGCTACAGAGCTTTTACTAAGGTTCAGTGGTTTTCCAAAAGTGAATGGTGAGCCTAGTGAGTCATCTAATAATTGAGCCAGAGTGTATTGCTAAAAGTGGTACACACTGTCTTTAAAACCCGAAGTGGCCATCCAAACACTGTCCCGGTTTTTAGTGGTTGATGGCACAAGGCAAAATGTCCTGAAATGTATCTTGGAAGAAATGTTTCAGTATTACCCAAACTCTAAGACTTCTAAAAACTTCACGGATGTGTCAGGTCCCTCAAATTTTTTAAGGTTCAATATCCTATCCTCTGATACGTAAGTTCTTTGTCAGCATTTTCAGAGTGCTTGCCATTTCATGGTCACCAGGCCAAATTAAGACATTGTCATCAGTTTGGTGCAGGGGCATAAAAACTACGATATCCAAGCCAAATGTAGCCTGTCATCTGTCTTCATATACACAGTTTGATCAAGACACAGTCACACCCATAATTTACATAATGTCCAGACTGCCCAGTGGCAGAGTTTAAAAGTTGTGACGAAGACTGTATGGTCTGCATAGCCTAAGATATTTCCCACTTGACTCTTTACAGTACAAGTTTGCTGAACTCTGGTGTAATGAGATAGTGTAATGCGTGGCAACGTGTCAGATAATCAAGGCCCCTTCGATCGCCATTGAGACCGAGCAGGAGGTTAACGTGGTCTTGAGATGCGGCTGGGAAAGTGTCTGCTGTCTTTCCAAGTGAAAATGTCTCAGTGACTAAAGGCATCTGATCCGCCTTCCTGATAAGCATTGAAAAATATAGTTTTCCCAGATCAATAGCTATATACCAAACGTGAACAGAGAAAGGTGGTTTCCTCTAGAAAAGACACAACTGCAACAGAGAGACTGTTACCGGGGCTACCGCATCGCTGTATTTGTGAAAGCTTGCCATCGTCTGTCAAGCCCCATCTTTTCTTTCTCTTTTTAATGTATCATATCAGTGAACTAAGCAGGGATGGAATGAGGCCCACCAGTGCTGTGCCTTTTAAGCTTTAGAGGGTGGCTGTATCTCTGCTTCTTCCTACCGGATATACTACTTCCCGTGATTTACTGGGCATGGAGGATGCAAATAGTGTCATGAGCTTCCACTTGGCCTTTTATAGTGTAATAGCTCTTCATCCACAGGTGAGGAAAAAAGATGATAATTCTGCCAGCTGCTAATTATATCCATATGGATTATGCTCTCTGAGTCTGGGGAAATGACACGGTAATTATACAATCCGAAACTGAAATGGGGCATATTTGGGACATAGGCCAAGGAGGGGTATGCTTATTCCTCTGTTACTGGTGGTGTTTCAGATCCTGTATCCAATAGCCCCCTCGACATCTAGATAATTCTTTTCTCTCAATGAAGAGTCACTTTTACAAATAATTGTATATTCCTTTGGGAAGACATAGCTTCTGTATGCTATTGCTGTCATATTAAAATGTCCTTCCTTAAATAGATATGATCTTCCAATCAATAGACTCTGGAGTCCAACAACAGGCTTAGGCTTGGAAATTTGGTAACAAAGAGTGGTTGTCCAACGGGTCAGTTGATACCAGATTTCTTCTTGTCTGTTCTAAATTTAATATATATGTATGTATATGTATTAAATA
>NW_011888944.1:1529140-1550242 GCF_000151845.1 Pteropus vampyrus | reverse complement strand
GTGTTCTATCACCTAGCTGCTATTCCTCTTGGTCTCAATTTTTAACAGTAACATTTTTGTTCATTACATTTATTCAGTTACTTTTTAAATTTTAAATAAGTATACATTAATATCATATATGATTTTAGATAGCTTCTCTTGGAATGAGGATAAGAATGGCCCTACCTTTCCCTTGGAGAAAGTCTTTTAATGATAGTTTAACTTTCAGGATTAATAAATATATGTACTGACAAGCCAGTTTCTCATTCTATATAACACCAAGTGAATCAAGGAAAAAACAAAAAACAAACAAACAGTGACAGCAACAAACAATGGCAATAAAATATGTAGAACAAATTAGCAACGCAAAACAAAGATAGAAAATTAATTCCACACCCAGCAAATATTCTTAGGCAGCCGCGAGGTATTTCTTTTAATCTTTTCCTTGACTTTTCACCTTCTGTTGAATGATTTTGATGTTTTTAGTGTGTATCTTGAAACATTCTTTTCATTGACTCTTAATCCTAGATATTAACTACACAGAGGATTTACTCTAACCTATTGGGCAAGATTCATAACTTCAGAAACTGATTTTCAAGTTACAATGACGATAACTAACATATTTTACATGTAAGCCCCAAAGCCTAAAACCAAGCTGAGACAGGAGAAATGAAGAAACTTGGAAGAATGGGAGAATCCCTGGACCGGGAGTCTGGACACCTAGATTCAGGCTTCTGCCACTTTACTGATTAAAATTCATCTCAGAATTAAAAACGAGTACCTTGTCCATGCTATCTTTGTGTTCAGTGCTGAGACAAGAGTAGGAAATGAGGCAAAAATCTTATGATCTTGAAAGAGAAAGTTATGTAAATATCAAGTATGCTAAATAGAGCAGAGAAGTAAGAGATGTACAAGGCGACCCAGGGAAGGAGGCCTCATGCCAGTTCTCATAGACCAAGAGATTTTCTGGAGTCAGAAGTGTTTTTGTGAAGTCTGCAAGAGAGGGGTTTTTGAGGAGAATTACAGTGGTTTCTGTGAAAACAACATTTTGAGTAGAGATTGTTAATTCTGCCCTAATGGTAAGATAGAGCATAATGAGTTCAAAAGCATGAAAAATAATCTGGTAGATTCATCAACATTTTATATAAAAGGCCAGATAGTAAATATTTTAGTCTTTGTGAGTCATCAGTCTCTGTATCAATTACTGGGGTTACAGCGGGAAGCCAGGGTTAGACAATATGTAGACAAATGGGCATGGCTAAGGCCTGATACAACTTTATTAACAAAAACCAGTCAGTGGGCAGTAGTTTGAAAACCCTGATGTAGACTGTAGAGGGCAGGGGTTTTTGAGAGAGTTAGAGCTGTTGCAGCAAGCCAGTCTGTGAATAACCTTAAATGGGGGTGTTTTAGGTCCTCCTTTGTCATTAATGAGTAGCCATTGAAGGCTACAGGCAAGATAAAGAGATCATCAGAACGGTAATTTTATCTTCCTCTTTCTAGTTGTAAAGTCATGAGTAGAGTGAGGAGGTGAAATAGGGCAGATAAATCAATTAGGCAGGTGTTACAGTAACCAGGGCAGATAAGAATGAGCTGAACTAAGCAACAACAGTGAGAACCCAGAGATGAGGATACTTAAGAGATGTTTAAGAAGTGACTGGTCTATGAGTAGGGCGGATGCTGATGGGGAAGAGAGAAATCAAGGATAATGCCAAACACTTATATAATTTACGAAGTGATCTCCCGATTAGTCTAGTCCCCACCTGGCACCATACATAGTTATTACAATATTATCGACTATATTCCCTACGCTGTACTTTAGATCCCGTGACTCTTCTGTGACTACCAATTTGTACTTAATCCATTCACCGTTTTCACTCGGCCCCCTAATTCCTCTCCTGTCTGGCAACCATTAGCTTGAATGCCAACTGTAATTTTATAATAATAATAATAATAATAATGTGCAAAAAATTAATAATGCCAGGATTCTGGTTTGGAAAACTGGGAGGTAGTCTCACTCAGAAAAGGGACTTAAAGGGAGGCTGAGTTTGAAGGTAAAGATAATGAGTTTGGTTTTGAATATGTTGACTTTAGCGTGCCCATGTTTCGCCCAAATGGAGATTTCTAACGTGGAAGTTTGTCAGATAAAACACAAGACAGTGAGATACATCTGAACCTCAGATAAAAAAACAAATAACTTCAGATAAAAATAAATAATACAAACGTGTATGAAACATTTCATAAAACACGCATCCGAAATATTTCTTTATTTTTCACCTGAAATTCGATTTAGCTGGGTATCCTGGATTCTTACTTGCCCAGTCTGGTAAACTGACAAGTAAAATAGTTGATGTAGTTGTCATCGGGAGAGAGAGATTAAGACGTAATATACAAGTTGGCAGTTATCCACGTATAGCTGATTCTGGAAATTCTGCTGCTAACCAGCTCTCTGACCTGGCCAAGTTCATCTCACCTCACATTAGCATAATGTGGAGACCTTATTAATTAATTTCCTTTAGCCTTTTCTGTTTTAAGATAATGTGTAACTATGAGTATACCTTCTTGAATATATTTACTTGTTATTGGTGCACTGTTAGCTACTATGAACAAAATTTACTGTAATTTCATGAAGTTTGCTGCCATATTACATTTTTAGGGAAGAGCAAATTATCATCCGTCAATCCTTTTACAAAAAATTATGGTCAGCCATTCCGATGTAGAAATATTTATTTCTAGAATACCACTTTCTTTTATTCATTCACTTTGGTCACAGTGTGCTATATTTGGATTATAAATTTTGATTTATACTCAAGTCGCACGGAGGGTCTATTGATTCATTGGAACATCTTTGATGTATTACATGTCTGAATGCTACAGTTGCAAACAAACAGCAACATTATTTCTCCTCATTTTTATTCTCAAGGGAACTTCACGTTTGAGAAACAATCACGTTTGGTTCCTAGATTGGTCTTAGGCCCCATTCTAAATGGCTGGGCAGCAGAAAATAAGGAAGTCTTCCAAATGCCAGCATAACAATGTTAGGTCTTCAACTTCCATTGTTTTAAGAATGATTATAGAATAAATTCAATTACGTTTTGATAATTTAACAGTACCGATAGCTAGGACCAACCGCCTGGCGAAGCATTTGATATTGTTCTCACAATCTACAGGTGGTGAAACCGATGCTCGGGATGGCCGAAGGGTTTAGCAACGTAGTTCTTCCTCTGAGCGAAAGAACTGACCTTAAACACAGGCTTTCTGCTCTCAAATCTTATCGCCTCTTCCTTGTACCACGCTGTCCTTCTTGATTTCATAGGCTTTCTTTGCAAATAACTGGCATTGTTTTCAAGGCAGTTATAAAGAAAGTGACGTAGAGACTATTAGAGAAATCTAGAAAAGATTTAAAAAGAGAAAGGTCAGGTCGACAGTTGTTCTCTACCAACTGAGCTATCGGAAGGTACACTTTAAATTGTATTAAGAGTAAATATTAAGTGCTAAATAAAATATAGCTACAATTAAGGGAAAAAATATATTAAGAGAATAAATCTGGTGTTAAGTGTTCTCATGAAAACAATACAACAAAGGGACACAAGGAGACACTGTGAGGTGCTGGACGTGTCTCACCTTGATTGTTGTTATGGTGTCACTGGTATATACATATGTCCAAACTCATCGGGTTGTACTTATTAAATATATACAGTCCTTTGTATATCAATTATATCTTAATAGAGCTGTTACAAAATAAAATAAAATAAAATAAAATAAAGTAAAATAAAATAAAATGAAGTAAAATAAAATAAAATAAAAGGCAAATTTCTGCCTCTCAGAGAGTTAGATAATCTGAAGACTTAAAACTTTAGAAAAGGCTGGATACAAAAAACACCCAATTGCATATATAATTAAAACATTGATAGCACTGTATTCTGTTATGGTATTGATGAATTCAGGTGTGGGCAATTGGAATTTCGAGAGGTTTAGAAAACTAGCCGTGGAAGCAACACTTGGAGTTTTAGACAGTTACACTGGAGAAGAGGATATGGGTAAGACTGAGTGCTATGTAGGAAGAAAAAGACTCATTTCTTCTGACCTCAAATTACAGCGATCAACAGACTGTAAAGGGGTGAAGAAGCAGAGAGAAGGAAGAAAAAAGTGAGAAGGCCAATTAACATCTAGTAAGCGCTTCCTGTGCACCAAAAAGTTCGGACATGTAACCTCCAGGCTTCCAGGGATTTACTCGGAGTCCTGAGTCGACGACTTGATAGACGTTCTACTGCACTCAGCATGCATTTATCCCCTAATCACGTTTGCACTAAAAAGTGCAACAAAAAAAAAAAAAAAAAAAAAATGAGACCGTCCTGAAGAGTCACAGACCCCAGTCTAGCTATTTGGAGAGAAGGTCTTTAAAGAGGTTATTAAGTTACCTGAGCCCATTAGGGTGGGGCTCTAATCCAATATGATCCCTGTCCTTATCGGAAGAGGAAGAGATACCTGTGGACACGAGGATGACCACGTGAGGACGAAGCAAGGAGAAGGTGGTCATCTAGAAGCTGAGGAGAGACAAGCCTTCTCTCTCAGACCTCAGAGGCGACCAACCCTGCCCGCACCCCGCACCTTGATCTTGGACCTCCAGCCTCCAGGAATGTGAGAAAATACATTTCTGTTGTTTAAGCAAAACAAAATTAAAAAAAAAAAAAATATATATATATAGGTATCAGTTGATATAGACAAAACACTGGTTCAAACCCCAATCTTTGTCTATACTGCTCCCAAAATTTGTTTATATAAGCAGGAGTTCAACAGGTTACTCTAGACATAAAGACATTTATTTTTTTTCAAAATAAAAGATAATTTGATTAAAAAAGAATCGTATCTCACTCTTGGACTTTGATCAGTAAAGGTCCCTGAAGAGGCGCACTTGTTATAAGACGCGGTCATAGTCAGATAGAGACCACACTGGAGGGAAAAGGGGAACACCTATTTCTGAAACCCCTTCCGTAACACACCACTTTTGAGCTTCGAAGCAGGTATTTGATCTCTTGAAAATTGAGTTTAATCATCTCCAAAATGGAATTAATAATACTTAGTTTGCATTTTTAAGTATTGTACTTAAGTATTGTACTTAAGTATGTGGATGTAATTAGGACAGGATGTTGGGAAGCCCGATGCCATAGTCTGAACATATTAGAAGATAATTTCCTTGAATGTAACAAGAATCTCTTCTTTTTATCGCTCGCTCCCCAGTGTTCAGAACAGTGGCTGGCTCATAAAGCATATTCAACTATCGTGCTTGGGTTTAATTAAGTAATTAATAACTTGATACTCAAAAATTAATTTACACTGTCCTCTAATTATCATGTTAATTTTTATTCATAGTAATGCATAGGGAAGCGTGGTCCCCACTCCATTTCAAATGGCTGAGAAATGCATCAGTGAAACAACCAGTTGAGAAAGGAAATTATGATGGGGCCAGAGCACTGGAAGAAGCCTTGGGAATCAGCGAGCCTTCTCCAGGGTCACCCCCTATTCCGGTTTGCCCAGAAGAGTTCTGATGTGAGCTTATTGTCCAGAAGTAATTATTATCGAACCTTCCTTTATTTTCAATGGTGTCTGAGTTTGAATAATAAATCTTATGAGACACTAGTCCTATTACCTGTTACAGAAGAAAGAAGCCTTACCAAGGGACAAGGATCCGAGGGGACCATGGCGTGGCCCAGTTTGTTGTTAAACAGCCAAATCCTAGAAAGTGTACATCCTCATACTTCTTTTCCACCCATCCATTATTCCCCAAAACCATACTAACAAAGACTGACTCCATTTTCTTTGTCTCTAAATGAAATTCCTCTGAATATTTGAAGACCGCTATGTATTCTCATTAGCTCTTTTGATTCCTACCTAAGACGTTCCTTGTTATTTACTTTTTTTTCCGTAATTTGCCATTTTCAGATTTCTCATTCCGATGGGCGCACTCCCTGGATGAACCCTAAGTCACTAATCAGAGCTCAGAATCTCAGAGTTTTTTGGTCTTCTCTGTCATCATCCATTTTGGACCTTCGTTTTTTCCCTCTCTCTCTTTCTCTTTCTCTCTCTTGTTCTGTTCTGCTTTAGTCCCTCTCTTGTCCCTGGACAAGAAATGGCCGACTCTCCCGTTCCTGCTCTTTCAGTCTGCTGTGACCTTGAACCTCATCGCTACTATGGCTCTATTCCTTTTTCTGTTCGGCTAGATCTCTGGCTCTTCTTCTGCTTTCTTTTTCCATCACTGTTTCTGTCTTCCGATTCCTCTCTTGGCTCTTTCTCTTTCTCCTATTTTTTTTTTTTTTCCTCTCTGAGCCAGATGTGTATTATGAGGCATGGTTCTGTGACGAATACAGCACCACCCTTTGCCACCGTCACTGAATAGCTGACAGTCGTGAGTAATATGAGTGGCAAGGTCAAGCTGTCAAAAGCTGGACTCTGAAATGTCAAATGTAAGGGTAACGGGACCTGTTTTTTTATTCATATTCTGCTTCCATTTTCCTGCAGATCACATTGTGTTTTAAAGTTCTGTGAAACGATATTACAGATTTTCCTCATATCATCATATCTAGCATTCAGTAGAGCTAATCCCTGAAAAAAAAATAATAATAAGGTTTCAGTGAGATTCTAACTGTGAAATTAACCCAAATAGAAAAGGTTTGCACTCTGAAGAAGCCCAGAGGAATAAAGAGCATTAAATTGCAAAGACAGAATTGACCTGCCACATAAATAGACAATGTTTGGAGGCCAAGAGGATAAATCTGAAGTTTCAAAATGCAGTCTTTTTTGGCACTTAAAGAGTTCCTCATTAAATTTGTGATTAATTGAATAGATCTGTTGAAGTTCTCATTGAAACGGGAAACTTAGGACTATATACAAACTTCCATAGAGGTCTCGTCGCTAGATTTTAAAAAGAATTATTACAGACAAACCTCAGAGATATTGCAGGTGTGACTCCAGACCTCGGCAATAGACTGAGTCATAATCTTTTTGCTGGTGTGACACACAAAAAGGCAAAGCACAATAAAATGAGGTATGCCGCTATCAATCTTAGTGCTCAGTATGTCATTGGCACTGTGCTAGGCATAGTCAAACATTTTTTAAAACTTTTAACTTTAAGATCATTTCTTAGAAAAAGTTTCAAAAACAGTACAGAGAATTCCCATATTCCAGTGATTCTCAAGTGGGGGTGATTTTATGTCTTCTCTGCCAAGGATATCTATCAATGTCTGGGAATATTATTGGTTGTCATAACCGAGAGTCGTCTAGTGGGTAGGAGCCAAAACGCTGCAGTGTGCAGGGCAGCCCCACCACAACAAAGCACTACCTGGCCCCAAATGTAAATAGTTCTGAGGTTGAGAAACCCTACTGGATGTCCTTCATCCAGATTCCGCAAATTTAACTTCTTACACAGTCACTGTACAGCAATGAAGAAGAAAATAGGTAGTTAACATTGACATATTACCATTGTCTAACCTATAGAGCATATTCAGAATTTTCCAAAATCCCACTGATATTCTTTTTCTTACCCAGAATCCATCCTGAGATCCTACCTCCATAGTCTCCATTAATCCTTCACGACCTTGACACTTTGGAGGACTGTTGGCCAGCCGTTTAAAAATTTCCCCTGGTTTTGAAGAATGTATTTTTATTTTAAAGTTCAGGTGGTGTGTATTTGGTAGGGATACCACAGATGTGATGTGTCCTTCTTAGTGAATCACGGCAGGAGACAGATAGATGTTGGCTTGTGTCATTAGTTGTGCCGTTAGCTTTGATCGTGTGATAAAGTGATGTCTTCCAGGTTTCTTCACTGTAATGTTACTGTTTTTCCCTTTATAATTAATAAGCATCCTGTGAGAGTAACTTTTAAGTTATGTTAATATTCCGTTTTTCATCACAGGTTTGTCCATTCATTTTAGCACTAATTTTAGCAATAATGATCCTCGCCTAAAACAAAACAAAACAAAAACAAAAACAAAAAAACTTTACTTTAGAATTTGTCCAATGGTGTTTTTCTATTTCTATCATTTAAGAAGAGCTTTCTATTATCCTCAAAGTAATCGTTTATTCAGTTCTCCATTGATTTCAGCATAGACTCAAACTATTCTATTTTTTCCTGTGGTTATATTCCATTTCTATCATCATCATCATCATCATCATCATCATCATCATCATCATCATTATTGTTATTGTTATTGTTTTTTCACCATGTACCATATCTGGCCCTTAAGAGCCCTTTTGAGTTGCGTTTTACCCACTTTCGAAATGTCTTCCGCAAGTTTTGGGCACTTCCTTCCTGGTACTATAGGATATTCCAGGCTCATCTTTCACTTTCTCTGCCCCGACCCTGGAGTCAGCCATTTCTCCAAAGAGTCCCGGTTCCTTTTTGATAATTATCTTCAGAAACTAAGCTTTGACAGAGAGTGTGCTCACTGGTACCGGGTTATCATTAATTCTAGTTCTCCTCAGGCCACAGAGTCAGGAAATACAGATATGCATACACGCATCTATATTTCTCTATCTGAGTAGCTATTTTAAAACATACATTTAATCCATATACCTCCAATTTCAACACAGCATCACAGGTACCACCCATGTCTCTTTCTTTATTTGGAATTTTTTTCCTAACAGAAATCTGGCCGTCACTATTTGCAATATATCTATTGATTAGCTCTATCATTAAATACAAATAATTTTAGAAATGCAAACATACATCGATGTGTAGATATGCCTACTAACAAAATGTTCGTGTACAGTTTTTTTGGGCTTTAGCCTCACAGTATGTAATAAAAAATGTTTCGTTCTGGTTTCCTTTATTATTTTTCTCTTCTCGTTTAGTATCGTCATGCTATTCATCTGTACTACGATTACGTATTTGCATCTATTGGCGTCCATTTGGGGGTTCTCTCTTCATTATTGCTAATGGAGCCATTTTTAAAAAGTTATAAACATGTTAAAAGTTAGAATTGTACAAAAAGCTATATCCAGAGAGATATTACGCCAGTCCCACCCTCTCGTCCTCCCCGCTCTGTTTCCACTCACGTCTGTAGATGAGCAATCTTATTGGTTTCCACTTTATCTTTCCTGTGTTTCTTTTCACGTGAATGGGCAGATAAATGTATGTTTTCTGATATTCACTTATGTGTTACATGAGAGCATGGTGTAGCTACCCTCTTTCTCTAGACACATTGCTTTACTTAATTCTTGAAAAAGTCCTTTAAAATATTAGAAGTCAAGTTATTTGAGAAGCCCTAAAGTTGATTTATCGAGAGCTTCTTATAATTGTTCTTGTTCAATCTCTTGCATGCAGCAGGTTCACACACAGGCTCTTTTGAGTTAAATTTAATGTTAAAAGTTGTATTTTTCCAGGATGTTCAT
The DNA here is from genome assembly GCF_000151845.1 of Pteropus vampyrus. Lineage (NCBI taxonomy): Eukaryota > Metazoa > Chordata > Mammalia > Chiroptera > Pteropodidae > Pteropus > Pteropus vampyrus. The sequence continues at coordinate 1,540,876 of NW_011888944.1, read as the reverse complement.
TAAAATTGTTTACCTACTTTCCTTAAAATCTTGTTTGGCTTTCTGGCGTACAAAATAAAATACGAACTCATTAACCTGGAATAAAAGGCTCTTTAGGTTTTGACTAATTATCTGTCCTCATCACTTGCCACTTTCCTTCCCAATCTCGGTCCTCAAATATTTCTTGCACGTGCTTTAAACCAAAGTCAAACTGAGCCTCAGTATAAAGTTTTTCAAACGCATCGATTTCCGCCATGCCCAGTGAATTTTTACAAGCTGATTAGTCAAGGATCTAATGGGAAAAATCCTCTAGACATTTAAGAGAGATAAATGTCATCTCCTATGTGACAAATATACTCTCTCCCTAAGAACAAATTAGGTTTGTTCTTCTTGGTCCTGCAGCTGAAACCTCTACATCTTTTCACTGGACACTCTGTATTTTAAATTTCTGTTTCTCTCCCCTGAGAGTAATCTCATTGAAAGCGGGGTCCAAATCACAGTCCTCTGATGAAGATCTGAGAGATTACAGTATATCTGACAGCTTTTAGGCGACTAGCGAATTATTTATTAAATGTAATACCAATATAGATGAGTGCTTTTAGTGATTAAAACCACATTTAAAGGAATTCCAACATTTAGATCTAAAGATAACTTTTAATAAAGCCCTGCTTATTTTCTATAAAAGACTATTTATAAACTCATTTCTACTATACAACTCATTCTATGTTTTAAATACCAAGAACATTTATGGATTCTATTTGTTTTCCAGTACAAATTTATTTTGCGATATTCATTTGATTATAGTTTTGCTTTCAAATAAACAGCGTTTATTTTTTAAGATTCTACTTTAAGATGATCTGGTGATAATTAGTTTTATTCCTAAGAAGCATGTGTTCTGCCCATTTCAGGTAGCAACTCCCAGTATTCAGGGGATGAGGACCCTTTGATCCACTTAGTGTTTTGCTTTGTGTGTGAAACTGGCACCATCCCCACGTGCAGAGGTGCTCACGTAGCCCAGGCATGTTCAGTAAGATTGTGGCATATCCCTTGTCACTGTGACCCAAACAGAGTCAATAAGAATCAATTTAGCACAATGTTTTTGTTAAAATGCTAAGAAAATGAAATTCGCTCATGGTGATGGGGGTGCCGTGAGGAATGATCGTAAGCCGGGACCATCTGCCAGATATTTTGTCCCTATAAGGAAGGAAACTTCACAGAGGAAAGAAAAGCCACGGTTGAAAGAATCAAGACAGAACCCTCCTGTCTTTACTCGAGCACTTGCAGCCAGCTCTACCACTGGACATTTTATTTTTAAAGTCCCCTCATAGGTAGAAGCAACAGACAAAATCTTTGGTAAAGACAGAGAGAGAAATCTAAGGAGAAAACTGCAGAGAGCAGGGGTTGGCATAATGGTTTTGTTTTGTTTTCTGCAGAGGGTCAGACAGTAAATATTTTAGGTTTTGTGAGTTACATGATCTGCGTGACAACCACTCAGCTCTGTTGTCGTTGTATAAAAATAGCCACAGATGGAAATGTGTGTAGCTGTGTTCCAATAACATTTTATTTATGGACATTGAAATTTGAATTTCATATAATTCTCATGCATGCTAAATATTATTCTTATTTTGATCCTAACACCTTAAAAATAGAAAAGAAATGTTCTTAGCACATAGGTCATATAATTAGAAGCAGTAGGAAGTATTTGGTTTGTGGGCCAGTTTGCCAACTCTAAGTGAATTGAGCCAAGTGAGATGAGCCAAGAATATTATGACAATTTCACTCCCTAGAGTGAGGTTTTAGGTAAAGGCTGAACTGCGCAAGTATCACCTAAATATGAGAATCAGAATTTATAGTAAAGATTTTATTAAGCAAAGAGTCAAATGGAAATGACATAAATATTAATTAGAAGAGGAACAAATGGTCTCAGAAGTTCCATACTGGAGGAAGGCATCGAACAAGAAGTTTGTGTCATAGAAAAGAGGGAGGACTGGAAAGAAAGAATTTAAGGTTAGAACAAAATGGTAAACGTGAGTCCAAATTTCCAAGAGCTTCTGAGTATGAAATAGACAGGTTGTATCTCTCACTGACTTCGATTAAAGACCATGTTAATCATTAAAGACAAGGCATCAACTGCCATGTGTGCAATGTTACCTGTGTCATTCAGCGGCAAAGTGATCTGGAAACAGCCTGGGACCGAATCACTGTAAAAGCTCATTCTCTCAGTTATCAGGAGCGGTCGGGAGGAAACTAGCAATTAGCTGTTTAGATGCTTCCCCTGACCCAGGTGTTAATCTTTCTGGGACGGGGCGGGGGGGATGGGGCAGGGGAGAAAGACATCAGGGGTAATAGTAGTGATGGGAATAACGCCCACATTCACTGAGTTCTTCGTGCTAGGAAACTTACCCGCATCCTATTAGTAAACCACTGTCACGCACTGTCAGGGTAAGTATTGCTACTATTCTCATTAGTTTTTAGGTAATGAAACAGAAACTTAAAAAGGTCAAGTTGTTTTCCTAAGGTCACACAGCTAGTAAGTGAAGAAGAGGCTTTAATAAAGTTTAAGTTTGAGTTCCGGCAGAGAAGCAGGGTTCATCGTTAATTTGTATTATTCAGAGAAGTCATAAAAGAAAGAGGCTAGTTTCGGGTTTTTTAGGGAAATGTAGCAGAGCATCAGGTACGAGCAGGGGTATCACAGAAAAGGGGAACAATGTTTTTGGAAGAGAAAAGTCCCTGTGCAAACAGCAAGGCACATGCTTGTGAAGTGTAAGTTTTGGGATGGTGGGAAAATATGTCACCCAGTGGCAGCAGCGATGGAACAAGCAAGATAAGAGATTGAAGATCTTTTTCTGCCTTATTCCAAAGGCTAGGTTTCATTGTACAGGTCATAGGAGGCTCGTGAAGGATTTGGGGCTGGAAAAGGCTGTGGTCAGATTCAGGGTTTGGACTGTTCACTTGCTCTGACTGTGCAGAGAACAGCTTGGACATGAGCGAGACCAGCTTTATCTTCACACACCAGAGGCAATTCCGTGGAGAAAAAGCATCTCCATGTGCATTCGACAAAGCTCCATTAATACAGTGCTTGTCTGAAGTATGCTGGACTGAGTACGGATACAGCGAGTTAAAAAAAAAAATGCCTTTGCCTCAGAGATGAGCATAAGGGAACATAAGGTGTGAGACTTAGTATCTCTGAGAAAAAGAGAAAACTACATCAACCAGCTTCAGAGATGCAAACTTTCCTCCGAAAAATGGCAGAAGAAACAATCATATAACTTCTAATGAAAAGAAAGCCATTGTCTCAGTTGAATTCTGGGTTATTTTAATGCTTCAGAGTTCAAGAATATTTCCTACCCCATGTCACAACCATTGTAAAAATCAAATAGCTTCTTATCTATTTTTTTCAGTTTTGATAGTTAATCTTCTTAATCTTCTTCCTGAGGAGGCCTCAGTGGGATTGGGGTGCTCCTTAGAAATGAAAATGACTAAAATCTGGCTTCAAATCTAAAACTAGGACCACTTTACAAATATTGTTTGTGTAATAAAATAATGAGATGAGCTTACACACATGCATGTACACACCACACACACATATACATACTATAATTAGTCTTCAAGGACCTATTAGGAATCCTTTATAAGTGTACACACACACACGCACACACACCACTTAAGAAGGACTTATTTATTAATTTAATAACATATTTCAACCCTTACTATGGGACAGGAAATGTACTGGGTATCTGACATATTGTCGCTAGTATAAGAAACCCAGTTTCTGCTCCCATGGAGTTTAGTGGCACTGTACCCTTCACTTGAGATGTTAGCCCTTAATTCCTCTCTAGTGAGCAGGGTTGGGTCACATGTTACCCTGGAATACCTCTTAGCCTCTAGCGTCAAACCTAGACTAGAAGGTACTGAGATATCTGCCCTGTGCTCACCTTCCCTCAGATCCTGTCTGAGAGATAAACAGACTTCCTACTTTGCCTGAGTTAGAACCCAGTTATAAGATAAGTTGGAGTCAGGCAGATGGGGATCAAAATGGCTGCTTTGCTGCTCAGAGGGATGCTGACTGGGAAGAGTGCTCAGGTATGTTAACCAGTGTTTGCAATGTGAAACTCCACATTTAGAAAGGCTCTCACATTCAGTCACGGGCAATGCTGGTCAAAATCAGCACTTACATACTGCACTTACATCCCTAAATCTCATCAGCATCTCCTGCCACGCTCCAAAAAAGTGTGAGAATAACCACTAAGCTGGTCTTGGCTTAGGGTAGAAGAGAGTACATGCTCCTTCAGTCAGATATAGAAGAGGGAAATGGGAAAAAAAGGCAGAATTGTACAGTCCCAATTCAAGCTCCTGGGCTCTCCTAAAAGGGAGCAAGTGCATGGGCAAAAACAGTCCTCAAATGTTGCTTAATTGATATCCTTTTATATGGAGATGTAAAACGAGACAAGGGATAAACATCACCCATTAAGCATAACATAACATAACATATATAATTTGTTTTATGTGTTTATGGATTTGGGTTACTAATACATTGTTGAGGATTTTTTTTTTTTTAAACCAGTATTCATATGAGATGTTGGGCTGTAGTTATCTTTTCTTGTGATGTGTTTATCTGGTCTTGGTGTCAAGGTAATGAGTCGAGAAGTGTTTCCTTTCCTTTCTTTCTTTCTTTCTTTCTTTCTTTTTTTTGAAAACCTCGTATAGGATCAGTATTAATTTTTCTTTAAATGTCTAGTTGAACATATCACTGAAGCCATCTGGTCCTGGTCTTTTCTTTGTGGGAAGTTGTTGAATTACTAATATGATCTCTTTGCTTGTTATAAGTGCGTCTAGATATTATATTTAATTTTGAGTTGGTTTTAATAGTTTTTATCCAGGTGGAAGTGACCGTAGGTGTCAAAGCGGAAGGGTGTCAGGACCGTGGATAGGACTAACATGGCTGGAGACCAGTGAGTCAGGAGAGGGCCAGAATAATAATAAAATCCATGCCCAGAAGGCAAGTGGGAGCCTGACAGGAGGCCATCACAGGTCAAGTGGATGAGATGAAAATGAATTCTAAGTGCACTGGGAATATATTGAAGGGTGACAAGCACAATGTGAAAGGTCCTCATGAGTTTTTAAGTTTTGAAAACAGCGGTGATGTTTGCCCATTACTGTGAATGGAACTAATGACATGGAATCGTACACTTAAAATGATTGAAATAGCAAATTTCGTATAATATAAATTTTAACCAAAAGTTTAGAAAGATGGAGAAAAGACATCTGTGGTTGGAAGGTGGGGACAAATTTAAAAGACGTGGAGGAGTCTCAAGGGAAGCAGGCAAGATGGGGAAGCCTGCACGTCAAGCCCGCGCTAGAAAGTGAGACCCAGAGACGTTCTCAGATGCCAAAAATCGAAAGCCATTCTGAAGCAGAGCTGAGAGAGAAGCCTCCCTCTTAGCACACGATTAAGAAAAAGAACAAACGAATCAAAAACAGACTCACAAATATAGTGGACAGTTTGATGACGGACAGAGGAGAGGGGGATTTGGGAGGCTGGGAGATTGGGGTGAAGGGCTAAAGAAGTACAAATGAGTAGTTGATAGATGGTCACATGGATGGGGAGCACGGCACTGGGAATGCAGTCAGCATCACTGGAATAGCTAGGTGGAGGGTCAGGGGAGGGAGGGAGCAATTGCGGAGATTGTTTTCCGAACTATGTTGATGTCTAACCCATGTACTGTATGCTTGAAACTAATTAAAATAAATAAATTTTAAAAAAGAAAGAAAGGCGTTTATTCCCCAATCCATTCTCCTCTACCTCTTGTTGATCAACCTTGATGGTTAAATAAGCTTTGTTTTCATTTCCAAGTCTCAGATATAAATTGTTTTCCAGCCACACATGAAACTTCCCATCGACAATTAAAAATATTAACAAAGATTTTATTATGACAATGCAATCGTGCCCCATAGAGCAACGATTACGGTGCATGCATTCAAATAGTCATAGGGTCTGAAATAGTCAGGCAGAAAAGATAATTAAGATGTTTTCCCATTTAAATAGTAGTTCTTCCACTATTGACAACATTGCCTATTAAATGGATACATTTAAAATTTTTAGATAAAAAAAAAAAACACTACTGAGAATGAATCGAAAAGAGGACTTTCAAAAAAAAATCTGTAAATCTGAAAAAAAGGCCTATTTCATGAGATTCATGTCAGCCTCATTATTCCTTTTGCAAACTCTTATGGTAAGTAAAAAGAATTCTCTGATACTTACAGATTCATAATAAAAGAAATGCAATAATAAGTATAATCAGAGGGAAAGTGTATCCGAATTGAAGTATTTTTGACAATGCTATAATCACATAGGGCAATTAAATGCGTTTGTCCAGAGAGAATGAATTCCAATGACGAAGGTTTAGGCATTTTGGTATTACAAAAGGAGCTCACCAACTCCCCGATCAGTTACAATGGAATTGTCTTCAATTTGAAATAATAATTTCCATAATTGGACCATGACAATAGGAGCAGGGCGATGCGGTATTAGAATAATTTCGATATGAGATTATGATGTCTCCATAGTGTGAAAATATGTTTGCTATTTAATCTCTGAATGCCTAGCAGAAGTTTGAGCACTTGCATAAATCAGAATAATGATCCATTTCATGGAATGGTTTTATTTTATGCAGAAAACTATGTCAACAACCTTAATTTTGGAATATTTCTTTCAACATCATCTATCTGTTCATGGTTGTCCAAGTCTGTGGTATGCTTTGTGCTTCAGAAAGATGAATGAGCTGACACTTCGGCATGATGAAGAAAGGGGGATGATCGTTTTGAAGCGCTGAAGAGTTGGTTATACCACTTATTAATGCCGTGACCTTCTAACATCCCTGCCAATTTATTCAGTATAAATTTCATTAACAGTAAAAATGGACATACAGTTTATCTCATGTGGCTCTTATGAGAATTAAGCAGGATAATCCATATAAAGTGCTTAGCACAGATCCTGGAGCGTAATATGTGGGCCATTTGAGGAAACCCTCTTCTCCGTCTCTCGGTTTCAACAAGTTCGCATTGGTGATAGCAATTGAAATTTTCAAGAATTGGTGAACTTAGTGAATATATACTGCGTTGCACGCACACTCGTGCGCTTTAGTTTATTTACTAATGAGTTTATTTACTAATCTATCCAACATATATTTCTGAACCTTTTCTATGTGCTAGACCAGGGTCTAGATATTGCAAAAATGGCACCAAACATAAAAATATAGCCTATTTTATGGAGTTTACATTCTAGTGTGCAAGACAGTGAGCTATAACACTAAGTAATAATAGCATACTTTTTTTTTTTATTGTACTTACCATGTTCCAAGGACTTATCTGCATTATAACTCATTTAATTTCAAAAACAACTCTATGCAGCGGGCATTGTTATTTTTATTCCCATTTTACATTTGAGGAAACTGAGGCAGAAAAGTATCAAATAAGTTACCCACGTTAGTTTGTGGCAGAGCTGGGATTCAAATCTAGGTAGATTGTTTTACAAACACTTTCTTTTACTGTCGTTTCTTTTAAACATGTAAGGAATTTGGTTGGGTGTTTAGCTGCACAGAGCTAGGACATTAGGCTGCTGTCTCACATACATGGTAAGCCATTAGATGCTCTCTGAGTGTAATGGAAGGCTACTGGAAGGTTTTAAGCAAGACAGGGATGAAAGCATCTTTATCTTTTACAAATTCAATCTAACTGTTATGTGGGCGGAAAGATCCAGGGAGAATGGGTGAGGAACTATGAAAAGAGCGAGGATTTGATTTTACAAGTCCTGGTGGAAAATGACGAGGGCTCGCAAGTGTTGGTGGCGTTGGAGACGGCAAGAATGTGTTGATACGGAAGACCCGTTTGGGTGCACACGGCCTCCAGCACTTGCCGATGGAAGGGAAGATAGGGATCAAAAATGATTCCTGCGTTTTTGTCTTGAGCAATGACACAGAAGGTGGTGCTATGGTCGGTGGTGGACCAGTGCCTGGGGTGGTACGAGAAACAAGAGTTTTGTTTGGGAATTGGTGAATTTGACATGTTTGTCTGGAATGCACTTAGGTACACAAATCTAGAGCTTAGTGAAAAGTTAGAGACAAAAATTTGAATGTATCGTTATATAATAATCTTTAAAAATATCAGATTAAGTAAGCTTTTACAGTGAGAGGAAGAAAAATGGAGAAAATTTGGAGCCAAACTCTGAAGGATTTGAAGTACTTAAGGATTTTAATTAAAGAGAGTGGAGCCTGTAAAGGAACAGTAGCCAAAAGAAAAGTATGTGTCATTTAATTGTCCTAATAGTCACGCTGACAAGTAGTGTTATTATCACCACATTTATAGATAAGCAAAGGGAGGCTCCAAGTGGTAAATAACTCACCCAGTGTCACACATAGTAGAGATAAGATCCTCATTGTAGAGCACACTTTTTTTGTTTATCTAATAAATATATCCATACATATATGAATAGTTAGAGATGCTATATAAAGGAATATATATGAACATAATATACCATATTTATGTAGTATAATATACTAATAATATATGAATATATTATATTAATATATGAATATATTATATTAATATGTAATACTAATAATATAATATATTCATAAGTATATTTATGTGTATATATGCATGTATATATCTCCTTCCTATTATCTCTGCAAACAGTGCTAGTAATAGCATTCCAATCAAGGCATATGTAAAGCATTTGCAGATGCTAATAAGGGCATTAATATTGATTCCTTTCCCTAAAATCATACCAAAGGGTAATATTTTTCTTGGAGCCTGACAAATAATTAGAAGTTCCTTGGAGTGACAGAAACAGCGGGAAATGTGGCAGGCACTGTAGACAGAGAAATCAGCAGAAGTATAATGAGCAAAACCATCATGGAGAGAAGTGTCTCGCATTAGTTTTGTGTGTCTATGTGTATGTGTGTGTGTTTTATTTAATTTTTCCTGGGGAATGACTCATTTTCTAGTGTATGTTATGTATAGAAGCAGAAAGGCAGTGGCTATAGAAACAATTTGAAAGAAAAATAACATCAGATTTTGTAGTTGTTTTTTTTAAATGACACAAATGAGTTTTCACTTTAATCTGAAAGCGTAATAGGGAAACAGAAGGCTTATAATCTGGAGTTGCCTGTTAGAGTCATCCATGGGGAGAATATTTTTGACTCCTAGAGCAGGTAAATCATGTTTGTTGGTCAGCATCTTTTCTTTGAGGGAAAACCTTGCTCCACTCGTAAGTGGTTCTGATGAAGCTGTTGACCACGAGAACTTGCCTTGCTTTATGCAGATGATGGGTAACGGACTCAGATTGGGACATTTACAATGCCCCGACCTACTGGGTCCTGTGATCAACTGAGGGGCATTTCATGTCCCTTTCTTGTATATTATGTATCTGCCATGCGAATGAAGCTCTTTTCACTGGAGCTGCAAAGTCGGGACCATGAGAAGCTAACGCTGCCAGTGGTGGGAACGCTATCGTCCGAAAGACAAAGTCTACGAGACGCACGCCTGTGGCCTTATTTTGGACCTAACCGTTCCTGGGACACTTTTCTCACCAGACTCTGCTGTTAAATAAATGGGTAAACTCCTTCTATCCTCAAATATATTTCAGCCCTGTCTACTAGACTGTTGGGGAACATCTGGGAACGCGCATTAGCTGGTTGTGTCAACAATCTTGGTACGAAATGAGGAGGCTATAATCACGATGATAAAAATCGTGATGCCAAAGGAACATATTTGAGGCATTTGGGAGGAAACTGGTGTTTCATTTAACAGAAAGAATATGAGGGTGTTTGGAATAACTCTTGTTTGAAAATAAATGGTTGTCGATGTTGACTATTCATACGTGATCACGCCACCATGTCATGGTATGACAGAGGTAGAAAAGACAGAAAAGAAAAGAGGTTATTTAAAGGCTTAAAAGTGAGTATCGTGTGGTGCTCATGGAATTTGAGGTGTGTGTAGGAGAAGGCAGAGGTCTAAACAGTAAAAAGCAGAAACGATGGTCTTGGGGTCCAAAGCCATGTCTGAGTTAGGGTGTAGATTTGGGGGATCGTTAGCATATTTACAACACGTGAGCTATGAAAGCTGGCAAATGTTTTTAGAGAAAGAAAGAAACAAGAGTGAGAGGAAACTGTCATACGACATTACTGCATGTCTTTGAAAATGCGGGGGGCGGTTTTATATAATGGCTCATTGTACTTTCTGAACAAATGGAAGACTGTGCTAGGCACATGGCTAAGCGTGTTATGTTTGCAATACCTTTACTCCTCCTAAAATGCTCCGAGGCGGGCCTCCATTTCTCTCTGCATTTTATAAGTCAGAGAAGTGAAAGATCAACAGCAGTTTAAAATTTATGAAATTCTAGAGTTTTGTGATTACGTATCCAATTCTGTGTGTGTGTCTGTGTGTTTAATTAAAAAAAAAAAACTAATCAAAAGATGCTTATACCAAAAATTCTTAATTATATCTCTACATTTTAAAATTATGCAGTTATCTTAAGGTCATTTTGTTTAGGCATAATCAGCTGCATAAAGTCCTGAAGAGGCCCTTTTGCTGTCCCAGTGTTAAGTGAAATCAGGCAATAACAGGCATTAATCTTTACTACATACACAGCCATTATGATTTACTGGCAGTGTTGTTTCTTATTTGGTACTCTTAGAACTGAGTCAAGTTCACTTCCTCAGACTATTCAAAACAAAGCATTAGTCAAAATAATTTTTGCTGAAAACATGAATATTTAGTAGAGGTACAGAAATAATTCATTTTGAAATCGTTTAAAGAATACTATTGGTGACTATAATTATTTAAGTTACTGGAGAAGAAACAGACTCATTGAAAACCCGCATCTGGCATTAAATAAATGAATTGCATAGATGGGGAGTTCAGTTTATTGTTTTTATTGCTTCTGTTTAAATACATTTATATATACTAGAGAACATAACCATACATGATTAAAAAATAAATCAATAAACAGCAGCAGCATCTAATTTAGTCTGGAAATATCACAATAATATACTCTGTTTATAGTGTAAGCTTTGACAAATACCTTTGTTTTCATTTATTTTTCTAGTCCTAGGAAGGCTTACTTTAGAAACAATTAATTGAATTAATTTAGTTACACAATGTAACTAAGCAAAAGCACTTGAAATTATAAATAACCAAGTCGATAATAATCAGCTATTTAATGATGGACGGTTAAGTATTTTAAAACTGGATCTGAACTCATTCATCCCTTTAACTCTTCTCAGAAAACTCATTAGGAATCAAAGTCTCACTATTTAATTTCACTTCTTAGTTGGTGTCAATAGAGGTAAAATATGCCAGAGGCTTAGATTTGACTTGGGAGGGAAATTGCCTTATTCACCGCCAAGTATTTGACTCCCACTAGCTGTGTTATTTTGACCAATTCATTGCCATTTTATCGACTTCGGTTTCTTAAAGTGTAAACTTGGGATATTAAGCCTTCCCCCCATCTTCCTCATACTTTTGATGCAGGAATCAAAGGAGATAAGGAAGGCTATCATTCACATGTGTCTAAAACTTCCACACCTTTGGTCTTCACGCATATTGAGGAGGCCACACAGAAATTTCTAGGAGGGAATCTAGCTAGTCCCTGGGGGAAGCTCTCATCAAATGACTCCTTAGAGTGAATGTCACATTCTGAAAGTCTGCTCTCCTGCTTTCCAGGTAAAAATTTGCCACTTTGGCACTGTCTATTCA
>NW_011888944.1:1523141-1529090 GCF_000151845.1 Pteropus vampyrus | reverse complement strand
GTTTCTTAAAGTGTAAACTTGGGATATTAAGCCTTCCCCCCATCTTCCTCATACTTTTGATGCAGGAATCAAAGGAGATAAGGAAGGCTATCATTCACATGTGTCTAAAACTTCCACACCTTTGGTCTTCACGCATATTGAGGAGGCCACACAGAAATTTCTAGGAGGGAATCTAGCTAGTCCCTGGGGGAAGCTCTCATCAAATGACTCCTTAGAGTGAATGTCACATTCTGAAAGTCTGCTCTCCTGCTTTCCAGGTAAAAATTTGCCACTTTGGCACTGTCTATTCAGTCAGGAACTACTCATATGCAGAAGAGACGGATGAGTAAGTGACATGACAAAACTTTATATTAAATGTTAGCCTTTTAGAGACAGCCATTATTTAGGCTTCCCCACTATGAGATGTCTTGGAAGCCATATAACTCATGGGAGAGCTACTTCTTGTTTACAGAATTAGTACAAAGCGATGGCCTCAAGGATCGTTTCAAAGGCACCCCTTTCAGATTGCTGGGGTGTTTGAGTCCAGCCTAAACAAAACTTAAAAACAACCTCGACACCTAAAACAAAGTACATAAGACATGTACGCATGTGCCTGTTCTTCGCCTTCTTTTCATAAGCTCCGATCAGAACGTTCCTCTTTCGTAAAGATTATTTTCTTAGAAAATGCCTTTCTGTTTTCACTTTAGCCACTCTAATTAAAACAAATGTTTTCTGAATTCACCTTCACCTCAGCAATCTTCTGAGTTAATTCTACACAGATGATTCACCTGATCATTAAGTTAAAAAATGAAATTTAATTTTATTTCAAGTTACGTGGAAACATACCACTTTAAAACAGATATGCATTCACAACTAATATGCATTTACTATTTTTATTATTCCTGCTATTTATTTACTGTACTTACTCCATTCCATGCTAGATATTTTATAAGGTTTTTAAATTAAGTTTTTAAAGATTTCAAGAAGAAAAAAACCAAAGCTTAGAAAAGTCGATCATTTTTTCAAGGTTAGATAGCTAAGAAGCCACGAAATTGAGCACAGAGTCCAACTTTTTAACCATTCCGTTATTTAAAAATAATTAAATCTCAATATCATTTGATAATATATCTGAGAGTCCTTTATAGCTATGGGTTGATATATAAAATGGTCATTTCATATTTTCATGGTAAAAATAAAATAAGATCAATCGATTTGAAATCACTTACATAATATATATTATTTGCTCCAAATGTTTGTATCAAAGGGTGTGTTTGATTTTCTTGTCCCTTTGTTTAACGTACTCGTTGACGATCACCTTCTTGGATGGATAGTACGGTCAGCAGGAGGAGTAGAGTTTTGGGGTGAGATTAACTTGTCCCATGGCTTCAGAACTTAACTTGCTGTGTGAACTTTGATACATTATGTAACCCACGTGCTTCAATATCAGCAAAATGGAAAGTTTACTATTCATTCACATACTTTCACTGCTAGGCATCGTAGTCCAGAAGAAGACAAAAAATAAAAATAAGATAAAATATAGGTTGTAGCTCTCATGGAGAGAATAATTTAATGATGTAGACATGTAATAATTTAATACGATTATATTATTACAAGGACAAGAGCCCAGGCGGAGCTGAGCTGGTGAGCTGGCTCTCTGGACAGAAAAAAAAAATCCCCTGTTTGTCTCGTTTGCTGATTCCTGTGGTAGAAACACTGCTACAATGGGCAGTTTCAAACTACCAATGAAGTCACAGAATCCTTGGGTGTTTTACAATCTGTTCTCAGGATTGTGTAGAAGCAGGTTCCCACCACCACTGAGCATTCATTCGCAAGGGTTGTCCTATTAAGAAACTTCTAAGAACATCATGAATTTTAACTGAGTTAATACACGTAAATCGCCTAATGAAATTTTTTTCTGCAGAACAAATTTCTGTAGCTGTCGGTGCCTTTTTATGCCACGAGTCTACTTAAGATGTTGCTTACCTCTGTTTAATCAATTTAAGAACTATACAAGGGTCCAAGGCTAGAACATTTTTCTATGTATATTGGGAGTTTTTTACAGAACTATAGTTTAAATTACATAATGAGCATTAGTATTTGTGCTTAGGAGTCAGAATATGTAAGAAATAGAAGGTAAAAGATTTTTAAAAGTCCCAGGAGCAGAGAATAATATGCACGCTGTGATCACTAGATAAGATAAAATGGCCGTCAAAAGGGCATTAATTTTCCCCTAGCATTCATGGTCATCTCTTGAAAGTAAATAAAATAAACATTTTTTTCAAAACTTTTTGTTGAAACTTTCATTTATGCTTTGCCATCTTAACTTTTTTCTCATTTCTCTTTTCCAATATCCTTTTCAAATTCATTATAATGTCATTCTTCATATTCTCCTCAGACTTCCATTAAACTCTTGGTTTTCATGTTTTTTTTAAAATCTTAAATCATTGCTATTTCTTCTTTGTCTTCATCATGTTACTTCTGCTAATTTAGTTGTATTTGGCCAGATGCAATTTTCTAGTTTCTGCTTTAACTTTAGTTTGGAGGCAGTTAACTGAAGTATAATTTGCACAGAAGAAAACACACAGATGTCACGCTTGCAGCTTGATGAATACAGACAAATGTATACATCCGGATATTAAGCCTTCCCCCCATCTTCCTCATACTTTTGATGCAGGAATCAAAGGAGATAAGGAAGGCTATCATTCACATGTGTCTAAAACTTCCACACCTTTGGTCTTCACGCATATTGAGGAGGCCACACAGAAATTTCTAGGAGGGAATCTAGCTAGTCCCTGGGGGAAGCTCTCATCAAATGACTCCTTAGAGTGAATGTCACATTCTGAAAGTCTGCTCTCCTGCTTTCCAGGTAAAAATTTGCCACTTTGGCACTGTCTATTCACTCAGGAACTACTCATATGCAGAAGAGACGGATGACTAAGTGACATGACAAAACTTTATATTAAATGTTAGCCTTTTAGAGACAGCCATTATTTAGGCTTCCCCACTATGAGATGTCTTGGAAGCCATATAACTCATGGGAGAGCTACTTCTTGTTTACAGAATTAGTACAAAACGATGGCCTCAAGGATCGTTTCAAAGGCACCCCTTTCAGATTGCTGGGGTGTTTGAGTCCAGCCTAAACAAAACTTAAAAACAACCTCGACACCTAAAACAAAGTACATAAGACATGTACGCATGTGCCTGTTCTTCGCCTTCTTTTCATAAGCTCCGATCAGAACGTTCCTCTTTCGTGAAGATTATTTTCTTAGAAAATGCCTTTCTGTTTTCACTTTAGCCACTCTAATTAAAACAAATGTTTTCTGAATTCACCTTCACCTCAGCAATCTTCTGAGTTAATTCTACACAGATGATTCACCTGATCATTAAGTTAAAAAATGAAATTTAATTTTATTTCAAGTTACGTGGAAACATACCACTTTAAAACAGATATGCATTCACAACTAATATGCATTTACTATTGTTATTATTCCTGCTATTTATTTACTGTACTTACTCCATTCCATGCTAGATATTTTATAAGGTTTTTAAATTAAGTTTTTAAAGATTTCAAGAAGAAAAAAACCAAAGCTTAGAAAAGTCGATCATTTTTTCAAGGTTAGATAGCTAAGAAGCCACGAAATTGAGCACAGAGTCCAACTTTTTAACCATTCCGTTATTTAAAAATAATTAAATCTCAATATCATTTGATAATATATCTGAGAGTCCTTTATAGCTATGGGTTGATATATAAAATGGTCATTTCATATTTTCATGGTAAAAATAAAATAAGATCAATCGATTTGAAATCACTTACATAATATATATTATTTGCTCCAAATGTTTGTATCAAAGGGTGTGTTTGATTTTCTTGTCCCTTTGTTTAACGTACTCGTTGACGATCACCTTCTTGGATGGATAGTACGGTCAGCAGGAGGAGTAGAGTTTTGGGGTGAGATTAACTTGTCCCATGGCTTCAGAACTTAACTTGCTGTGTGAACTTTGATACATTATGTAACCCACGTGCTTCAATATCAGCAAAATGGAAAGTTTACTATTCATTCACATACTTTCACTGCTAGGCATCGTAGTCCAGAAGAAGACAAAAAATAAAAATAAGATAAAATATAGGTTGTAGCTCTCATGGAGAGAATAATTTAATGATGTAGACATGTAATAATTTAATACGATTATATTATTACAAGGACAAGAGCCCAGGCGGAGCTGAGCTGGTGAGCTGGCTCTCTGGACAGAAAAAAAAAATCCCCTGTTTGTCTCGTTTGCTGATTCCTGTGGTAGAAACACTGCTACAATGGGCAGTTTCAAACTACCAATGAAGTCACAGAATCCTTGGGTGTTTTACAATCTGTTCTCAGGATTGTGTAGAAGCAGGTTCCCACCACCACTGAGCATTCATTCGCAAGGGTTGTCCTATTAAGAAACTTCTAAGAACATCATGAATTTTAACTGAGTTAATACACGTAAATCGCCTAATGAAATTTTTTTCTGCAGAACAAATTTCTGTAGCTGTCGGTGCCTTTTTATGCCACGAGTCTACTTAAGATGTTGCTTACCTCTGTTTAATCAATTTAAGAACTATACAAGGGTCCAAGGCTAGAACATTTTTCTATGTATATTGGGAGTTTTTTACAGAACTATAGTTTAAATTACATAATGAGCATTAGTATTTGTGCTTAGGAGTCAGAATATGTAAGAAATAGAAGGTAAAAGATTTTTAAAAGTCCCAGGAGCAGAGAATAATATGCACGCTGTGATCACTAGATAAGATAAAATGGCCGTCAAAAGGGCATTAATTTTCCCCTAGCATTCATGGTCATCTCTTGAGAGTAAATAAAATAAACATTTTTTTCAAAACTTTTTGTTGAAACTTTCATTTATGCTTTGCCATCTTAACTTTTTTCTCATTTCTCTTTTCCAATATCCTTTTCAAATTCATTATAATGTCATTCTTCATATTCTCCTCAGACTTCCATTAAACTCTTGGTTTTCATGTTTTTTTTTAAATCTTAAATCATTGCTATTTCTTCTTTGTCTTCATCATGTTACTTCTGCTAATTTAGTTGTATTTGGCCAGATGCAATTTTCTAGTTTCTGCTTTAACTTTAGTTTGGAGGCAGTTAACTGAAGTATAATTTGCACAGAAGAAAACACACAGATGTCACGCTTGCAGCTTGATGAATACTGACAAATGTATACATCCACGTAACAATCACCCCAATTAACATAAAGAACATATCCATCACCCCAGTTTTTCCCTCCTGTCCCCCAAGGCAACTATTGTCCTGATATCTATCACCATAGATTAGTTTAATCTATTAAATTCCACACAGATATAATCATGTAGTATATATTCTTTTGTGCCTGACTTTAAAGTTTAATATAAAGTTTTTGAGATCATTTATTTTGTTGCTTTTCATCAATGGTTTATTCTTTATAATCACTGAGTAATATGTCCTTATATGAATATATCATAGTTCGTTTATGTTTTATTTTGTTAATGTACATTTGTGTTCTTTTCAGTTTGGGCTATTTATGAATAATGGTTTTCTGGATATACTTGCTTAAGTCTTATCTAGGATATACACTTATATTTTGGGGGACATAAATATCTTGGGGTAAAACTAATAGATTAGAGGCTAGATGTATGACTGTTATAAGAAACTGCCAAGCCATTTTCCCAATTGGCAATGAATTTTAACTCCGGTAAGCAATATATGAGAGTTTCAGTTACTTCTTGCCCTCGTCCCATTTGGTGTTTTCTGTTTTCCGTCTTTTTAATTTTAGTCCTTCCGGTGGGTGCACAGTGATATCTCATTACAGTTTTAAATTGCAATTTCCTGAAGACTGATGGTGTTAACCCTGTTTTCATGTGTTTATTAACCTGCATGTAACCTCTTTTGTGACATTTCATTTCTCCCATATTTTTAATGAGTTGCTTGAATTTTGATTATT
>NW_011888944.1:1519088-1521676 GCF_000151845.1 Pteropus vampyrus | reverse complement strand
TTTTGAATGCATCATCCCATAATCACGTCTTCCATCTTCACCAGGGCCCAGCAGCATGCCAAGGACTGTATATGAAAAGGTGTGCTGTCTTCAAAGCATAGAGCATGGCTTCGCTTCAGATTACCCGAGCCTCATTCTCGCCCAGAGACTTACCGTAGATTCCATGTCCTTGAGTGTCTGTTTGTCCTGTTCCTTTGTTTTCCATACTGTATCTTTTACCACCACCCAAATCTCCAGAATTCTAGGGTCTTCTGCATCTTGTGGCCTAAGCTGCAGGGCTGCTTGCCTCACAGTGTGAACTTTCTGCAGAGCCATTTTGAGCCTTAGGCCCCACTCAAATCAGGCAGCCATTCATGTCACCTGATGTGTGGGACATGGCAGTATTCCTCCAGATTCAGAAGGTGCTGCACTTTTCATGTCTGTTTGTTTGGGGGAGTGATTCAGGAAACAGTAAAACTGTAATTTGACCTTTACACTTTATAAGGAAGAGATTCTCCTGGAGCATCCTGTTCGCCAGCCCCTTAAAAATTTTACCCAAATGGCAGATCTTTGAAACTTCATGGGATTTGCCTCCTTTCCTCTAGAGAACATGTATCTTTTCAAAGGCCTCCAGCATGCTTGCCATTTCTTGCTTATCCAAAATGAGGTTATTGACGTAATGGATCGATGTGATATTCTGTAGGATTCCCAAATGGTCCAGACCTCTTTGCAGTATATTATGGAAAGGTAACATAGCTCTAAGGCAAAACCATGAAAGTATATTGTTGTCTGTTTTATGTGAATATGATCTGTTTCTAATTCCCTTTTTGACTTGAATTGAAAAGAATGGATTTGCTAAATCAATAGCCAAAGGCCAACTACCTGAGGACCAATAATTCTGATAGCATGACAACTTCAAATGAGCCTACTAATTGGTTGAGTTGGCTATAGTCCTTAGTCATTCTGTAAGACACATCTGGTTGCTCTAAGTGCCAAGACAGAAAATTATTTGGAGATAAATGATCACTCTACTTTTGCACTACGTAGATCTTTAGTGGTGGCATTAATCTCTGCTACTCTGCCTCTCGGTCCCCTATTTAGTATGTGATGTATGGTAATGCTCTGATTTACTGTCTTGACTTGGGAGGAGTTCCACAGTCTCACAGTAATAGCTCTTATCCTATTGGCTAAAGACATAATGCCAAACAAGTCAACAATTATTATATATTCAGGGACTTTGGGCATAACCAAGGGTTTGAGGACCCAGTGGACTGACTGCAAGCTGGATTTAGTCAAGTCTTCATTTATTGTATGGGCCCCATAATCCCCTGACTCCAACAGACTGGTCATGACGATGATGTAGTTCTTTGGATGACAATGGTCCATCTGGACACTGTATCTAATAATGGTCCTTGAAAGATATGGCCATTCGCTTTTATCCAACAAGCTGTCACCTGAATGTTTACATAGTTTCTTGGGGCAACAACTGGCAGAATTATTGCATTACATACTTGCTGTGATGTTTCAGGATTCTTCCTCCTAGTGAAGTCGTTACTTCTTTAATCAATAAATTATAGGTCGAAGAATTTGACAATGACTTATGACGTTTTATTGTGGCAAATTTCCCTCAGCCCCTGCTCATCTATTTGTATTTTCTTTTGAAAAAATAAATCTCTGTATCTACCTATCTATCTAGCTAGCTATCTAATCTATCTATCTATCATCTATCTACATACATACCTATCTATGTACCTACCATCTAACTATATATCATCTGGCAGTACCCTCATGGCTGTCATCTCTTTGCCACTAGAAATGCCATGCTCCACTAACCATTTTCACAACACTGAGCTACTACTACAAAGCCTTCGCCAGCACATCTAGAATCTCTGCAGCAGAGTCCGTCTGCTAGAGAAGTCCCTCTTTGGATGGAAATAACTAGGACCTTGTATCACAGTGTTGTTCAGTCATTGTCATGTGTCATCCTGAGAAGAACGGGTTATTACCCCAAAACCTGTAATGATCGTTAGAAGCTAACAGCTGTAGGTTGTCTTTAACTGTATTCCCCAGAGCTAGTATATTGAAATAAAATTGATTTTTTCCATATGGACCTCGTTTCCTATAAATGTGATCAGTTGACTTAAATTTTCTTATTTTTTTCAGTGAGTGAAAGATACTTGAGAATTTTCTCTGGGTATGATTATGTTATTTATCCATAGAGATAGTTTTATTCTTTCTTTTAAATATTTATGGCATGTCTTTTCTTTGTTCCTTTGTGTGTTCGTTGCTTTGGGTTTGGTTTTTATTTTTTCATTTTTTCTCTTCTTTTCTCTTCTCTCCCTCCTTCTCTCCTTCTTCCTTTCATCTTTCCCTCTCTCTCTCTCTCTCTCTCTCTCTCTCTCTATCTCTCTCTAACTTCTTCGCTCCTTCCCACCTCTTTTTCTTTCTGCGTTCAGTTCAAGGAATTTTAACAGTTGTACAAACACATATAATCACTACTCAATACAAGATACAGAAAATTGCCATCAATCCAGAAAGTTTCTTCATTCTTTTTTTAGTAAAATCAGCAAATTTTCATACTTATTTTTGTTTAACATATTTTAGTTCCC
>NW_011888944.1:1507454-1518298 GCF_000151845.1 Pteropus vampyrus | reverse complement strand
CCCCAAAACCTGTAATGATCGTTAGAAGCTAACAGCTGTAGGTTGTCTTTAACTGTATTCCCCAGAGCTAGTATATTGAAATAAAATTGATTTTTCCATATGGACCTTGTTTCCTATAAATGTGATCGGTTGACTTAAATTTTCTTATTTTTTTCAGTGAGTGAAAGATACTTGAGAATTTTCTCTGGGTATGGTTATGTTATTTATCAATAGAGATAGTTTTATTCTCTCTTTTAAATATTTATGGTATGTCTTTTCTTTGTTCTTTTTTGTGTGTTCGTTGCTTTGGGTTTGGTTTTTATTTTTTCCTTTTTTCTCTTCTTTTCTCTTCTCTCCCTCCTTCTCTCCTTCTTCCCTTCATCTTTCTCCCTCTCTCTCTCTCTCTCTCTCTCTCTCTCACTCTCTCTCTCTCTAACTTCTTCACTCCTTCCCACCTCTTTTTCTTTCTGCTTTCAGTTCAAGGAATTTTAACAATTGTACAAACACATATAATCACTACTCAATACAAGATACAGAAAATTGCCATCAACCCAGAAAGTTTCTTCATTCTTTTTTTAGTAAAATCAGCAAATTTTCATACTTATTTTTGTTTAACATATTTTAGTTCCCATGATATTTTTGAGATTCTTTCATGTTGTTGCATGTGTCGAGAGTTGTTCATAATTATTAGTAAATAGTATTTAATTGAATGAAATACAACAATTTTTTAATGTATTTTCCTATAGGTGGACAATTGGGTTGTTTTCAATTTGGGGCTCTTATAAATAAGGCAGTTGTAAAATACTCATATAAATAGATTTGTGATCTTAAGATTTCAGTTATTTTGTGTAAATACCAAATAGTGACATTTCTGGGTCACAGGGCAGATCTTTGGATAATTTTATAAGAAATCACCAGATTTCTAAAGTGGTTACGACATTTTAACTCGGACCAGCCGTGTGTGAGCGTTCTAGTTGTCTCTCCTTCTTCTTAACATTGGTCGTTGTTGGTCTTTTTAAATTTCAGCCAGTCTGGTGGGTATGTAGAGGTCTCTTACTGTAGTTTTAAATTGACACTTCCTCTTTGACTCAAGATGTTGAAAACCTTTGCATGTGTTATTCTTTTGAGAAGTGCATGTTTCAAATATTTTGCCTTTTTTTTTTTCCCCATTGGATTTTTGTAGTCACACTGTATAGTTAGAGGATGGGCTCCCGCCCACTAAATTTGGTTTGAATTTTCAGACCAATGATGCCGCAAATGCACCAGGAGGGTGTGAAAATGTTTAAGACATACTGAGGCTTTCTAGGAAGGATCAATTAGGGGGCAAAATGGCTTAAGAGAATAGGGTAAGAAGGCCGGCTTGGGGGTTTTATGGTGGGTCTGGAGCCGTGACTTCCTTGCACAATTCGAACTAATTGCAAAGGGGCCTTCTTGTCAGCATGGCTAGTTTAGGAGGCAGCAGAAGAGGAAGAGGGTGGGGAGGGCTTGAAAACATTCAGTCAAATACCAAAAATGGACTCGGACTCTTTGTTAGACTTGCCTATTTTTATTGATGACTTGAGGCAAATATTTATATATTATGGATACCTATGTCTTGTCAGATATATCTGTTGTGAACATTTTCCAAGCCTGTGGTTTGTCTATTCATGTTTTAATTTCATAGAAAATAATTTTAATTTCGATGAAGTTTAATATAACTTTTTTTTTTTTTTTTTTTTTTTTATGCTCTTTGTGATCCACCCCAAGTCCTTGCCCTTTACAATGTCATGAAGATTTTTATCTATGTTTTTTCTAGAAGTTTTCTGACTTGAGTTTTAGGTCAGATCAATGATTCATTCTGAATTATTATTTTCTGAATCAAGCGAGGTAGGATTGGAGGTTTTTGTTTTTGTTGTTTTTAATGCAGATATCCTCTTGAAGCGACTGTTTAACAAAGCTTTTATTTTTCCTATTGAAATAGCTTGGTATCTTGGTTACAATCGGTGGATTGCATATGTGTGTGTTAATCAGAGCTCCCCTGTACTGTTAGTGTCCTTAGGAGGGTACCACATTGTCCTAAGTCCTGCGGTTTTATAGTAAGTGTTAAAATCGGAAAGTGAAAGTCCTCTAAAGTTTTTCTTTCTTTCAAAACTGTTTTGGCTTTGCTCAGTCCTTTAAATTTGCATACAGATAGAAAGATGGTAGATAGATAGATAGATAGCAGCCCTTTAAATTTTCATACAAGTTTGAGAATTAGCTTGTCTATTCCTTCAAAGGGGCTTGATTTAGTTTTGATAAGGATTTCATTGACTTTATGAATCAATTTTATGAAAACACAACTTAAAAACATTGTCTCTAATTCATGAATATAGTACAGGCCATCCTCGCTCTGCATGGCGCTGACATACATAGATTTCAGTTACCATGGTTTTGAAGATCTAGATTTAAAAAAAAGGTGGAATGAAGTATTCAAAGATAAGGTCTATGAAACTCTGGCCTCAAAAATATTAAAAAATATTTTCTTTTCCCTGTAGAAATGTTATCCTTTACTTTGCTATGCTAGAGTCTATCTTGTCTTTCATTTGAGCAGGTTTGTCCTCTGGGACATCACAAGTGAAGGATGGGAGGGCGGTGGAAGAAAGCGATGAAGCCTCCCCACGGTCACGTAGGCAGCCAGCTTTTCCTTCTCCCCCGTTCCTAGGTCCAGATTGTCTGTCCACTTCACTCATCACAGTGACCACAGGACTGAGACTATTGAGTTGGACACATGTTTTCCCTTTTAACACTGGAGTCCTGTCCCTAAGTGCCACACCAGGGCTTGGTGGCTGCCTCACTTAGCTCCTGCTGACCCCCTGCTTACTGAGGCCTCACTGCACTGAGCACAGCTCCAGGCCTCCCTCTGGTGGGAAACTCCGCCCTCTGCCACTGACTCAGTTTGCTGCTGCCTCGTCAGGCTTTTTCAGATAAGCAGCTAAGGATTCAAAGAAACAAGCTTTTCCTGATATTAATATCAGTGCATATATGTTGAACATTAAATGCACAACATAAAAATAATTAAAATCACTCATAATCCCCCAGAGAGATAGCTATTATACAATGGTTTATAATTTTTCCATATTATACATACATACAAACATATAATAGTGCATATGTCGATTTTGAAAATTGTATTGTTTCTACTCACTGCTTAAACCACATGAAATTACTCTCCTTTAAAAAATACAAATGCTAAGGCTAAAGCTAACTTCTCTATTAAGAACCGCCTTGGCTAAGGTCACACAGTGCCCAGGTCAGACCATTTCCTGTGACTAACCAGGTGGAGACATAAAGGCCCCAGGCATTTGGCCCAATGCAGGGTGACTCAGAGGGGCAGACCGCGGTGGCTCAGCCGACTGTCCCTGCACATACTTGGGCCCCAAGTACTGTCCAGGTGTCTGCTTCCAACCTGCCGTGGGCCCCTTGACTTTGACCTTCACAGACACGCAGATGCACGTACAGTCCCTCTCCCCACGTGGAAAATGTGTGGCCTTTGTCAGGGCTGAGCATTTGTGCCCCCCTAAACCGAGGTCACATGTTGAAACCCTAATCCCTGACGTGGTGTCATCGGGAGGCAGGGCCTTTGGCAAGTGATTGGGTTATGAGAGCGGGGTCCCCATGAAAGGAAGTGACACCTTTATGAAAGAGACCCCAGAGAGCACTCTTGCTCCTTCTGCCATGTGAAGCCACAGTGAGAAGGCAGCTGTCTGCAACCCAGGAAGAGGGCCCTCACCAGACCCCAAATCGGTGGGCACATTAATCTAGGATTTGCAGTCTCCGAAACTGTGACAA
Source organism: Pteropus vampyrus (assembly GCF_000151845.1). NCBI lineage: Eukaryota > Metazoa > Chordata > Mammalia > Chiroptera > Pteropodidae > Pteropus > Pteropus vampyrus. Next base: position 1,514,512 of record NW_011888944.1, on the reverse strand, counting down.
ATAAATGTTTGTTGTTTAGCCACCCAGCCTATGATAATTTCATATAGCAGCCAGAACTAAGAAAGTACTGTCTTAAAATTCTTACAGAAATTTATATTGTCTGTATTAATTATTGGGCAATTTTATTTTTTCTTTTCTTCTCTGAAGTATATTTAGAGATTTATTCGTGTCTGCGTACGTAGACCTACCTCATCATATCAGGTGCTGCTCAATTAGTCTTGATACAGGACAGTTTATTTAGCTGTTTCTATATTGACAGACTCTTAAGTCATTTCCATTTTTTACATATTTACCAACAATACCAAAAGGAATACTTTTGCGTATGACTCTTTCTGCAGAGGTGTGACTCTATCCCTTGGTAGGTCATAAAGAATGAAATTATTGGGTCAAAATACGAAGTTTATTGTTGCCATATGTCTTCCAGCTTGGTTGTACTAATTTCTACTCTTCAGCAGTAAATATAAGTAACATGGTCCGTGAATACTCTAGCCCACACTTGATGTGTTCGAGCTCATTTTGCCATTTTTATCTTGTAAATTTTCTGCTAATGTCTTCTTTTAAGTGTTTATTGAAATGCATTTACCTTTTAATATTTTCTTTTTCCTCTTTTATTTCACCGCCACCATCTAAACTTTATAACTTACTTAATGCTTTCACATCTATAATCTCATTTTATCCACACAACAGTTCTAAAAAATAGGCAGAATAGCAATTTTTGTTAATAAAGTTTGAGAGAAAAGATTTCAACATAAGTGTTCAACTGTAATATAATAACATGTAAATACATTTAGAAGTGAAGTCCTGTAGTGTTTATATATACTTAATATTTTAACATTTTGGTTTGCTAGTTCCTGAAAAAATTTTTCTTATTTCTAAACCTTCCCGTATCCACTGCTCAGTGGGAAAAAAATATCTTAATTCAAGGGCAGTTGGGAAGGTTTCTTCATTTGAAATATTGGGCAGCTTTCCCACTGAGAAAATGGTCTATTTTTTTTTTTTAAATGCTATTAATTGTGTTCACAGATTTCTAATTTCAGAACCAAGACCATTTGCCTTGTTATTGCTTAAAACAGTATAATATCTGTCCAAAAGTAATCTAACAACTCTGAGATTTTAATTAAAGTTTCATTCTTTTCTTGCTGCAACAAAAATAGAATTTTCTTAGATAAAATATACATATAAACGTGACCCTGAAATTAGCATATCAAGGTGTGTAATGCAAATTTTAATGAGTTATTTCAAGGAATCAATAGGAAAAAAATGTGACAATGGATTGTGAAACATAATTTATGGTACCGTACTTAATTTTTAAAGTAATTAGAATTCTGGAAAGTTTGGTACTATCTTAAATAAAGGGTGATTAATCACCTGTTGGAATATACAAATATGGCACATCAAGTCCCATCTTTTTAGGGATATTTTTGCCAATATTTGTAGGCACCTCCACTCCTTTTGTTTTAAAATCATCATCTTTTTTTCTTTACTTTGTTGAATTACACATCTGAATACTCATTTCTTTATTAATGCCTTCTTACTTCTTATTCTTGTGTTTCTAAGATTTTTAAAGCTGAGTTCATTTACTGTATGCCACCTCAGTGCCAATCTAAGAACATCAGAAGCCTCTGTCCACCATCAGAACAACCATGGATTGTAGTATGCTCCCCATACCATATTACCTTCACAGCAATATCTAGACTGGTGTTTGACCAAACAGCTGGGTATCATAGCCCAGCCACGCTGACAAATAAATTTAACCATAACACTGTGCAATAACTCAAGACAGTATTCCAGGGCAAAAGAAAAAAAGAATAAAACATAAAACAAACAAAAGTAAAGAAAAAACACAACCCAAAAACAAAGTCACACAAACACAGACAGCTAATACTATAATTATTTTAACTGGCACTTTTCGTACTTAGAATTTAAGTCAGGAATTAATGTGTCTATTTGCATGTCATTTCTTTTCCTTTTAATTTCTTTAAATACAAAAGATAGTACAGTTCCGAATTTTTCAGTGCAAGGCACAGAAGCTCAAACAGGTTAAAAAAATTATCCATGATCACAGTCAATAAAAGGTCTTAAATGTGTACCACCTGAAGGTAATAAAAAAAATAGTTGAGTTTTGATCTTGACTGAGGAAAGTTCGCTCCTTAAACTTAAGAAAAGATAACAGGCACGATAAATAGGGCATTGTAAAGGGTTGCTTACATTGGGTTGTGTGCTGGTTACAGAGGGAAGTGATATGAAGAGGGATTGATTCAAGTGAAAAAAGAATAGGCATTAATAAATTTGAGGAGGTGACGAATTGCCGTGATGAGCACCCTGAAACAGGAAAACTGGGATTGTAGGGTGGGAGCTGTGGAATCATGGAGTGAGTAGCAGCACACCATTATGAATGGTGTGAGATCTAAGTATGTAATAATAGAGTAGGGAACTGAAGAGGCTTGAAGGAAAAGGTTTTGGAAAGAGATAAAGGAATTGAGAGGCCAGGTGATATATGAATTACCTATCTATATATTGACATCTGTATTCTATATTCACTGCCAACAAAGGAATTATGATCAGAATAGTGGTGGGGAGGAAGATTATAGAGTCCACAGACAATGTCCCCAACAAATGAAAGGAAATGACTACGCTTCCTACATAAGCACATCTAGATGCTGCAGCTAGAGGTGTAGTCCGATGGGACAACCTTCAAAAAAACTGGAGGTGGATCATGGGCAAGGAAGGAAGAGGAATATTTAGGGAGTGGCAATGGCCCAGAAGTACTGAAGCATAAGACCATACCGTAGTAAAAAGCTGTGGTTGGAAGTAATTCTGTCATGAAGCACATTGTGCCAGTGAGAGATGAAGCCAAAAATATGTGAGGCCAGAAGTGTTCAAAGCCCAAATAACTGTGGCCAAAAGCTATAAGGCAGGAAAACCCAGGAGTCTGGAGCCTTTGTCTTGGCAGGATTGGGATGCCCAGCTTTGTACTGGATGATATTTTCATGGTGCCTGAATAGATTCTCCAAGAACAAGAAAGCTAACTAATGTCAGGTTTCTCTCTGTCCAATACTATTTCATGCTCATGTGGTGGGATTATGTAGAAAGTTACAACTTTCTACACATTTCTGACTTTGGGAGCAAAGATTTGAAATAAATAGAAGTTTGAACAAAGAATGATGGTCGTGTGACGTGCACCAAGGGGTCACCGTTCTCTTCTTCCAATTTTACAAAATGGGCCATTTCTGTTTTAAATAACATGACAGTAATGCCATTCACTGCCAACTATCTGTCATTTTGATGGCAAACATCATCACACTTTTGGATCGCAGATATTAGAGAACCATATGAAAAAAAATGTGTTGACATTTTTCACTCATAATAACAGGATTGATTGTTTCTATCTTTAAATTATCCAAAAATATATGTGAGAAAAAATGTGCAGGGACTGAATCACAAATAACAGTGGCTGAGGAGAAGATGGTAAAACTTTAGAAAACAACTACCCACAAGAATCGTAATTCTTGTGTTAGCAGCAAAATAAACTTATTGGATAGTTTGGAAGCAAACATGAAGAGATTAAATGGTTTTCCTGGATCATACACTGTAATACATTGATATATAACAACCAAAGTAAGGATTGGTTTGAAGCGACATACAGAGACATACATCGTCTACTTATTTCTTCACACCTTAGAGTGATTTCCAGTTCTCGCAATTTATTTAGAATTATAGAACTCTAGCACTGGTAAGAGTCTTAAAGATTATCTACATCCAGTTCATCATTTTATTGATGAGGAAACTGAGGAGAAGCACATTTGATAATTGTCAAAATTCAGAAGTCATGCCTTTTTGTAGGCTAGGCATGGTCCATTATTTAGTTCCTTTAAAACAAGAGTTCGATTTGGAATTTCAGGACACTAAGAAACCTATATAGACTTATAAGAGGATTATTATGCTGTTACTTTGTTTCCTACACAGATAGATATTCCACAATCTTTTCACCATTCTGTTTATGATATAAATTATTTTTTTCTAGAACTAAGCATAGATGGACATTGTGCCATTCATATCCATTTGCTTCTTACAGTAAATTCATTACATATGAAAATAGCTCCTTCTGGATCCTGATTTGCCTTCTTTCCTGGGAAACATATAAGAGAAGAGGTAGCAGGACAAATTACAACTCATGACACTGCAGCTGATCTTCAGGCTGTAACTAATACTCATTTTTTATTTCCTCTGCCCTATGTTCTACCAGCTCGGTGAGCACCTGTGTTGCTCTAGTGACTTTCTGGTGGTGCAACCCACACCCTTACCCTTGAGGGGTCTGAATTCTTGGTTATCATGTCTATCACATACCTTGGGGATGTATTTGTCCATTTATCAGTAAAACTGGTCCTGAGACCACCAAGAGACACTTCAGGTTATCGCTTGAGTGCCAACATATTCTTGATGTCAAAGAAAGTCAACATTTTTATAGTTAGGGTCATTTAGCTTTGGGGTCAATCAGCCCTGCCAGGATGATTATATCTTTTTTTGCATATTTGTCTCAGCGTGAAGAGCCTAATATGATCAAGTGAAAATCACTACTCGAAGTTCAATGGGGCTTCTACAGTGTAATCAGATGAAAACACTTCCCTTATAAAAAACCAAGACCTCAAAATTCGTTGAGCCCAAATCTGAAATGAGAGGGCACGTATGTTCCCTGATTAGGTGATGGGAGTGATGGCGAGTTGGGTCACTCCTCCTTCCACTTTTAGTTACTGCAGTGGTTTTATTCTACCTGTGAAAGAATTGCGTAACAGTAATTGATTTAGGATGCAGGTCCTAGCTTCATAAATGGTACCCTATTTCCAACCTGGCATCTACCACTGCATTTTTGCAGAGTCCTTTAGGTGGTGTGGTATGTAATAGGAGCAGTCAGGAATGCATCTGTGAGTTACTGGCAGTCAACACTCCCAAGAACCGGGGGATGGATGTGTCAGAGCTGAAGAAGGGACATCTAAGGCACAGAACTCGTAAGTGGTTATTGATGCAGTTGGTTGTTATTGAGTATAGCATGATTACAAGGTAACCCCGTGGACCATCATGGATTTTCTAGGCAAATATATTATTGAGGATCTACTATATAATACGTAAGAGTTCATTACGAAGTTAGAGAAGCTAGAGAAAAAAAAAATCACTTACTAAAATAAGTGCCAGGAAAGATATCAGAAAGGAAGAACATGGGCTATTGTGAGGTCTGAATAAGATGTCATTATGAACGTGCCTATAATAGTATTTTGTTTATACTAGATAGTTAAATTTGTTGAATCTTATGGCCTATATTTAGAATTTTGAAAGAAGAATAGCTGTCCCAATAATTTTGGCAAATGAATGATTTCTCTGCATTTGAGGATCAGCCTCTTTGTTGGAGTGTCCAGATTTAAACAGGAGTATAGTGGGGGAGACAAACCAATCAAAATAATTTGATTAAACCTAGGATCAGTGAAGTGGTCATTGTAACACCTGGATCACTTTTATAGATGATTATGTCTGTGTAGAGGCACGAATTTTTTTTTTTGCAGAACAGACAGCAGAGTAGGCTCCTGAGAGTGGAGAAGGACGATAAAGAGTCCAGCAAGATTTTACACTAGATATAGAGGGTGATCAGGGACAAGCATAACATTCAGGGGAGTTGATGACCTGGATGACAGATGCCATGAACAAGTTGAAAGGTGTCAGGGAGCTTAGTTGGTGCAGTGAACCTAGCATATTTTAGATCACAGTTGATCAAAGTAGTCCCCATTCCCTCAGATAGGATAAAGCAGCAGACAATTTACATGCTGCAAATAACATTCAAATTCAGGTGAGGGCCAGCAGTGTGGTTCCAGGCTGTCTACATGTATGGAAGCCAGAGGCAAGGCCCACTCCTGAGGAGAGGTTAACAAATCAAATGCCCACAGGGGCCAGACAGGGTAAATGAGTGACTCGGAGGAGTGAGTGACAGAGAGTGACAAAGACAGTGATGTGATGGGAAGCATGAGCTTGCCCTGTGTGAAGGGGTCAAGCTGGAACTCAGCCTCAGCCAACCGCACTTTCATGAGAAGTGGACCAGTATTGCAAGATCTCAGACGTTTTCCATGACATTTGTGCAACACATTGAAGTGTATGTAACTTTCAGGTATTTAAATGTTGGAACTAAATAAACTTTTAAAACCTGGCCGGGCCAAATAATATGAATCTGAAAGTCAAATGTTACCTGTAGGCCTTCATTTTGCAACTCTTGAGAATAAAAATTTGTCAAAATCCTAACATAGAGGGTATAGCTTCAGTGAAGGGTTCCTGTGTCTTTCAGGAATGTAAGGATGAAACAGGAAACTGAGATACCATTCCAGGAATCTGGGTTGGAGTGTCACTGCAGATGTGAGGACAAATCTAGAGTTCAGTGGGCAAGCCGGTACCCCGATTTTCACCACATTTGTGAGAAAGGCTACATGCCTCTCCATTTTGGGGACCTTCCAGATTGAGAGCCCTGAATCCTCTCCATGGAGGACAAAAATAAGACCCATGTTATAGTCCAACACATCTACGCAATCACTCTTAGGTGCTTTTGCTCACGTTCCTTCACTTATGGATTCCTACTTCTGATCCTAGCTTTAAAAAAATCTGCTTCTGGCACCTCTGGTTTGTGGGTACCTTTTAATTTCCCGTTGCTTTTGTTGTCATTTTTTCTTCATTGCTCTCCTGTTGATGCTCATCTCTGTAGTTTGGGGTCACCTGTGTACTCCACCTGGAAGTATATGGGCCCCATGGAATCCCACGGATGAAGCTTGCTTCCTGGGCACCAGTAAGGGAAGATAATTGAAAAGGCAAGACTTATGGACTCCTTAAACTGTCAGGATTGCCTCAGGAATTCTTGGTCCCTAAGAATCTTGCCCCAGGCAAGAAGACATAGTATATTATAGAGCCTCACAGGTTTGGAAATATAACTTGTGTTGCTTCACATTAGGTGCTTCCTGGATGAAATTTGATACTGGCCCCCATACGCAAAGGGCAAGGAGAGACCCAAGCAAGGAGCTGGCCACTCC
>NW_011888944.1:1495962-1507404 GCF_000151845.1 Pteropus vampyrus | reverse complement strand
GCTGGCCACTCCAGATTGGCAGGTGACAGGTTTAACAAGCACGGAACTTATACACGAGACTCATCTTGAGTGGCCATGAGACCAGTAGATCTCCACACTGCCCGCCGAGATCTCCAAGTTCACGTAGAAGCCTTAACTGGATATAGCTACATATTCTGTCCAGATGGTCTCAACAACACCTCACTCACTCTCTTAAGGTCATGTCCTTGAAATGCCTCTGGCTATGGGAACAGTGGGCAGAGTGTACATTCCAAGGACAGAGGAGAGGGTGAGGAGCCTCTGCTTGCCAGGGTCCAGCCCACAGGTCACCCGGAGGGCACGTCCTCTCAATAACCTTCTCCAACTGGGTACACTGTTTATTTTTTCTTAGATTCAATACATCTGTAGTTATGGATAATGATACAACAGACTTCACAGACTTCTTAAAAGGCTTAAATACAGATCACCTTTAAAATGCTAGAGAGTTGACTGGCGTGAGACATGGTCAATGCACCATAACTCTGCATCTTTCTCTCTGTCTTCCCAGCCTTGCACCGAAGAAGACAAAGAATGCTCAGGGAATTTTCTGACATTCATTTCTCTCCCAGTAAATTTTTCGTAAATATGTACATGTATTTTTTTCTTTGTAAAAGATACCTCTGATGCTTTTCAACTGTGCTTGATAATTTTCACGTTTCACCTATTATGCAATCTACCCTCCCTCCCTTTCCTCTGAGAAAATAAAATAAATGAAAAGGCAAATGCAAAAACTACTTTGGTAAAAGCTAGGAAAGGCTATCAAAATGACATATGACATAGGAGTATGACTCAGGGTCTTTCATAAAATAATTTAGCATCCAGCACTTCCCGATGATTAGTAGTATAATAAAACCCCTGAAACTCTCATCTCCATTTTGGGGACCTTCCAGATTGAGAGCCCTGAATCCTCTCCATGGAGGACAAAAATAAGATCCATGTTATAGTCCAACACATCTACGCAATCACTCTTAGGTACTTTTGCTCACGTTCCTTCACTTATGGATTCCTACTTCTGATCCTAGCTTTAAAAATCTGCTTCTGGCACCTCTGGTTTGTGGGTACCTTTTAATTTCCCGTTGCTTTTGTTGTCATTTTTTCTTCATTGCTCTCCTGTTGATGCTCATCTCTGTAGTTTGGGGTCACCTGTGTACTCCACCTGGAAGTATATGGGCCCCATGGAATCCCACGGATGAAGCTTGCTTCCTGGGCACCAGTAAGGGAAGATAATTGAAAAGGCAAGACTTATGGACTCCTTAAACTGTCAGGATTGCCTCAGGAATTCTTTGTCCCTAAGAATCTTGCCCCAGGCAAGAAGACATAGTATATTATAGAGCCTCACAGGTTTGGAAATATAACTTGTGTTGCTTCACATTAGGTGCTTCCTGGATGAAATTTGATACTGGCCCCCATACGCAAAGGGCAAGGAGAGACCCAAGCAAGGGGCTGGCCACTCCAGATTGGCAGGTGACAGGTTTAACAAGCACGGAACTTATACACGAGACTCATCTTGAGTGGCCATGAGACCAGTAGATCTCCACACTGCCCGCCGAGATCTCCAAGTTCACATAGAAGCCTTAACTGGATATAGCTACATATTCAGTCCAGATGGTCTCAACAACACCTCACTCACTCTCTTAAGGTCATGTCCTTGAAATGCCTCTGGCTATGGGAACAGTGGGCAGAGTGTACATACCAAGGACAGGGGAGAGGGTGAGGAGCCTCTGCTTGCCAGGGTCCAGCCCACAGGTCACCCGGAGGGCACATCCTCTCAATAACCTTCTCCAACTGGGTACACTGTTTATTTTTTCTTAGATTCAATACATCTGTAGTTATGGATAATGATACAACAGACTTCACAGACTTCTTAAAAGGCCTAAATACAGATCACCTTTAAAATGCTAGAGAGTTGACTGGCGTGAAACATGGTCAATGCACCATAACTCTGCATCTTTCTCTCTGTCTTCCCAGCTGTGCACCGAAGAAGACAGAGCATGCTCAGGGAATTTTCTGACATTCATTTCTCTCCCAGTAAATTTTTCGTAAATATGTACATGTATTTTTTTCTTTGTAAAAGATACCTCTGATGCTTTTCAACTGTGCTTGATAATTTTCACGTTTCACCTATTATGCAATCTACCCTCCCTCCCTTTCCTCTGAGAAAATAAAATAAATGAAAAGGCAAATGCAAAAACTACTTTGGTAAAAGCTAGGAAAGGCTATCAAAATGACATATGACATAGGAGTATGACTCAGGGTCTTTTATAAAATAATTTAGCATCCAGCACTTCCCGATGATTAGTAGTATAATAAAACCCCTGAAACTCTCATCTCCATTTTGGGGAAGGCCATAGACTAGAGACGATGTTCACATTTGTTTTCAGAACCTCTCACCTTGACTGCTTTTCCTTTCCAAATGAACTTGGCTTTGATTTAGAAATGGGATTGTTTAGACTACTTAAGCCAAATCCTGAAAAATAATAAATACTTAATACAAAGTCAGATTAAGAATATAATTTTGAATGCTGTGCTGTGGGTTGTTCTCACTAGCAACAGGTCATTTCTCGGCAAAGATCTTCGAAGTTGGCGGACAGAGTCAAGTTTACAAAGACCTTATTTAGCAAGCAGAGGAAATTACATCTTAGCGTTGGTACCGGGTAAGTAGCCAGTGGCTGTGAAAGAGCATGTAAACAGCAGAAGTTAATACCATTTCTATATGTTTATGTGGTTCTTCAGGGTCTCTGACTGGGAGGGAGGTGGGTTCCCACTGAAATCTACACTTTAGAAATCAACCCTGTAAGGAAATAGAACACCATGCACTCCCATTTTGAAAGCAGCAGACTTTGCCTTTAGCTATTCAATACATTCTTGTTCAGGGGTTGAATTGAGCATGAGGGCAGAATATGATTTTGGATTTATATGAGGGACTCATGGACAGGTTTGTTTTAGAGGGCGAGATGGCTACTTTAGAGGGTGAGTTATGTGATTTTGCACTGCCGGAAAACTTGAAATTTAAGTCGTTCTTTAATTATTAACTTGTTCCCTGGGAAGATGGGGTTGGGATTCATTAACACTTTAGAAGTAGAGTTGAAAGAGCTAGATAAATAATAGGTAGAAATCGATCATACTCTCTTGTATTGTCATCTTCCCAATTTTACATCATTCTCTTTGCCCCCCCACCCCCGCAAAAAAAATGAGAAGGGATGGTAATTATAAACTTTTCCAAAGGTCTTTGAAAAGAAAAAAAATTGTAAGAAGGGAGTCATTGAACTTAAACGTCCTTAAACAACCTGGTTTGAGACTTTTAAATATAATTATTAGAAAAATCAACATTTTAGCAATAATTACAAGAAATAATGTGGCTCCAACTTTATCGTATTATGATCTGTGTTTTCCCACTTAAAAACATCTTATTAGAATGAGTTGTCATCTCCCACTCCATCTTGGTTTTCTGTTGCTGCTGTAACAAATTTCTACACACTTAGTGGCTTTAAACAACCCAGATTTATTCTTTAACGTTCCTGAGGGTCCGAGCTCTGAAATCAGTTTTTTCTCTATAAAGTTAATGAGTCACCAAGGCTGGTCCTTCTGGCAGCTCTGAAGGGAGAACCTGTTTACTTGTCTCTTTCACCTTTTTGTGGCAACAGGTTTTCCATGGTCTTTCCTTCATTTTCAAACAGCATCACTGTAATCTCTGCTTCCATCTTCACCTTGCATTCTCTGCGGAAGCTGATTCCTCCTGGGTCTCTCTTATAAAAATAGTTTTGATTACATCAAGTCAACCCAGATTACCCAGAATCATCTCCCCATCTCCAGAACCTTACATTAAATATGTCCACAAAGTCCCTTTCGCCATAGAAAGTACCATTCTCAAGTTCCAAGGAGTAGGACATGGACATCTTGTGGGAGATGGGGAGTTATCCAGCTTACCATACCCTGTAAGCCAAATTAATCCACAGGTTTATATTTTAGGTCACTAACCGATTCTCTATAAGCCTCCACCCTTGCCCATTTCCAGAACTTTTAGTGATCTTCTTTCGCTCAGAATAACCTGAGGACACCAAAACTATAGTTCTAATCACAATGCAATTTTCCCCCTCTCCCTGAAACATTTGAGATCACCTGAGTCTCATTAGACTACTTAAGCCAAATCCTGAAAAAATAATAAATACTTAATAAATGTATGTGCAATGCTGAGTTAGAAGAAGTAATATCCTCCTTAGTCTTCTGTATTTGTTTAACTTCAAAAGACTTGTGTTCCTAGATGGTGTGGAGACTACAAGGAGAGGCATTTTGTCATCTTAAAACTTATAAGATTTATCTCTGACTGCATTTAATGTTTTTACATAAAAAGCAGGCCACACGTCCCAATGGCCTAGATTTTCTCAAGAATTTTCAAGCAGTCATGACAGTTTAAGAGAGGGTCAGCTACCAGCTGGGAGCTGGATAAAAGACTGAGCTGGTACCACAGTGGAGATTGTGTTTGATAAGGGCGGTGGGATGGTGAGGACAAAATGAAAGTGTGTATTTGGCCTCATTTTTTTTTTTTCATCTCTGACACTTTATAAAGCCACACTCATTTAAAGTTAGGGACCTTGAGATTCCCAGCAAACAAAAGTGCATTTTATAGTTTTAACCTCTTTGACTAGCACTTAGGATTGCTTTAAGAAAACTACAATGTAGGCGTCTCCACTTTTTTTCTCGTACCTTCCAGAAATGCTCATGTACTCCCCCTGCCTTTCACGGCTCAATGATACTCATCTCCATTATTTCCTCGTTTGTTTTCTTGAGTCAGTCTAGATTCCTCTCTTTCTTCCATGTAGTGATAAGCGCTGATCATATTTGGGTGACTGACGTGGGAGTTTAGCTCAGTAGATTCACGGCTCTTTAGGGACTCATATACCACACGGCTTGCTGGTGAGAGCCTGGCCTCCTGTTGAGTCACACTGGGACAGGGGGCAGGGCCAGGAGAAGTTGAGGTGGGCTCTGCAGCTGGCAGAACCGTGGAAGGCACTGCAAGGAAATGTAGATGGCTGGAGGGAGGAAAGCATTGAATTCCTCAACACAAATTCAAGTGGACAAATAGGAAATACAAACAAACAAATGAATACACACTTTTTTAAAAAAAATATCAAACTAAGAGAGTCTACCAGGATATGGACAGGAGTTGAGGGTTTTTACCTGATCATTTCTATATTTCACTCTGTCTTTCTTATTTTGTTTTTCTCATTCAATGACAATCTCTGACAATAAACCCGAGACATCTAGTTTGCAGTCAAAGTACTGAGGCTCAGGGATTTTACACTGACTTGCCCAAGGACACACAGCTAGTAAGCTGCAGAGTTGGGATTCAAAACCATGAATTTGGTAAATCTAGTTCATGCTGTACCGGAGACCATGAAGTTACAAAGATGTGACAGTGCTCTATCTCTCTGCCATGATGTGCCATGTGGAAATTGCATCAGGAGCCCAGCTAACCCAGAGGTATCGAAATGCTGTTCCATGAGAGAAGTGGTGTTTATGAAGCCGGGCTGCCTTTACGAGGGTTAAAATACTCAGGAAAGGTATATTATCTTTAGATGTAAGTGAGTGTGTGTCTATGTGTGAGTGTTTGTAGTGGGAAAACACTGAATAATGAGATTCAGATAGATTTCGTGTCCTGATCTCAGGTCTGCAACTTACAACTGTACAATCTTTTGAAAGATATATAACCTTTCCAAACCTCAGTCTTCTAATCCATAAAATGGAGGAGATGCTACAAGTATAATGCAAGTTACATTCGTCAACTCTAATTAACACTAATCTGCTTAGTATAGGCTCGGAGTAAGTGCTCAGTAAATGTGACTTTTTATTATCGCTATCATTTTTATTATTACCATATTTTACATTTCAAACTACAAACCAGAGCTGTTTAAAATCCTTTCAAATACACATCCTCTCTACATTCTTGCTGTAACTTTGCAGCATAGGGTCAGTAGATCCTGGCTATAAACTTTGTATCCTAAGGGCAAGGCTTTCTAATCGACAATGGAATATTTGGCAAATAATCAAAGTCATGTAACATCAGAATTAAACTTTTAAGATATGGAGCACAAACAGACAACAGAGACATAAACCATCACAAAATTGTGTGAAGAGGAGTTGAGAGAACTTGAGATATTTAACAGAGGACAGACTGGCTTAGAGTGTTTCGTAGATAATCGAAGAGTCTTCCTAACAAAGAGGCATTTGACTTTTTTAATAGAGTTCATGGAGAGAAGATCTGTGACCAATGGATGATGGTTACAGAGAGTTTGAACGTTATTAAAGAGCTGTTGAAAGTCGGAGTGGGCTAGCACGTGAGGCAACGGGCTCCCGATCACTAGTCTGGTGAGGTATCAGGACACCTAGATCATGGACACCATGGCAGCAGCCTCATACTACGTTTACAGAATGTCCTTTCAATTTTCTTTCTTTTTTTTCCCCTGTGTCGATACGACCTCCTGCTTGAGAGAACTCTGTTTGCCTTGGCCACCAGAGGCATAAGGGACCAGTGACATTATGGAAACGGTGCTTCTCTACTTTCCAGGCCCAATCACCAGGATGGTGGCCCAGACTGGAATTTAAGCCTACACACTTTGCTATTAAGAGGATGTATTTTTTTTTTTTTTTTGGAGTATCCACTCTTGACTGTCTTTGCAAATCAAAAAAAAATGACAGCAGGAGGTAGAAAGAGTTTTAAACTCATTTTTTTTTTCTGGATACATGAACTAAAACTACTAAGACTAGCTTATCCTATAGTCTTTTCCATCTCTTAGTCTCAAATTCTATCCAATATTTTAAATTGAAACTTTCTATCATATTATCTGTATCAATAGGTATATTCTAGCTATCAACTATCATCCATCTATTTATTTATCTATCATCTATCTATCTATGTGTCTATCAATTATCATCTATCTTTATATTGATAATCTAGTTCTCAAGATATCTTTAAATAACATGAATTCACCATTCATTCCTAGTGACCTAAGAGTGTATTTTATTGCTTCGTTCAACTCCCAGAAGAGAAGCCAGTGTCCCTCAATGTCTAGGTTACTCTTAGAGCATATGAGCACCTCAGGTCAGGCTCTGAACCAACAGCTGGTATGTATCCTTTATGAAGTTAGAGATTGTATGTGGATTCATTTTCTCTGCCCAATTTGGTGTGGAATCAAGCTCAGCCTTTCCTGCAAATACATACTTTAAGTGCACAAGCTTCACGAGAATAATAGATTTGATCTCTGTAGGACTCAAACTTGACGATCCAATCCGTAACTACTATGCTTTGCCGCTCATAAAATACCCATCTCAATTAGTGATTTAGCAGCCCATCACACTGATGCCAAGATGTGAAACTCTGAGGATGTTCATTGCAGCTAATGCAAATATCTTTAGAAATCACTTCTCCAATGAGTCACCAGCAAGAAATTGGCTTGTTATTGCAAACTGTGTTTGGTTCTGAAAAATCAATCTTCCCTTCAGCTCTGTCATCTAGCAGCTCATCAGATATTTAAAGCATCAAATGAGCTGTCTGCCTTTAACCGTTCATAGAAATTGGGGCATTTTCACAGTTTATCAAGTGACATTAGGGCCATTATGACACAGATTGAAAACACAGCTACAGCGAAATAAATGAATGACTGTTAAAAGCTTCTTTAAGTATAATGGTTCTGTTACTTTAGTCAGTGTTGGTTAAAAAGTAGCTGCCATTCTTTGAAGAGCACTGATTCCAGGCGAGACGTAGTTAAAAATATTAAGCATCATACGTTTATTTCAAACATCTCTAAGTGTTTGTATTGCACATTATGAAAACCTTGATATAAAAATGCCACAATTGAATGGGAAAGTATTAAAAATGTCAGCGCTATTATATCACTTTTGAAGACCAATTTACCTTTTCTCTCTCTTTTTTTAAAGGTTGTAATGAGCCTGGTTCATTTTGCTTCCTATCATTTATCTTTTCAGTAGTCATGGAAAATTTCCCCCTTAGGCACAGCATGCTATTCTTGTTGTAGACGATTAGGCAGAAATGAAGAAGATCATCAAGGTGAGAGATTTTCTTCCACAAACAGTATGATTCTCAGTATTTGTACAATTTAGGCTGAGACATTCCAGCTGAACTCTAGGGTGGTGGTTTTGCGATGCAGCCAGCCTATAGAAAACAAATAACAAAGCCTCCATTTCTTACCCCGCTGGGAGGTATGTGGGAAGCAAAGTTCAGACTTTGCCTCAGCCTTTCTTTGAATGCTTGATAAGCTGTCAAACAATATAAATTAACTGGAGAATGTAATGTGCTGATCTCAAGTGCTTTGAGGCTGGAAAAACTAAAATGGAATAATGGTAGGGCTATTACATTTAAGCTGGTAGAAAAAAAAAATGTTTTCCAGTAATTATTCTTTGTCGAAGATTAGCATTTGTATTTCAGATGTTTCTGGAACAAAGAAGGCTCATTGACTGTTATGCCTGCAGAGGCAAAGGTGTTAATTGTGCTTTTGAGAAAGAACATGTGTTTTGGAGCAGCCCAAACTGAATGTTTTTCCCATCTCTGCCACTTTCCACTAACGCAACTGTACAGAGGCATTCACATCCACTCAGCCTATTTTCTTACCTGCGAATGGAGTCATGCGTTTGTTTGAACCATAGAAACTGTTATTCAACTCTTTTTTTAACCTATCAAAATGGCAAAGAGTTTACACCGTCGCTATGGGATTCGATGAAAAGACAACCAACCAACCTCACAAAGAACACACAGTCAGATGCCATCAGTTTCCTCTTCTCTTCGGTGAAGAACCCCCCCAAAGCTCTTCAGATGCCGCAGTGGGACTAGTACCTCACCGAGAATAAGGAAGCACCTCGTAATGATGAGTATGATCGCACTTATCAGTCAGTAACTACGCATAGAACTTTGCATACGTATCTCACTTAATGAATCTTTCCAGTATGAGATATGTCTTAGAGTTATTTCCACAATGTGGATTCGCAAAGTGAGATCATGTGTTAAAAACTGGACGCAGGAAGGTGACTGGAGAACCTGTGGTCTTAATTAGCATCCCGTAATACCTCCTGAGAGGTCAGAGAACTATTTTAAATATTGTAAATAGAATCGCCTTGCTTAACCCTCCATTACAAACCCTTATCACATGATAATAATTCATAGTCGTGTGATGTTTGGAATATTTTAGGCATGTAGATTCTGTAATCAGGTTCTAGAATTCAAGTACCAGCTCCCTCACTTTTTGGCTAGATGACCTTATTTCATTGGACAAGTCACATTTCATTGATTTATTTAAATTATTTTTAGCTAATATGATTTGATCTCATAAGTAGCACCCACTGTTCTAGACATCAGCTCACATCGCCCTGTTTAATCCCCATAACGATCGTGGTAGATGGCTTTGGGACTTCAATTCTGCAGAGCTGGAAACCTGGGCACAGAAAGCCTATGTACACTATTCAATCAAGGTCACACAGCCAGCCAGAGGGCAGGGCCAGGATTCATGCCTAACAGTCCATCTCTACATCTCCACTCATAATCACTGGGCGAAATTTAACCTCTAATCTCCAATGCCTCCCTGTTTAAATGAGATTTAATGAGCATATACATGAGAAGACCAGGCACATGCTATGTTTAAAAAAAATTTTCTGTTACTATTATCATTTTTTAGATTTTTATTAGTCGCTTTCATACAAGACCTGTAACAACAAATCCTTGTTACATAAGTGTTGTTTGTCCTTGTTTCAGATGAAAAAACTGAAATTTATCAGGTTAGATTTAGGTACCCAGAAAGATACATCAAAAGAGCTTGGGACTTACAGCCTTTGACTCTGGACCCACTGATTTTCTCAGTATTCACTCCTCCATTGGATTCCACTATAAATGTTTACTATTTATAATTTATCTGATTTGCACCGGTTCAGTTTTACATGACAACTATTTAATTATATTTTAATTTCCCGTACATCGAATTTTATTGTCGTGTGAGTAATAACTCTTGATAGCACCTGACATAATACGTCTATGAAAACATTAATTTTTCTTACATCACGTCTTAAGTTCTTTTTTTATTCTGAAAAAATTGTATGTATATTGTACAAACTGGGTGGATAAAAAAAGTCTTTTTTCTTTTAATTAGAAGATGAAGGGGATACACCTGGGCACAGAAAACCTGGGAGTCTTCCCTAGAATAACACAAGGTTTCGTTGTTGTTGGAATAGCTTTTAGCCGTGATAACTTCTCTGTATTTGCTGGACATCGACATGCAATCAAAAAGCTAAAAGAATGGTTTCCCTCCCTGAAACCTAGTTTCCGTAATGTGCACATTGACCAAGTTTGAGTTGATGCACCCTTCAGAAACTTTCTGCAAGAATAGCACTCATTTTTCCGGCTGCTTGCCCAATGTTATATCTCTTCCTGCAGGCAGCCCATATCCAACTAGTCACTGAAAAAGTATAAAATCCGATCCCTCTTTCTCCATGTGAGGAAATGCTAACGTGCCATATCAGCTCCTGAGTTCTTGGTGGGTTCTAGAATTAGCTGAGGTCTTTTTTCATCTTAGAGGGAATTGAGGCTAGTGTACAACTTCTCAGTTCTGTGTTCTTCATTTTCCCACAAGCCTGGGGCCAGAAGGTACTCCCTAGTAAAATCTCTGAACACAAATCTCTATCTCGAGGAAACTTGACCTAAAACACCCAGATTTTCAAGAATAGGGATGTGCTTTGTTCCTTCCCTTAATATAATCTGATACTGGAACATTTCAATAATTCCTAGACTTTGTTGAGGCCATGTTGTCTGTGATTAGGGCTCTCTGATTCTGCCATGCCTATTCTGCCATGATGTTTCAATACCTTCAGCCTCGTCATGTGCCATAACAATAAATGCAGATCTTTTCAACTATTCTCGCCAGTGTGTCTGTCCCTTATCTTTGGTTCTGGCATCATTGCTTCACTCCATTAGTTCAATCTTCACCTTTGGCCTCTCTCATATGTGGCACCATTTCCAACATTCTTGGCATTTGAATTTTGTATTCTATACTTGATCTTGGGCTTCGTACACATTTCTAGAGAGAAATGATGCCTGTTGTTTCTGATGAGCTCTCTCACTCTGGTTTTTTCCTGGAATTAAAAGCTTGACCCCTCAGAGATAAATGCATATATTCTCATATGTCAGGATAAATTTCACCCTTTGAATTCATTCATCGCTTCTCAAATAATATTGCACAGAACTGGAATCTCATAACTTGTTAAAGGTATTCTTCAAGAAAAGAATAAAAAGGAGCTTTTGGAAAGTCATTTGGTCAAACGGCCTATATAAACTCTCCTTTAATGATTGACATTTTCCTTCACATTTTAAAGGCTCACATAATTTCTGCAATCGAGACATTCTTTATGCTTACCTTTATTTCCCTT
>NW_011888944.1:1493045-1495912 GCF_000151845.1 Pteropus vampyrus | reverse complement strand
TTCTTGGCATTTGAATTTTGTATTCTATACTTGATCTTGGGCTTCGTACACATTTCTAGAGAGAAATGATGCCTGTTGTTTCTGATGAGCTCTCTCACTCTGGTTTTTTCCTGGAATTAAAAGCTTGACCCCTCAGAGATAAATGCATATATTCTCATATGTCAGGATAAATTTCACCCTTTGAATTCATCCATCGCTTCTCAAATAATATTGCACAGAACTGGAATCTCATAACTTGTTAAAGGTATTCTTCAAGAAAAGAATAAAAAGGAGCTTTTGGAAAGTCATTTGGTCAAACGGCCTATATAAACTCTCCTTTAATGATTGACATTTTCCTTCACATTTTAAAGGCTCACATAATTTCTGCAATCGAGACATTCTTTATGCTTACCTTTATTTCCCTTGGCTATTTCCCAAATTTGAATTGACCACAGGATGCTTTTTGTTTCCCTGTTCTGTACAATAGCTGGCAGCTTTTCGTGGAGCTAATAGTTTTTCTTTGAATAAGTTTGGGAAACACAAGCCTAGTTCAACCTCTGACCCAGCTTATGATCCCTTTCTATACCTGGAGTTGATTCTCTGATGAAGGGAGAGCTTTACTACATTTGTATTTCACTCGACTTTTGCTTTTTATTTCAGATATTTGGGTTAATTTCTTACCTACAGGTAGAGGGCATGAACATGCATACAAAGACAATATCATACATCATCTCTTCCCTGTGCTCCAGGAGAGACAGCTCTAGTTGAAGGGAATTTAATGAATAGAGGCTAGGCTGGCCCTCTAGCCTAGTCATAAATACCTCTAGGGAATAAAAAACATGCCTTTCAGAAGGCAGATAATTTCACTGCTGGACTGTTCTAATTATTATGAATTATCTTCATGATAATTTCTATATACCTCTCTTGGATAGAAAACTAGTTTTGTAATTTTTTTAAAATAATGTTCCATGCTACAGAGATTTCAAGTCACCCAACTTACCTTACTCAAGACTTCTTGTCTCCAGATGAAACATAAATGAATTATTTAATGTTCCACAGATGGCATATTCTGCAGAATCCTCTGAGCATGTCATAGTCATATGGACATGTACTAGTTTACCACCTGAATTCATATCTCCAACGTTTAGCTATTCCTCGATACCGTATTTCTACAACAACCTTCCGCTGTTTGGGCAGTTAGAGAAAGGTGCACCAAAATGGAATCGAATATCGCTTCATCGTTGATTCAGAGGAATGAGGGAAGTTTGCGTTTTCTTCCTAGGCTTTCTCTTTAAGTAAAAGATTAGGTGAGAAAATAGATAGGACTCCTATTTTTAGTCTTGACTATAATTAAAAGACCTTTTGTGCTGTGATGGTTGCATTCTTTTGTGATTTATATACCGGCTCACCAGCCGACATAGGTGTCATTTAAAAAATGGAAGCCAGAGGATTGGGGATTACTAAACAGTATTAGGTCTTCCTCGGGAAATGAAAAGCCAACACTTATTTTGCTCTACTTTCCCAACTTACAGAATTACTGTAGTTCTTGCCAATATTTGACATTTTAAACTTCACATAAATTACCCATAGGCACAAAGCCACTTCACACAGATTTTCTTCTGTAAACAAAATGTCATTGAGAGGCAATCACACTACTGAAAATCACTACCTTTTCAATGACCTACTGTGGCTGAGATCCTATATTGGGAGCAGGTCTAGTTTGATGATGAAAAACCTTGACTATGACTTATCGGTGACTATAAATAAACTCTACAAAATCACGTTTTCAATAAATATCAAAATAGAGCAATAAGAAGCCAAATCAGAGAATGATTTAGAAGTAGTAGACTTATTAACAAAGCAAGATAATGAGAGCCTGTTTAATTATATCATCGATTTTCCTTTTAAGTCAGTGTTTCTTTCCTTTTTCCTAAAGAGAAAGTTAAACATAGGTTGTGGTGTTAAAATCTAACTTGCCATCCTGTGCCTAATCCAATCCATAATTACTCTGCTTGTTGACTGCCCGCTGGGCAGCTCTCGTTGACTCCATTTCGTTTTGTTTGGGATGGAAGAAGGAAATGAGAGAGAAAAGAAACGAATGCTTTCATGATTCTCTCTCTTCTGGAAGAGTTGAGTAGTATCTCATCTAAGGTGATGTCATCGTTTTGACCTTCCCATTATCTGATTGAATGGAGGTGACGGGAGATGAGCATTTCTATTTCTTGAATCTAAACATTAGATTTGGATTTGATGGGAAGTTCAGGGTGGTAGACTCTCTGGGCTCTGTTGGCTTTTTCATAAATGTATCTGACACTTCAGGAATCTCAAGAACTTACTGAAATCCCAAAAGAGTTGAAAACCATAGTTGAATTAGGCATAAGAATCCTGGCATCTTGAAAAGTCGAGGATGAAACAGCAAAAGCCATGGGGACCATCTATGCTGCTCCTTTTGAAATGAAAAACAAACACCAAACAATTAAAAATCTATAAACACATAATGAGCTAACTTTTAAAAGAAAAATAGTAATCATAATTTATAAATATTTTATAGACTCCTAACTTTTAAAGTAAATTCTCTAGAGAATGAGGACAAGCCCATCATCCATCAATGAATTTTAAAACATTAGATTAAACATTTGCAAGAGATTTACTCCATTGGAAATATAAATAATAATGTGTTTTTCCAAGGGTAAAATTAGATATGATGCATATTAGTTATGGACATTTTCTGCCCGTCACCATAGTCTTAATTTTAAACCAGCAAAGCATTAGAAAACTTGGCTTTGATGGTTTTATTTATTCTGAGTTTCAGTTTCCCCATATGCTAAGAATCCAACAGCAACCACATGGAATAACAACAAAATAACAAACCAAAATCCAAATGAAAC
>NW_011888944.1:1469962-1492110 GCF_000151845.1 Pteropus vampyrus | reverse complement strand
AGGCTAGAGGCCTCCTTGCCAGAGTAAAGCAGGTATAAGGAGTGGAGAATGTAATGGGGGAGAACAGTGTGCAGGAGACAAGAGAACACCCATCCAAGGAGGGCTCTGTATGAATCTGAAGGGTGCACCACGTGCTAAACTTTGGATGTGAATGTGACCTTGTCATTGCAAGTGTGTTTTAGGAACAGCGCTTGCAACTTCTGCATGGTGTGGGCGAGCTAAGGGATTGGTTTTCTTGAACATTGCCTTAAGTCCTGGGTTAAGGGAGAAGCAGCTGCGTTGGAGAGGGGACGTTTTCGTTATGCTTACCAAAATTTGGCTGTAAAAGTCAAATCAATTAACCAAAAACGGCTCCACTGCTTGTGTGGTTGTTTTACGCTCAGCTACATAGATCCAGGAACTCTGAGGTTTCCCCTGAGGATGATCAAAAGGGCGAGTCACCTTCTGACCCTTGCTTGTTCCTTTCCTTAGATCTAGAAAAACATGATTCTAAAGCCCGAATTCACTTTAAAATTGAACATTGCCTGGAAATACCATGTTTTTAGTCTCCTCCCTTGTACCCACTGACCTGAGGATGAATCGTCTTTAATGTGGTAGGCTGCCGCCTGCAAATTTGACTTCTGTTACCCCAATGAAGACAATTAAGCAAACCTCATAACGCTGTAATTGAAATGTTAACAGATAATTACCCGTGTAATTATTCCAAGTCATTTTATTATCATTATAGGAGGATAAAAGTCACTGGTATAATTTAATATCAAATATTACTCAATTACTGAGATACATTTAATGTTAATGCAACTGTGTTTTAACAACTCAGGAGTTTTCATTTTAGCCGAAGACAAAGATGATGCTGATCCTGGGCATGGGAACCAGTCTAGAAGTCAGAGATGTCACTGCTGTTACTTTCTAGGGTTGTGCCCATCTCACTGATTCTCAATAGTAACTTCTAAAATTGTTGGGTTTTGCCCCAGGCCACCTCCAGCAGGCGGCATACGGGTGAGAGCAAGCTGTTGTCGATACACAGCAGGAGGTAGAGGTGATGAAGTCTTCAATCTCCTTAATGTCATTAGCGTGCCTTTCTCACTGGCAGGCCAGCTCTGTGGGTGTTCTTTGCTTCCTGGCAGTCTGTGAGCCTCCCGTTGGCTCTGTTTTACTGCTCTGTCACTGATCGTGCCTTATTGACTTATTAGTTATTTCGAATTTCGTAAACGACTTTTATTTAAATTTTAATTTTTAATGTTAATTTAATTAAACTCAGTTCAAATAATAGAAATATTTAGTTGGTATTTTTCTCTTGCATAGTTTATTCCTCCTTTGATTTAAAACTAAGTCTGTTTTTTTTTTTTTTTTTTTGCATCAAGATGTCTCAGTTCTTAGAGTTTTAGGGGGATCTTCAGTGCAGCATTTAGCATTGAATTATTTATCTGAGAATGACATATATCCATTTATTTGTGTAATAGAAAAATACTATTCACACATAATATAGGTGTTTTTGAAGACAGTGTAGAGTGACGTTTTATCAATGGCTTATTTAATAGATGGGGTATCAAGTCCAGATATATTCAAGGTTTGTGTTACCCCAATTGATATTTATTGTTTCTGACCACGTTACTCACCAGTTCAAATAATTTATTTTGGAACTCCTCGTTCTTTGATCACTATTAACTGGAAAAGGCAAATCATAATAGCTAAGTTTTATAAAATCGAAAATAAATAATATTTTTGGAAATCAATTTTCAACTTCATAATTTTGAATATATAGCTCAGGCTACTATTTGGACCTCTGGAAATGCCGTTAGCACAGGAGTTTGCCAGGTCATTCTTTCTGTATTGAATTTCCAAAGAACTCAAATCTACTAGAAAAGAATAAAAAATGCCCTTATGTTTAATTATTTCCAAATTTCCTTGAAGATAAACACTCAGAGTTCACATGGTTATACTGTCAAACATTGGTGGGCTAGAGGTAGGTTGTTTTTTTTTTTTTTTCAAGGTCGACATAAGCAAGTAAATTTTTTTCAACAGATCAAAGATTGCCCAGCGCATTGTGTTGCTTAGTTGCCCAGCTATACGATGCATGCCAAATGAAATGTATATCCAATTCATCAAGCAAAGCTTTAGCTCTCTATGTCTAAAACCACTGGAACATTTTCAGATCACAGTTTTCATTGTCATGTGCCTGATAGAAACCACATAAAACTCTTCAGTACAGGTGATTATTTGTAAATGATGGAATGGATGGGTTTAAATTGGGGGCCTCTTCAAAACTGTCAAACATGGTTTGTTTGTTTAATACAAAGATATCATCAACCAATAGATTATAAAGCAGTTCAGACTTGTCTATCTTCAAATTTTTAACACCTAAGAAGAAGCAATACTAGGGTATGTGCTTATTACAGGTCCTATGCATGTGAGTCTCTTGGTCACATATAAATTGTCCTTAGTTAAAATAGCTAGTGTCCTGTGGGTTTTCCTCATTTTCTTCAACATGCTAAACAATTTCATTTCCGCTTCAGTTTAGGACCCTTAATTTCTGGTGTTCGCAGAAGAAACTTTTATAAACTTGCCTTTGGTAAATGATTTTGATATATCACTTTGACACTTTACATATTTTGCAACAACATTGCTTCCTCTACTGTTATCTAAAAACAAACCTAGTGAACATTTTAGTCTTTTTTGTCTAGGTTATTAAGTTGTTCTTGATGTAACTATTGCATGGTTCTTAGTATGTTCTGTTTATTAGTGATACCTTAATTTTTATGCACTGACAAAGACATAGTTTGTTTGCATATTAAGCACGTAGAAATTCTTTTCGTTTCCAAAGGAGATATACGCTTTCTCATATTTTTCTTAAAACGTGAGGCTTTCATCATCCATCTTTAATTTCTCCTCTGTAGATAAGGATCCAGGTGCAAAAATGTTTCTCTTTCTTCTTAAATTTTCTGTAAAAACAGAGATAGGGTGATGATGAATTGTAACTGACATAGCCTTCAGTATTTGAAATACAAGAGAACCGTGAGGACCGTGACATGGAAGGGAGAAAATGTCTGTTGGCTCCAGGAGATTGCTGCCACTTCATAGATATCACCAGCTTTAGAGTAAAGGTAATATATAAGAATATAACCATATTGTTATACAATCTCTTAACTTGTAAATGTTGAAAATAAGTCCTTCTAACTCTGTGCAGATGAAAGTAACCCCATATTTGGTAACTAATCTGTGACTTTTATAAATAATTATGAGACACATCAATTTGTTACTTAACTTTTCTCTCAAATTTTATTGTCGAGTACAAATGACCAATGATTCTCATAAAGAAAACTCGGAAAAAATACATGGAAACATCCTTCCCAAGCTAGATTGATTTAAGCAAGATCTTTCGCCCTCAGTAATTTGTGCATATGTCTTTTCATTAGGAGTGAAACACTACAATTACATTTTTGTGCACATGTCCTCTTCAATAGAAATAGGGTATATGTGGGATGACATCTTTTGGGGAATTGTGTCCCCAAGGCGGAATATGGTAAATGTCTAATGGGATGAATGAAGGAACAAATGAATTGGCAAAAGCAATCAGGTTGAAAGATTCATGTGTTTTCTGGTTGCTATTTCTTTTCTTACCTTCCTTTCTGTTGAGATAAATTAGCTGTTGATAGATTAATGAGGTGTTCTTAAAAAAATAACTATCGCAGATTCTTCCAGATTTGCATAGCCGTGTACTGATTCATGATACAAATTGGATGAACCTTGAAAACATTAAGTTGTTAAAGAAGCCAAGCACATAAGGCCATTAGATTGTGACTCCATTTACATAAAATGTCCAGAATGGACAAATCCAGAGATATAGTGTAGGTTGTGGTCAACACAGGATATTGGGAGAGAGGACTAAAGTTGGACTGCTAATAATGCGTGTGGGTGTCCTTTTGAGGTAATAAAAATGTTCCGGAATTATATAGTGGTGACGTTTGTCTATCTTCGTGAATATACTAAAAACCACTGAACTGTACACTTAAAAAGAATATTATATTTTCAAAGAAGGAAGTATATCTGAATTAGTAATGCCAAATGACTGAGTTGGCAAGTTTCTTGGAAGCACGTACACAAAATATACAAAGATGCCCAGAGACACAACGCGTCGAGCGTAAAAGCGTGCGTGGTGTTCGCGGGTGTTGGATTTTCAGTGTGTAATGAATATCGCACACGGTGTTCCAGGATGTTTCTTAAAGTGCTTTCCCTGCACGTTTTCACCCAAATCTTCATAAAATTCTGGGAGGATTTAGTAAAATTTCTAATTTTGCAAATGGAAAAAACAAAGATTTGTTGATTAAGAAATTAGTCCGAAGTCTCCTATTATTGTCGCCAGATTTGAATTGAGATCTGTCTGACTCCAAAGTTCAAAACATTCCACCGAAGGAGAAACTGTCATTAATTAATTGATTAATTAATTGATAAATTAAATCATCTACTCAATAAGTAAATATATATATATATATATATATATATGAATATATTTAGTTTCTACCAGGGTCACTTTTCAAAGCAGGCCGTTCAAGTGTAAAATATCAGGAAAAATCAATGCAGCATCCCTGTGGGGGCGGGGAAACAACCAGGAGGTAAATTAATTATGGTGAGAACTCTGAGGAAATAAAATACGGGGACATGTTGGAGAGAGACTGAGTAGGCAGAAGAGCCCTCTGGAGACGGCCTTCTGTAAACTATGAGCTGAATGATTAACAAACCAGGTCTTCACAAACCTGGGGAAAGAGAGTCTCAGGCATTGGGAGCAGCTAGTGCAAAAGCCTCGAGGCAGGAATGAGCTTGGATAGAAAGAAGGCAGATATTTCTAGAATATAGTGATGGAGGTGGAGTAGCAGGATGTGGGGTCTGAGAGCCAGGCAGGGGCCATATTGTAGAAGCTTTGGAAACCTGAGTAATGGGCTGGGGTTGGGCGAGAACGGCAGTTCTGTTGATATTGATGGTAGTGATGAGGATGGTGATGATGATTCTCACTCAACCAGAAACAAACAAAACCAATGTTTATACCTGGTATGTGTGTTAGCATTTCGCTTAGTGTTTAATATACATTGTTCTCACTTATCATTCTCAAAAAGCATGGCGAAGGGAGAGTCATCCCCGTTTCACATAAGAGGAGCTGAGGCTGAGGCTGAGGCTCAGAGACGTTAGCTAACTATTCCAGCAACACACAGCGAATTAGAGGAGGAGTTTGAATCTCTGTGATTCCTTTACCACAATTGCTAGCCCCAGCTGCTGTCCAAGCAAAAATTCCGTGGCAGAACACTACGTATATATCATTCCACAATGCTTTCTTAGTGGAATGAATTAGATAAAAGTTTATTTTGACCACCAAGTATTCCTTGCATGTGCTCTACTCCCACTGCAGTTGGCAATAAATCTTGAAGATTCGATGTTCATTATTTATATCTCTGGGGCTCTAAGAATACCAACATCGTGACTTCACAAAGAACCCCCACTTCTCGAGTTGTCATTCTAGGTCACCACCCTTGAGGATATTTTAAGTGTGCACCTTATGTTCTAGGGACAAAATATCCCAATCTCACTGCAAAAAAAAGCCAGCTTGTACGACTCGAAGGCTGCGACAGCTTTAGACTGTCGGTTATTAAGCAGGTTGTTCTAAATAAGCAGTCAAGATCTTGTTATTTTGACACACAGTTACAGAAAAGAGCTGACAGCCCCAGGAGTATAAAATGAAATGTCAAAGAGTCTAGGGATATGTCATTGTCCACGAAAAGCCATCAGTTACTGCCTGGGAAAACATCAGATTTACATTTATTCCACCGAGCAGTAAACAGTATTGACAAGCGAAATGTTTCTTGCATTCTGTCCCCTGGGTGAGTTTTAAGAAAGACAAATGATATATTTTCTAAGAGGTTCAAATATGGGTCAGAGTGGCGAGGAAAAGCTGCAGAGCTGCCGTGAAGGAAGGCTCTGCCCTTTTATAGAAACTCTTCCCATCTGAGAGAGAAGGCAAAGGA
The DNA here is from genome assembly GCF_000151845.1 of Pteropus vampyrus. Taxonomy (NCBI): domain Eukaryota; kingdom Metazoa; phylum Chordata; class Mammalia; order Chiroptera; family Pteropodidae; genus Pteropus; species Pteropus vampyrus. The sequence goes on along the minus strand of NW_011888944.1, from coordinate 1,486,096 downwards.
GTCATATAGAGTTTGAGCTCCTCTAATTATTACTGGAAAACTGAGGCTGAGTGAGAGGGAGCTTGCCCAAGGCACTGTTGCTAGCTAGCAGCAGAACCAGGATTTTAGCCTAGGCAGCCTGCTTCTGGAATCTTCAGAAACATTCTCCATTTGAGGAAGAAACCATATATATGTATTTCTGAGGGAAAAACCATTCTAGTCATACTGGTTGGCCAAGTTGAATATCGCATCCAATGAAATGCCTTCCTGAGACCCTAAGGCATAATTAATTACCAATTTTATTTGAAAAAACTCTACTCAGAGTGCTTTGAAGTACTTTAACATTTATCCCACTGTATAAAAATTATTCATTTGTATATTTATCTGCACATCTCACTTTAGTCCCCACTAGAATACAAACTCACGAGATGCAGTGATTTCTATTTTATATCCTTCATGTCTAGCAAGAACCTGAAAAGGAGTAAATAAGCAAATGAGTCAATAAATTAATAACTCGAGCTGGAAATAATCAAAGAAATAATACATCAGAGGCTTCGCCAACCTTTTCAATAGAGTTTTGACTTCGATACTCTTTTCAATTCTCTGAAATAAAATTGTTCAACCTTTTGCTGGCCCTGGAGCAAAAGGCCAGTTTAGCATCATTCATCTTCCAGGTAAGTTCAGAGCTATGTTTCAGGTGTTGTGATTTATGGTACATCTTTTAGCAAAATAAGGGAGAGAAATAGCGACCTCTTTCCCAGATTTTCAAAACGGCTTATTCTAAGGTTGGAAAGGATAGGTTGATTGTATGCAATCTTGTTTGCTCTCCATTGAGAAGGTTTGGATACTTATTTATTTTTCTTGGAGATACTGCAATTTATCTCTATAGGCGTCCACATGTCTGCAAAGTAACCAGGCAAGGATTTTCAGGAGGATTTTGGCCCGCAGCAGCCAATACGGTGGTGGATTAGCCTTTCATTGATTGCCTGATAGACCAGGATGTGTGAGAGGGACACACTAAGCGAACAGTTCAAGCCTCAGTCTGGAAATAAAATTGTTTCGTGCCTGTGGAAAGGATTAAGAAAACAGTCTGTCTCCCTCCTGTTAACACAAACTCTCACTCCATCGTCATTCCTTGATGGCATCAAGTTTTCCGGTGACATCTGGTCAATCGATCTACTGCAGTCCTACTGAATCCTCAACAGGCTATTGATTAGAAGGTTAGCAGAGCAGAAGTAGTAATAACATAAGATTAAAATATGAAGCCAAAGTCTATATCTTCCAATCATATATTCTGAATAGATTCAGAGCTTCTAAAATTCAGATTCAGTTAACATTTAATGATGATCGATGTTGCAGACACCATCCTAGGCTGTGCATACAGTTACTGAATCCTTACCTGAAAGGCAAACACTATTGCTTCTATTTTACAAATGCAGAAATTGGGACTCAGAGAGATGAAGTGGTCAAAAGAGTGTATAATTCAGTTTTCTGGACATTTATTCTATCGGTCTTTCTATTAGGTCAAAGATGATTAATAACGGTTAATAGCTATGATCTTCATACTGATAATCATGACATTTTTAAGCTTCTTATTATGGTCATATGTTAAAAGTGATTTTTCTCCGCATGGATCAATAGTTGAACAGCATACGCCTCTATGTGAAAAAGGAATGTGAATAAGATTTTCAGTTCTGGTCCTGGTGATCACATCTCACAAATGCCTTCACGTCCTTTTTTTATGTATTTCTAGCTATCTGGTTCAAGCCAGTCATCGTTCGATGAGAATACTTCAGTAACCTTCTAATTAAGTTGTCCATTTCTGTTTTTCTGCCCCTCCAATTAATTTTCTCTTCTATAGCTAGAGGCAACATTTTGAAAATGCTATTTCGATCACTTTATTGTCTTTAAAACAAATCAACAAGTATTTAATATGTCCCCCAAATCTTTTCTTAACTCCGTAACCTCACCTGAAGCCATTCCCCCATGCCTTTTTATTGGATATCTAATAGGCATCTCAAAGACAACATGTTCAGAACGAGACTCCTGACAACTCTTCTTGCTCTTCAGTGCTCCACAGTAGACAATTGCAAATGTCAGGGCCTTAAAACAATCACAACATTTATTTCGTCCAGGAATATGTACTCTGAAGAGGGCTTGGCAGGTGCGGCTTACCTCAGTTCCACTGAGTGCGAGCTAAGCACTCAAAGTCCGCTCAAGTTTATTCACTTATCTGTAGAGTGGTCGATGGTGGCTGTGGACTGAGACGTTAGCTGGGGGTGTCACGTCTGTAAGTGACCTCTGTATGAGGACTGGGCCTCTCACGAGAGGTGAGCTGGGCTCTGAGAATGAGAAGCTGTCCTCCAAATCGTGGCCTGGCCTTTAAACATGCTACTTGTTAAGGCAACCACAAAGCCCTGCAAAATTTCAAAAGGAGGACAACCAGACTCCATTGTTTTGAAAGGAAAAATGGCAACATTCTCGAAGAATACGGGGGACTGGAGACATCTCTGTGGCCCTTTTAGTTGATGGAGCTAAGGTGCACGTGTGGATGTGTCTACCTCTATTTTTCTCTCTATAGCTATGGAGATAGAGATTTACAAATACATTGATATCTATTATCTCTATTATTGAAATCCATAAATCTACAAGTTGACACTAATATTTCTAATGCAATGATTCCTATTCAACATCACGGGTCTATTCTACTTTCCTTTCTTTCCATATTTATAACTCCCTGCTCTGACACCAAAGCTCCGTCTTTCCTTAATATACTCATTTATTTGATCAACTTCCCTCTAGGCAACCAATCTCTCATTTTCATCGCTACCACCATCTCTCATCGTCCCCGCGTGGGCCCTTTATTTTACCTTCCACAGTGCTCGAGACCGCCCATCTGCAGAGGGCCCCCTCCGCTCCCGAGTCCCCACACTGTGAGGGTGTCCTCCTTACCCCTCTCAAGTTCGGAATTCCCGCACCTGCTGCCCTGGCGACATCCCCGTTCTTCTCACCCTGCGTGGGCTCTGTGCTCCTGAGATGGGGTGCCCACACATGCGGATGCCCTCCTCACCCCACTGGGCCCTGGTCCTCCACGCCAGGCTCCCAATTCCTCAGCCTCTCTCCCAGCCTGAATGTTCTCCTCATCCGACGTGTGCTCCAGTGCCCAACAAGGACACTCCTCCACATGGGCAGCCTCATCGCCCTGCTTCTTGGGTTCTGAAACCCTAAGCTGAGCCATCCGTAGGCACGAATGCCCTTCTCTCCCGGTGCGCCTCCCCCGCTGTGACAGGCCATGCCAGACACTCTCCTAAGCTGGTTGGGTTTGGACATCCCACTTACAGCTGCTCTTCCAAGGGGGACAGACGCTCTTGCTTGGCACGACCCACTTGCTTTTGGACTAAATTGTTCAGGAAGCTGAAGGGAACGGTTTGTCACTCGGGTCCTTTGGAAAGCGGATGCCGAAAAGGAGTTGGGAGTGCAGGATATTTATTATGGAATCGCACCTGAGAAGTGATGGGGTGGGAACTAGATTCCTCCCAGCCCTCCTGGCAAAGAGAGCCAGATGGCGCCGACTGTAAAACTGAGGCAGAGTGAACTAAGTGGAGACCCCTGGAGACAAGATTGCCCTTGGTCTTGGCTCTTGTTTGACAAGAAAACTGTGACCTCAGCTCAATCTCTGAGGCGGAACTGAAGGAGTTACAGCGGGGCAGTGCTGGGGAAGCAGAGTCCTCACAGCCCTTCAACAAATTCTTCCTCAAAGATGGACATGCACCAGCTGCAAGCAGGGTAAGAGAAAAGAAAAGGAAGAGTTTCTATCAACTTTTAATATGTGCTAAGTAAATACCAACATAAACACACAGGTGCCTCCTACATAGCTCAGTCCCATAACCCACAAAAATGCAAAATCAAGATTATTGGTTCTCAAACATCGTTGTCTGTGAACATCACCCTGGGTGATTGGCAAAAATATAGACCTCAGTCATTACACCATAAATCTAAAACCAGAGCCCCTGAGAATGGGTCTTAGAAATCTGAATTTTTAACAATTAAGGCACTCAAAACATTTTTATTTCTGCCTTTGGGTCCCTCATCCACTCAACAAATAGTTCCTCTAAGTCCATTTTTATCACCACGGTGTGCTCAGTGATCTTCACTTCAGCCCATAACTCTGGGGACTATGACTATTGTTTTACTGAGTGCCGCTCATTGTCCTTCACCTGTAGATCTATTTTGCTCTGAGGCACACTTTTATAGGTCAAGATTCCTTGCTGTGTTATTGAAAAATGTAGGTCGAACTGTAAAGAACAATTGTTTTCAGCAAAGTCACAGAATTGGGCCCGGTGTGATAGATATTCTTGGATGTTTCATGCTCTAATACTTTGAATGTTAAAGTTTTTTTGGTAGGATTCTTTATGAATCTGGCCTGCCTTGCCAGTATCAAGCATTAGGCATCAGGAATGTGTGAAAGAGGAACTGTGGGCAAAAGCCAACAATTTCTGGTATTTTTTTAAGTGACGTTTCAACCAGTCTGTTTTAACCTTCTTCCAGGTCTTCTGTTTTTTGGTTTTTGTTTTTGTTTTTTAATTACTGATCCATTGACTCAGAACCTTTACTTTGTATCTCTTAAGTTTTTCCTTGCTTTAAAACATGCTTCCTCATCTTTGACCCCAACATTGTATTTTTTTTAACATGGTTTGGTTATTTCCTCTGTTTATACATATAAACCCACACGACTGATAATTAGTGCCCCCACTGTCTCTCAGAGACACATAGGCAACTATTATAACAGGAAAACCTTCTTGTTCTAAGCAACCTGCTAGATATGTTGAGATATATATATATATATATATATTTTTTTTTTTTATTAGAGCCTTTGCTCCAAACTTGTATTGCTAGGTAAAGAAATACCCTAAATGTAGTGCCTCATGATAATTACCATCGTTAATTTTTTTCATGCATTTGCAGTTTAGGCTTAGAAAGCACAGTTTATCTCTGCTCCTTGCACCATTAGCTTGGGAAGCACACAGATAGGTATTACTCAACAGCTGGACTTTGCAATTATATTAAGGCCCATTTGCTCCCGTGTCTGGCGGTTGATGCAGCTGTTAAAATGGAACCATTGGTTAGAATACTTCTGCATGTGGTTTCTTTATAGCATGAAAACCATTTTGTAAGAGTGAGTGTCCCAGAAGGTAGGAAATTAAAGCTGACCATTTTTTAAGGCCTGGGTCCAGGAATTAGCCATTTTCATTGTCAATTTTTTATGGGCCAAGTTGGAGAGGCCAGATTTAAGAGAACAGGACACATAGAACTCACATTTCAATGGGAAGGACATCGAAGAGTTTTGGAGTCATTTTTAACACTGCCACATCGAACACATTGTAATTAAGATTTGCAGTTGTGAGAATTTTAACCTTACTTATAAGATGAGTCATCTTCAAGCAAGTTTATTCCAAAAAAATTATTTCAAATTTTAATGATGAGCAATAGGTAGCAAGTAAGAAGTATTCCAAAGGAAAAGACAGAGGAGGTATATTTGACTGATTCTTACAATGTTGTTATTCTAAAAATAATATCCAAGAGGGGAGGAATGTTCTTTTGGGATTCTCTAGCAGTAGAGAAGAAAGATTATTATCAATTACAGTTTGTTAGACTTTTCAAAGCACTCCCATGGACAACGCCCCATATGTTTCTAGCAATATCCACCAGGGAAATTAGTACTGCTGTTATTATTCACATATTAAGGACAAAATTTTGCATTTTTGATATTAGAGGACATGTTCAGTATTGCATAGCTAGCAAGGAGAGAAACAAAATTAAAATCAGTTTTCTCTCAGGTTCCATGCCAAAGCAAACTTTATTAATAAACAAATTTTGAATTCCATATTAGGGCAGAAGACTTCAACTTGAATTGACAAACTGAAGCAGGTACATTATGAGGCATAAAGAACCCCAGTGATTCCAATTAAATTGAAGGTATAGGAAGCTTATGGTAAAAAAAAAAAAAGAAAAGAAAAAAAGAATCTTGATCTCACTGGGGAGGCTGATCCTGACAAGAGAAGGTAGTTTCACAGTAGCCAAAATGCTTGTCAAGGTCAAAGGCAATTTGGTTGGCAAAGACTGTTAACAGCATGGCTCATTCTGTTTGGTAGGGTTCGGTAGCAGTGTTAGAGAGGTTGACAAGTTATGTCCTAAGACTAGCATATGTTAGCGTGAGAATGCCAGGAAACATGTCCATTCATGAAAGGACAGTATCTTGGGGGAATACAGTCTCAAGAGTCAGTCTCATTAGCAGGGAGAAGGGCATAATTTGGGCAGAATAGAAAGCCCAATTCAAAGTATTGAACTTCCAAATATTTATCTGGTTCTCAAAGAGTGTTTTATAAGAAGTGGATATAAAAGAGGGAATTTATGAGTATTGCCATTTATTAAACATCTACACTGTGCCGGGTGTTGCCCACACTCAGGATTGCCACCGGATTTCTCCCAACTTTATCATTGCCATCTTCTGCTATTTTATTCTTGGGGAAGTGGTATCTGATACATGTCAAGGGTTGAGATAAGGCACTACAATAGACAATGGCATAGGTTAGAATAGTGGAGGAATAGAATAGTCCAAAGGTGTGTTCCTTCTCTGAGATTTATCTTCTCGAATCAGACTTCCAGAGGAGTTCTGCAGGGCCGAGAAGATACCCGTATGTTTGGGAGGTTTAATAGGATCGGTATAGGATGAAAAGAAAGGAAGTATGGAATAGGCAGCATGAGACTGGCTTTCATTTAAGTCTCAAGAAAGATTTTTAAAAGTCTTAAGAATTGTTTATGATACCACTAAGTTCTCAAGTGTAGACAATTAGGGGGAAAAAAAAAAACATTGTAGAAGAAGATAGTAAAACGATAATTTACTTACCTGCCATTTCTTTTACTCTTAGAAGGAGATGGCTATATTGAAATTTGATGTCTTAGCTTTACCAGGACGGGCACCCAACCTCCACTGGGCGTTCGCTTACAGGAGATCGTTTAATCCCGTAAACACTCCTGCAAAGTTTTACGTAGCTGCTGCAACACATTGTCAGAACCTTGGTGGCTTAAAGCAATATACATTTATTCTCTCACAGTCCTGGAGGTCAGAAGCCCAAAACCAGTTTCACTGAGGGAAATGAAGATGTTAATGGAGCTATGCTGCATCCTATGACTTTTTTAGGGTAATCTGTTGTTTTGTCTTTTCAAGATCCAAGAACAGCATTTTTTGCATTCCTCGACTCTTCGGTCCTTTTCCATCTTCAAAGGCAGCAGTGTAATGTCTTGCTTCAGTGACCTCGCTGCCTTCTCCTCTCATAGTAAAATTTTCCATTTCCCTCTTGTAAGACATGATCGAAGGCTGCTTGGATAATTCATGATGAGTATCTTTCTTAAGATTTTTCACTTTATCATATCTGCGATTTTTTTTTTTTTTGCAATATAATAGTCACAGGTTTCCAGGATAAAAACTGAGACACTTCGGGAGGCCATTATCAGGTTAGCAAAGCCACCTTTCCCTGAGTCTTGGATAAAGTCACACGGAAGTCGAGACAGGATTAAAATTCAGCTACTCCATTTTCTTAGTCTAAGGAAATGTACCACAATTCCTAGACTTGGGGGGTCCTACAAACACCATGGTCCCAGAGGGCACAGAGCTCACTCAGGGGCATGATACCAAGCAAGGATGGCAGCAAATTTACTGACATAGCCCTTCACAAGGAAACAAAGGCAAGGAACTGATACACATCCTCCATCATTGTCTACATGTAGTGAGACGCAAGTATTTTAACTCCTCTGAGACCCCCTTTCCTCATCTTCCAAGTGGAAAAATTATATGGATTCAATAACGTCATAAGGTTATTAGAAAGATTGGATGAAAAAGAAGGATGATAAGCTATTTAAATACTGACGCAATCAGCTGCAATCTCTGGGGTTATGAATCTCTATTCAAACAGTACTGAGGGGAGTGGAATTTTTATTTTTCTGATCTAGACACATCACCCGTTGATTCTTCATCTTCTGGGAATTGTGTGAAATACTTGACTTAAATTTAACTTTTCTTGAAGCTTCAGGTGTTACCGCTAAACATTATTAGTAGAGAGCGAGAAACAGGTTTTGTCCTTCGAAACGTTCTAGCAAAAAATGTTTGCCTTATAAATATTGAAAACAAAAGAATTAAAACATCCCTTAGAAAGAAAACTGATTTTTTAATGCAACAGCTGGACTATTACATTGACCCCTTTCCAATCTGATTTTATTTTCCTGTCTTTTTTGGTTCATCCATGGTGATGTATTGCTCTTTATATGATCGTAGCGTAATTCCGCAGACCGCAGGAAAATTTCAGTGGCCAAATGCATTCTGAATAACGGCTACTTGACTGACATAAATCTGTGTGTAACTCCAGCCTCATAAAGCAATAGGATTGGAACTGGCCCTGGGAGTCGCCGAGGGGATGTGTGGTAAAGCACTGGGAGCCTGGAAAACTACTTTCTAATTCGTTCTGATGGTCCTGCTCCCTTCTATTTCTGCGTTGTCTCTGTCACCGTTTCAGACATTTTCATTCTCAATATGTAAGTAGATGCTTAATTATCTCTCCTTTGGACACGGGTTGTGAGCTCTTAACTAGTTAACTGTCCGCCAGCAGTGTCACCTAGCTGTGTGCTTCTGGATAATTTACTTTGTTAAGATTCTAATTCCAATGCATTTCTTGTCTCTTACCAATCTTCCCCACCCCCCACCCCCCACCTCAATAACCTGAAGTTTTACTCATGCTATATAATCCTTGAGAGTTTTTAACACTCATTTTGTTGCCTCTTTTTCTTTATTTGCGTTTTTTCCCTGCGACAGGCCTGTCCAAATCATGCCAGTCAGTGGGATACAGAGCATGAACTGGGTTAATATGGGCAAGATCTCTTATGTCCCCAGAATAGAAGAGTTTTAGTAGACAGACTTAGATGTAAATACATTTCTCATACATCTAGATACTGGGAAGTCCAAGATCAAGTGCTGGCAAGGTAGGTTTCATTCTGAGGCTTATTCTCTTGTCTTGAAGATAGCTGTGCATCCAAATGACTTCCTTGCTATGCGTCCAAATGACTTTCTCTTAGGTTTGGGGGTGATTAGAGAGAGAGGAAGCAAGCTCTCTGATGTCTCTCTTATAAGGCATTAATCCCATCTTCATAAAGGTGCCTCCCTCATGACTTCACATAAACCTAATTGTCTCCCAAGGGCCCCATATTCGAATGCTACCACATTCGTGGTTAGGGTTTCAACATATAAATTTGGAGGGACACATTCAATTCATAGCAAATACCATGTCATAAAAATAACTATAAACTTCAGTTCCTTCGTCTCTTCTTCTCACCCCTCCTTAAAATATCCCATTAATTAATTCTTAGAATTATTTAATACTTAGAACATAATATAAAATTGAGATTTTTTGCAGTACTCTATCACAGTTGCTCCTCATACCCCATTCGCAAGCCTTTGGTGTCTAGGATTAACATTCCTGCTTATGTCATATGGCTACAGAAAGTATATCCACTTACTCACCCTGTTATAACTTCTAAAACCCACCCATCCTAGTACCTGACCTTACTAACACACCTGGCCCACTTCCAATGGCCCGCCCCCTCCCCCCCCCGTCTCATATTTTTGTTAGCAAACAATCTCCCTTCTAGGACTAAAAATCTACCCTGAGTTTCTAACAACTTGAGATGACTTACTTCAACGTGAGTCTTGCCAGTTTCCTCTTGGGAGGCCACAGTTTTATGTCCCCCAACCACAGACTGGGCCCTGTTCTAAAAGAAACCCCAGAAACTGTTACACAAGCAAATCGATATCAAGCAAAGGCAAATAAATTTTGCTCTCCTAGCTCCTAAATTTCAGAATTTATCTTTCGGGTGATCTCCTTCAAAATTCAGCCTCTGTTCAGGTCTATTCTCCCAAGCCTGATATTCATTTTTTAAAATTCCTTTTTGACCAATGTCACTGAGGGCCAAACATGCCAGGAATTTGGTGTCATATGAGTGATGACACATTTTGGTATTGTCCTATCTCATTTCTACTTTTTCTGCTCTTAACTTTTTTCCCAATCATTTGTTGGAAACTTTCAAAGAATAGTGAAAACCTCCCTAGAATATTAACCTTTTAAATTGCACAAGAAAAAGAGTGGGCTAGCAAAATTTTAAAAAATTAGAAAAATACTAATATTTGGAAGTTAAGCATATAATTCATAGAAGTACAAGGGTGGAAGGCAAAAATGCTCAAATTTAGACACGTATTTTGCTGCTCAAGTTTGTAAAATGGGAGTGTGCCAGAGCTGGGGCAGGAAATAGTGCAAGGCTTAAATGGATAATTTATAGCAGCTCCTCTTAGCTGTCATATTCTCTTAGTCTCTGAATGTCCAAGAAATATGGGCAAGATCTCTTATGTCCCCAGAAGAGAAGAGTTTTAGTAGACAGACTTAGATGTAAATGGTATTAAAGCCTACAACATTTATTGCATTCCTCAGATTAATCAGACTGCTATTATCCAACTACTTGTTTAGCAAATACTTCAGATACTTTGAGAATGAATAATGCTATTTAACAGTAAAATTCTTGTATAAGTTCTATTTAATGGCATTTCAGAGACAAAAGCTATCATTAGAAAATTCTTTTCATTCTCTCTAGTGGTTAGTGGATTGTATGATGCCAATTTTCTCAATGCTGTGATCATAATAAAATATGCTATAAGAATTGTTTAATAACAATTATTTTTCAAAAAAATCAGATAAAATGTAAACTTATAATAAAAAGAATAATTAATATTCTAAAAGATGGAGAAGGAATAACATGACATTCTCCTTAATTTGATCATTTCCTCTTCTTCATCTCCTACTCTTTCTTTTCCTCCTCCTTTTCCTCCAATTTCCTACTCCTTCCTTCTCTTAAATCAAACTGACTTTACTAGCGCTAAATCAAACCAAACCCTGGAAAATGGAATAAACTTGCATTGGTAATTCTGTCATATTTTGGTGCTAGCAATCTTTCACTTAGTCCTGAAATCTCAGCATGTAAAAAACATCAGAATAAAAACCATGCATCATCACCATCACCATCATCATCACCACCACCATCATCATCACCATGACCATCGTCATCACCATCACCATCATCATCACCATCATCATTATCATCATCATCATCATCATCATCACCATCATCATCATCACCATCATCATCATCATGATGCAGGCAAAATAAACTTTGGGTGAGCAAACAGGCATAACCTTTATTAGAAGCCTTTTAGAGATATGTATTACTAGAATAATACAGGCTTAATAAACTTAGACCCAATCATTACATTCTCAGAACTTTATCCGAAATAAGTAATCTGAAATGTAGAAATATTGTTGCGTTTGAAAACATTTAACACAGTTATTTATTATACTAATGAATTTGAAACAACTTAAATGACCAACAAGGTTGGAATGATTAAACAGATTATAGTATATGTACTCAGGGAAATATTATACAGGGTTTAAGCTGAGCGCTTATGAAGAGGATGTGTAAATTATAAGCATTTTCCTTATTAAGGGAAACAGCAGGATAAATACTGTATGTAAAGTATGATTATAATCATGTTAAAATTGTTCAGAAAAATGAATCTAAATAAACATTACCACCATAAAATTCAGACTGTGGGAGAGTTCTTCCCCGCCACCCCCTGCATGTATTTCTGTTTTGCAAATTTTATCTGTTGACACTGAGTTGATTTCATAATGAAATAAAAATAAATATATTTTTGGATGACGTTATTTTGGAAATTTTGGAGGCTAATGCTTTTCCGTTAACCCAAATTTACATACCATGCGGTGAACAAGCAATTCATATGCCAGGCTCTCTGCTAACCATGCAGGGAAAGCATAGATGTTACACACCCTCCTTGTCCTGAGGGAACCACTGCCAAGAGCGGATGCAGATGTGTACCCAGTTCCATAGAAAGGGATGCTACTTCTGAAAGAGTCCACAGGATAACTGCAAACTAAGTCCTTTGAAGGCATGAAGAAGGAAAACGTAGTTCTGGGAAGTGGACTCAGGGATGGAGATGGCCGTGAAATTTGAGACAGCATTTGTAAGGGGGTACCATTTCCACTGACGCAATTTGGTAAAGTCAATTCTGAAATGAAGATGTTTTGCAGGCAAAGCCCTGGGCCAGATATGGGGGCTACATTCAGGGAGAGTTGGATGAATTGCTTTGATGGGAAACATTTTCAAGAAGTTCTGGTCTCAGTGACTGCTGGAGATTTGGGGTATATGTGGACACACAGCACATACACACACATACACCAGGTACACACACAACCCGTGGGAGGAAATATGTTGACGTATGTTAAGAACACATATAGGCTACTTTGAGAGGAAGTGGAACATCCAATTGGAGGAGAAAGAGGGGTGAAAAATACCCTTTGGGAATATACGCTGTACATGCTTTGCTCTCAGGTACCTGTATACTGTAGCTATTTGGAAAATCTCTTCCCCCTGGGAAGGCTGAAAGGGAAAGCTTGTGCAATGACAGACAGGGGCCGTGGGCGGGGCTCGGTTCTGGCCAATCAGATGAATGTCTTAGTGAATACTTACTATTCTCAACTTTTTTTTAAGTTAGTTATTTTTGCTTTTTCTAGATAGGTATTACAATATCTATAAGATACCTTACTATTATTTTGATTCTTCATTTGTACAATTTCACCTTACTTATCTCTTTCCCAGTGGCACTTCTAGCATAATATGAACAATTCTAATGTAATTTTGAATCTTCCGTGGACTTAACTTGTTTTGTCAAACCCTTGTATTTTGTTTTTCTCTGACATCTGTCCTTTACACCTATCTGTGGTCCTCTTATCATTGTCTTAATTTATAAATAAATTCATCTTTTAATTTTCTTAAGAGGACAGAGTGGATTTCTTGGCAATGTTATGTTTCCTAAACTAAAATTAAAGTAAATTTATTTGAAGATAGACACAGCTCTCACCATCCTGCCCTCGTCAGGAGCTGTGGAGCCTCTTCTCTCTGCCAGTCTCCCTGCCTCTACCTATGACAGACGGGACAGGACAGGTGTTTCTGGTTTCCAGTTGTGACCATCCCTCCCCCATTGTTCCTGTCCGCACCAGGAGTCAGGAGTTATACCAGGGTTTGGCTCATCCAGGGGTCAAGAGGACAACTCGGCCCCCTCCCCATGCCCTAGGGAAAATAAAACAAAACAGAGCCCCCCCCCCCGCCCCCGCCTCACCTCACACCACAGCAATGTGGAAAGGAACATCCTCCTGATGAGACCTGCCCACCAGTAAAGCCCCATCCCCCCTCCTCCACCCTCCGCTTTGGGGCCACCATTTCTTAGTTCCTTCTGTCCTTTTCCCACATCCGCTTGGTCTCCAAAAGACACCCAAGATCCCCTAGTATTTTTTTTTTTTCTTTTTCATTCCTGAAACCCATTCTCTACATGGCTCGTTAGTAAGTGGGGAAACTATTTTGTAAACCCCCCAACTTCCTTTCCTCCGGTTCATTGCTCTTCCCGTCACTCATCACCGAGTGGCATTTCACATATTTGACTAATATCCGGTCTCTCTCTATCAGACCAGGAGCCCCAGTAGGAGAGAGATATTTATCTGTTCGTGCCATTGCTGTGTTCCCACGGCCTAGAAAAGTGCCAAGTTCATCGATGTTCAATCAATATTCGCCAGTCGGTGAATAAATCAGTTAATGAAGTCGTTTCTTTTCTACTCATTTTTACTTCTCAGATTGTTTTTAGTGCAGTCTAGCTTGTATTTTATTTTCTATTTGCATTTTAATAGAGTCGGGTTTATTTTGAACTGTTATAAAAATATACTGTGAGTATTTATTTTTCCTTGGGTTTTCTTCCTGTTTATTTAGATGGCCTATAAATCATGTTTTAGGTATTAGGGGTTCAGCAGTTTGGCTCTATTATTCCTAACACCTTCCATGATCTGGCAGGATGTGAGGGGTAGACCATGTAACTGTCGGCTCCAGCAGGGCATCTAACGTCGATCAGTAGAGTCCGTTTTAATTTATCATGATCGTTGCTGTCAATAAAATGGCAACATGAGGGGTCACGAGCCTACTTCTGGATTTTTGTTCATCGTAGTCTCTTTATAGGAACTCACAGTCTGTGATCTGCATCATTTCTAGATACAGCAGAGCTCGTAGAAGTGCCTCGCATTATTGGGAGTTTCTCATCCGATTCAATGCCCCCTATAAATGAGAAGCTAAGTTTAGCAGAAGCTACGCTTCCTTTTGACACTGAGTTTGGTGTCTCCACGAATGAATTTTTAGGTAAAAGAGGAAAGACACACTTTCATAATTGCAGTGATGGAAGAGAGTTTTATCTGGTGCGTTTATTTAGTTTCAGGCACATTTTCAAATCATTTACCTCTTCTCCCTTCCTCCTCAGGCTTTTTACCAGAATCTCTGGTTCCCACTGCCCAGGTCCTGGGCCGCACAGTGGCTCTGTGGACACCACACCACAGCCTCCTGTGACCACCAGACAGCCGCTTCTCAGCCCCTGCAGTGATGTCTGTTGGAGTGAGTTACTTAGTTTCTTTTAGTCAATCACAAAAAATAACATTGAAGAGAAGAGGTTCTAAAATGCATTCTTTTTTTGTTTAACTTGGTCCACAACTAAACACACATATCAAAAGTGGAGAATGAATTTATGCAAGTGATTCTTTATTCCGAAGGAGAATTTCAACTCTAAGAATTCATTTTTACATTTTATTTTCTTTTACCTTGACGAAAAACACAAGAACTAGTCCTGTGTGTGCGCATGTGTGTATGTGTTTACGTGTATTATAGTCCCATCTGATATGACAGATTCTAGCGCCTGACTTTTTTAAAGATGCTAAAAGAAATCGTATACCAGGCCTGTGCTGATGATCATATTCCCTCAAGTTACCTTGGTGATTTGACTTTTTAAAATGTATTGGTGAAACAATATGCATTCACTGATTTGCATGACAAATAAATTACCAGTTTGAAGTGTTGGATGCCCCGAGAAATTTAATCACGGCATTTCGGATAAATTATAGTTATAATTGTGCTTTCTGTTTAAAAAGTAACTCGCAATTTCTGTTCAGTTCTACAGATTCGCTGAGTGTTTACCCTGTGTCCAACACTTTGCTTTCTGTGAGAGACAAAGAAGAAAGAGAAACAGCTCTGTGAACCCCACGGTTTGGTGTATGCAGGTGGGTAAGTGACTTGATCGCTTTCTTCTTCACTAGGGTGTATGTCTCAAGTGTCAGAGCAAAGATGAGATAACAAATGTCTTGAGATCAGGAGGTGTCTTCAGGCCCAGCCTTCCTTCTTCTGGTTTGAATTTGTCCATACTAGTGCATTTCCCAGGTTTGGATCTATCCGCTTCGTACACCAGTTCTCCCATTTGCCAAATCAAGGCATACTCAATATTTTAGGGCACCGCGCTTGGCACAGGAGATAAATCGAGAGCAGCAGACACAGAAGTTCATCTTTCCTAAATTTAGAGTCTCATCGTAGGACAACAGGGCTAGAGTCTGTGTTCTCCTGACCTACAGTGATGGTGGCGGTGGCAGTTCTTTTTTCTGGGACTTGTATGCCAAAGCTTATCACAGGAACAAGAGATATTAAGCTGTTTAAATAATCCATAAACAGTTAAATTCAAAATGAGAGCCTGGCGCACTGAGACTGTAAATGTAGAAATTCCGAAAGTGATATCGGCATAATTTCAAAACCAATAGAGTAGGGAGAATAAAAGAGAAAAAGAAATATGTTCTCCCTTGAGGTGTTTGCCTTAATTTCCTTGGTAAGTGGGGATGCTATTAACTAAAGTAGAGAATAAAGAGGAAAAACAGTGTAGAGATGGATGGATATGATTTAAGGAGACCGTGTGCCATTTTAAACATGCGAAATTCGAGTTTTCAGAGGGTCATTTAAATGGCTAAATTGAAGAGAAAGTTATATTTAGCAAAGTCTAAATCTGAGAGAGGAAATCAGAGCTGGAGAGAAATAAAGTAGACGTCATCTGCATTCAGTTACAATATGTCGAAGAGTGGTTTAAAAGAGTATGTGGAGTGTGAATCATTAGTACTAGTCCTATATTTTTTT
>NW_011888944.1:1467765-1469912 GCF_000151845.1 Pteropus vampyrus | reverse complement strand
CCCCCGCCTCACCTCACACCACAGCAATGTGGAAAGGAACATCCTCCTGATGAGACCTGCCCACCAGTAAAGCCCCATCCCCCCTCCTCCACCCTCCGCTTTGGGGCCACCATTTCTTAGTTCCTTCTGTCCTTTTCCCACATCCGCTTGGTCTCCAAAAGACACCCAAGATCCCCTAGTATTTTTTTTTTTCTTTTTCATTCCTGAAACCCATTCTCTACATGGCTCGTTAGTAAGTGGGGAAACTATTTTGTAAACCCCCCAACTTCCTTTCCTCCGGTTCATTGCTCTTCCCGTCACTCATCACCGAGTGGCATTTCACATATTTGACTAATATCCGGTCTCTCTCTATCAGACCAGGAGCCCCAGTAGGAGAGAGATATTTATCTGTTCGTGCCATTGCTGTGTTCCCACGGCCTAGAAAAGTGCCAAGTTCATCGATGTTCAATCAATATTCGCCAGTCGGTGAATAAATCAGTTAATGAAGTCGTTTCTTTTCTACTCATTTTTACTTCTCAGATTGTTTTTAGTGCAGTCTAGCTTGTATTTTATTTTCTATTTGCATTTTAATAGAGTCGGGTTTATTTTGAACTGTTATAAAAATATACTGTGAGTATTTATTTTTCCTTGGGTTTTCTTCCTGTTTATTTAGATGGCCTATAAATCATGTTTTAGGTATTAGGGGTTCAGCAGTTTGGCTCTATTATTCCTAACACCTTCCATGATCTGGCAGGATGTGAGGGGTAGACCATGTAACTGTCGGCTCCAGCAGGGCATCTAACGTCGATCAGTAGAGTCCGTTTTAATTTATCATGATCGTTGCTGTCAATAAAATGGCAACATGAGGGGTCACGAGCCTACTTCTGGATTTTTGTTCATCGTAGTCTCTTTATAGGAACTCACAGTCTGTGATCTGCATCATTTCTAGATACAGCAGAGCTCGTAGAAGTGCCTCGCATTATTGGGAGTTTCTCATCCGATTCAATGCCCCCTATAAATGAGAAGCTAAGTTTAGCAGAAGCTACGCTTCCTTTTGACACTGAGTTTGGTGTCTCCACGAATGAATTTTTAGGTAAAAGAGGAAAGACACACTTTCATAATTGCAGGGATGGAAGAGAGTTTTATCTGGTGCGTTTATTTAGTTTCAGGCACATTTTCAAATCATTTACCTCTTCTCCCTTCCTCCTCAGGCTTTTTACCAGAATCTCTGGTTCCCACTGCCCAGGTCCTGGGCCGCACAGTGGCTCTGTGGACACCACACCACAGCCTCCTGTGACCACCAGACAGCCGCTTCTCAGCCCCTGCAGTGATGTCTGTTGGAGTGAGTTACTTAGTTTCTTTTAGTCAATCACAAAAAATAACATTGAAGAGAAGAGGTTCTAAAATGCATTCTTTTTTTGTTTAACTTGGTCCACAACTAAACACACATATCAAAAGTGGAGAATGAATTTATGCAAGTGATTCTTTATTCCGAAGGAGAATTTCAACTCTAAGAATTCATTTTTACATTTTATTTTCTTTTACCTTGACGAAAAACACAAGAACTAGTCCTGTGTGTGCGCATGTGTGTATGTGTTTACGTGTATTATAGTCCCATCTGATATGACAGATTCTAGCGCCTGACTTTTTTAAAGATGCTAAAAGAAATCGTATACCAGGCCTGTGCTGATGATCATATTCCCTCAAGTTACCTTGGTGATTTGACTTTTTAAAATGTATTGGTGAAACAATATGCATTCACTGATTTGCATGACAAATAAATTACCAGTTTGAAGTGTTGGATGCCCCGAGAAATTTAATCACGGCATTTCGGATAAATTATAGTTATAATTGTGCTTTCTGTTTAAAAAGTAACTCGTAATTTCTGTTCAGTTCTACAGATTCGCTGAGTGTTTACCCTGTGTCCAACACTTTGCTTTCTGTGAGAGACAAAGAAGAAAGAGAAACAGCTCTGTGAACCCCACGGTTTGGTGTATGCAGGTGGGTAAGTGACTTGATCGCTTTCTTCTTCACTAGGGTGTATGTCTCAAGTGTCAGAGCAAAGATGAGATAACAAATGTCTTGAGATCAGGAGGTGTCTTCAGGCCCAGCCTTCCTTCTTCTGGTTTGAATTTGTCCATACTAGTGCATTTCCCAGGTTTGGATCT
>NW_011888944.1:1463019-1466095 GCF_000151845.1 Pteropus vampyrus | reverse complement strand
ATAAATATTCTGATTCAACCAAAAAAAGTCAGCAAAGAGCTTATCATCTACATTCAATGAGAAGTTTGTGTCGATACATGGCAAAGTGGGAAGGGCTTCTGAGCAGGCAGTTTTAAAGAAGGACTTAATGTTGCTTACGTCATCATTTTTTATTTTGACGTGTTATTGGGTGAAATGTCATGAACCGTCATGCCTCTGCTCTGGTTACTGTGACTCTGTGAGATGGCCTGCCTTTGCCCTGTGTTCTCTGATGTAGACTGTCTCTGTATCTCACGAAGCATCTTCCACTTTAGGGTTATGACAATCAGTATTTCTCTAAACATTTAAAAGTTGTATCCCTTTTTAGGTGCTTTCTTCTCAGAAGCTTTCCCAAATGTTGACACTGGTTATCAATGATGAAGCCAGAGTTAAACTCTGAGTGCTGCTAAAGACCCCAGGGCAATGAGGTCAAGGCTTAAAGGGCTGTATTTCTCTTGAAATCCCCCAGTATCAGGTGTAGAAACTGGTACCACACAAGAAAACATTGTTTCCAAGCCTTCACTCCTGAAGGAACAGCAGTGAAGCCAAAGTTAAGCCATAGCCGAGATCCTCCAGTGGGAAGGACCCTGGTGAATTTCCAGGAGCTAATAGCTTCAAGTCGGGAGTCTGGCCAGTATTAAATTCAAGCTGGGAGGCCAACAGAGCAGAATCCCAAAGGGCAGGGCTGCAAGAGAGAACCAGGAAGCACGAAGCATAGCTCCGGGGAAAGTTGATCCTGCATTGTCATGCTAGAGCTCAGCCTTTTTTGAAATATTTAAATACTCGCAAGTGAGGTCTCTGCTTAGTTTCAAGGGCACCATACTGCAAGCCAGATACCTGACTGTCAGTTATTTGTTTCTGCGTCTAGGGTATGATTCTGTTGTAATGATTTTAACTCTGTAATCAAGACACAAAAATGTATTCATCAAAATAAGACGTGCTTTGCTAAAAGCTCCCCTAGACAAAGAGAGAGAGAGAGAGAGAGAGAGAAGGCCTGGTTATGCATGTGTAATGTGTACTATTTATTGAACACTTACTCTGTTCTAGGTACTTTCCATACATGATTTTATGCACTTCTTACTACAAAATCTAGATACAAAATATTATTAAGTTTCATTTTTACCAATAATGAATCCAAGGCTGAGAGGTAGCTTCGCCAACCTTTAATGGTCCAGACATTATAAGCAATGAAGCCAAAATTCAAAGTATGTCTTGCTCTTTATCGCTATTAGGCATTATAGAACTGTTTTCTGGTTTCAAATTTATTTTACAATGCTACTCACAAAGCCATGTGAAGCAGAATGCTGGCACCTAAAAATAAATTAAAAAAAAAAGAAAACAGGCAAACAAAAAACATTATACTTCTTGAGGTACTAAAATTCATTGATTAATCACCATATTTATAACATTTGGCTAGAGATTACTTGTCGTGAAGACTTGGAAATTACAATAAGAGTAGAAACAGCTACCTAAAATTAACCATTTCTCACTGTAAGAAACATTTGAAAGCATGCTAGAGGCCCTATAAGAATACCCCAAACTTTCAAGTAATATCATATTCAACCTCGTACTGTTACTACTTTAGATAACAGTAACTAATGTCTATTATTAATTTACACTTTCCAAACTTTGTTATTTTTATTGCTTCATAAAATCAAGTAAATGCTCAAAGGTCTACTTTGAAAAGAACTCACATGAACATCTAAATTAGAATAATACATCATCTTAAAGGAATGAGGCATATAAATATAAAAATAAGTACAGATGATTTTGTATTAAGGGAAATGGTGTATCTTAAAGCCCTTTGTCAACTATAAAATTTTCTACCAAAGTAGGAACCATGATTAATCTTATAATAAATCAATTGTTTCCCTAGGGAAAAGGCTCACTCAAGAATGTCTGGAGAGGTGGTGGCTTAGCCTCAGTTGACGGGGCATTTTGGTACCTTATGAAGCAGCTCCCTCCTTTGCAAACATCTCCCACATAGTGAAAGGAAGAACTTCCCTGTATTAGGTCACAATCTATTGTGGTGTGTGCTCAGGGTTTAGGAAGCCAATCGATACCACACTTTCTTTCTGGAGTTTGAGACCCAATGAGTACTAGAAGAAAGACTGGTGATATGACTAATAGTTTTGTGACTGATAAGTAGACTTAAAAAGTGCTGCTTAACTCCTGGCCACGACTAAAGCCTCTGATGTGTCCCCATCCGGAACAGGACCTTGCCCATAAATCTACAGTGTTTCGGGGATGTAGGTATCACGTGGGGATTCCTTTCATTCAGAAAGGTAGCAAGACAGGGACTAAAACTACAGATATACTCTCTCTCTTCAATCATCCCACAAGATACAGCACTCACAAGGAAAGGGGAAGGGGAAGCCTTAAAGAAAAGAAGAAAAGCCTATTTTCCCTCCAGGAGAGTGGACAATCTCTTTGCGCTACAGAAACAGGAGAAAGGAGAGGGAAGGGCTTCTTTGTAATTTTTTTTAATTCCCCAGGTTTTGCTCTTCAGATCGTTGGTCTTATCAATGAACTCTGTGGCTAACCGGACACGTGGCTGTCCACCTCAGGAGTCTAGAGCAATCATTTTTAGGGCCGTCCTTCGGCCTCATTCATGAGTCTTTTCTCCCACTTCTAAGCACCATCCCTCTGTTTTTCCTGTCAGAGGCCCCGATGGACAATTTATGTCTCCTTCCTTCCATCATGGCAAAATAGGACAGAGCAGTAATTTGAATTAATACTAAAACCCTACTGTACCCAAGGTCTAAGATGTGTTCCTTATTCTATTTATGCATAGCCACTCTGCCCAACATATACTGCATCAGTGGTCAAATAGTAACCTCATGTGACAACATAACGGGACTCATTCACTACAATATTCCACACACGAAATTCCCCTAATACGCATGTAAGTACCTTTCCACTAGCAAATCCTCAGAGAAGATGCTTGAACATCTCGTGCCCTTTGCCTTGTAGGTTAAGTCAACAATATCATTCTTTATCTACTCTTACATCTGGCTCAGTCTTATTAAGAACCCCAGAATGGGCATATCTGCCCCGC
>NW_011888944.1:1460410-1462969 GCF_000151845.1 Pteropus vampyrus | reverse complement strand
GTCAACTATAAAATTTTCTACCAAAGTAGGAACCATGATTAATCTTATAATAAATCAATTGTTTCCCTAGGGAAAAGGCTCACTCAAGAATGTCTGGAGAGGTGGTGGCTTAGCCTCAGTTGACGGGGCATTTTGGTACCTTATGAAGCAGCTCCCTCCTTTGCAAACATCTCCCACATAGTGAAAGGAAGAACTTCCCTGTATTAGGTCACAATCTATTGTGGTGTGTGCTCAGGGTTTAGGAAGCCAATCGATACCACACTTTCTTTCTGGAGTTTGAGACCCAATGAGTACTAGAAGAAAGACTGGTGATATGACTAATAGTTTTGTGACTGATAAGTAGACTTAAAAAGTGCTGCTTAACTCCTGGCCACGACTAAAGCCTCTGATGTGTCCCCATCCGGAACAGGACCTTGCCCATAAATCTACAGTGTTTCGGGGATGTAGGTATCACGTGGGGATTCCTTTCATTCAGAAAGGTAGCAAGACAGGGACTAAAACTACAGATATACTCTCTCTCTTCAATCATCCCACAAGATACAGCACTCACAAGGAAAGGGGAAGGGGAAGCCTTAAAGAAAAGAAGAAAAGCCTATTTTCCCTCCAGGAGAGTGGACAATCTCTTTGCGCTACAGAAACAGGAGAAAGGAGAGGGAAGGGCTTCTTTGTAATTTTTTTTAATTCCCCAGGTTTTGCTCTTCAGATCGTTGGTCTTATCAATGAACTCTGTGGCTAACCGGACACGTGGCTGTCCACCTCAGGAGTCTAGAGCAATCATTTTTAGGGCCGTCCTTCGGCCTCATTCATGAGTCTTTTCTCCCACTTCTAAGCACCATCCCTCTGTTTTTCCTGTCAGAGGCCCCGATGGACAATTTATGTCTCCTTCCTTCCATCATGGCAAAATAGGACAGAGCAGTAATTTGAATTAATACTAAAACCCTACTGTACCCAAGGTCTAAGATGTGTTCCTTATTCTATTTATGCATAGCCACTCTGCCCAACATATACTGCATCAGTGGTCAAATAGTAACCTCATGTGACAACATAACGGGACTCATTCACTACAATATTCCACACACGAAATTCCCCTAATACGCATGTAAGTACCTTTCCACTAGCAAATCCTCAGAGAAGATGCTTGAACATCTCGTGCCCTTTGCCTTGTAGGTTAAGTCAACAATATCATTCTTTATCTACTCTTACATCTGGCTCAGTCTTATTAAGAACCCCAGAATGGGCATATCTGCCCCGCGGTGTCCAAAGGTGAATTAATTCAAAATCAACTCTCTCCTGTACCTCACTTTTGAGACTTATGATGTCAATATAACATTATAGATTTCCTCTCGACCAGTCCTCCACTTTCCGCATTGACTAAACACACACACACACACACACACACACACACGCACGCACGCACACACATACACACTCACACAGAATGATATACATTCCCAACACCATTTCGTGTATTCACTCATTCATTAATTCCACAAACATTTATTGAGCGCCTACTGTGTGACAGGTACTATGCTAAAATTTAGGTACATAGCAATGAACAAAACAGACAAATTCCCTCACTCATGGAACTTATGCTAATTGAGAGAAACAAAGAAATTTAAAAGATACGTAAGCAAAATATATGTGGGTTTGATGTTGACTCAAACCAAGAAGAGAAAATGGACAAAGACAGAACGCCATTTTAAATAACCAGGGCTGGCCTCGCTCCTTCGTATGTAAAGGAAAGAATTAACTGGAGATGGATACCGAATGCATTTTTGTGGATGCCTAGGAGAGGAGAGAAATAAGAATGGGTACTGGAGATAAAGAGGGAAGTTATAGAAATAAAATGAAAAGCGAACATCTTTCCTGGTACCTATAAAGATAGTGTGATGTGAACTAAAAAGTATGACTAACTCAACGATCTGCATTTAACCTAAAAAAGGAAGAACTCTTAGACCATAAGTAAAAATGTCTTAAAATCTAGTATTTGCTGCAATAAAGAGCCTGGTTACCGGTACCCTGGTTATCGAAGAACCCACTGGAAACTCAGTATTGGAGGGACCGTGGAGACAGAAACAGTCTCATTTTCTGTCTCAGCGGGACACCAGTGAGTCTGTCCGTGCTAAGCATCCAGAAAGTACAGCATGCGAACTTAAACTCTATTAAGTGAAATCACCCACTGAGAGGAACTCTAATTATAACCTGTGCCTACTGTCAATGAGTGACACCACGGAAATTTCGTTTCCTTGCACAGGATGTCAGCAGCCCTGGCCACCACACAGTCGTCCCTTCCCTTCACGTGTAAGGCCCCTCAAGTTCATTTCCCTCTGTGAGCAGCCATTTTTAGCTTCATCCCTTAGATCCCCCTGCCAAGGCCTGCTTGCATGGAATGTCCTGGAAGCATCCACCTGGTCACTGTATTTGTTTCTGCTGGAGGATCACTCTTTGCTCCTGGGGATAGTTCAGATGCCCGTGCCCTTAGGCAGCTAAGTGAGTGAATGATTTCAGTTTTGGTTCAGCCTGTCACGGCGAGGATCAACACCTCTGCTCCGAACTCCT
>NW_011888944.1:1450064-1458615 GCF_000151845.1 Pteropus vampyrus | reverse complement strand
TTTATTTGTTTGCTGGTTTCTGGCTAGCCGGCAGACAACCTAAGAACTTAACTTCAACTTCAACTCAGTCCTGAGTCTCCAGCCTGCAGCCTCCCTCATCAGACTGGCCAAACCATTAGACTGGCCCAACTTCCACAATCACAGGAACCAATTGCTTCAAAGAAACCTCTTCTCTCTATGTGCACATCCCGTTGGTTCTTTCTCTGAGAATGATGACCGATACAGGGCGTCTAAAAAGAAATGTCACAGCACGTTCTTGGTTCCCTTTGCAAACTCATCATCTTATGAGCCTGATGCACCTCTCTCTCTGAGAGGCCAGTAGTGGTTTTCCCAAGTTTCTCTCCTGAGTTAGGAGAAATATGGGTGCGTGAGAAGTGGGATTCGAGCTTCTCCCCAGCTCCTACCAATCGGGTACTAGATCTTCCTCCGGGAATAACAAAGACCCAGTTTAATCTTTCTGATACACGATAAATAGCCTCATACTTATTTTTGTCAGTTTCGGTCTTCATATATTTTTAGCCACTTGCAGACTAAGCAGAGAACTTTCAACCTTTTGCTCCTTTTGCTAAAACTGGCTCACTTTGCATCCGAGTCACAGCCCAGGTGCCAGGTGGAAGGCTGCGAATGCAACTTTCGATTCAGACAAAGCTGATTTCGAACCACAGGTGCGCCTAGATAAGCTTATAAGCTCTGTGGCATCAAGTTGTACAATCTCGCCGGCTTACAATTTCCTCTGTTTTAGATTTGAAATAATAACAATCTTCCTAACAGAGTTTTTATGAAAATTAAATTAGACAAGAAAGGCAAAAATGCCTTTTACAGTGTCTAGAGCACAGTTTCCAGGTATTACTGCATTTTTGAGGTCATGAAGATGCCGTTATAGAAAGGGATCCCGGGTTCATCAAACTCTGCTTTGTCAATGTAGCCACCACTATTCTGCTTGTTTCGGGGGAAGATGTTTGCAAAGGTTCTTTGCTTGACCAAGCCTTAGTCAGGCTCCTGAACCTTCTCCTAAGCCCATCTGTAATATGCATTTTGAACAAGAACCCTATGGCCCCTTAGCAAGAACACCCGTGCCTGTGGCATCTGCCCAGGCTGGCCTGCCTGCAGCGCAGCCCTGTGAGGCTGGTTTAGCCAGAATCACCCCGGACTGGACACCTCACCCTAGTCATTTTCCACTGCCTCCTCCTGCTACTTGGCTTCAAATCGCCATTGTCCCTGTTTTATTCGGATTGGAGCCCAGTGCTAGACCTGGGTCTCTTTTCCCCATTGCGACAGCCATGCATAAAATTTGCCTTCGCCACTTTAGCTTCCATCTGGCTCTGGTTTTCTCTGACAACATTCACAAAGAGAGAAGAGGGAAACAAAAGCAAATGGCACTTTATATTTAGCAGCGCTTTTGCCTAAAGTTCTAAAGTAGAGTTAGGTCTCTGGTGGATGGGCTGCAGGACGTGCCTGAGGTTGAGAGAATCTTGGTATCCGCCCCCCTCTCTGTCTCTGTCTCTATCTCTGTCTCTGTCTCTGTCTCCGTCTCTGTCTGTCTCTCCTCTCTCTGTCTTCATGAGCACAAGTGGCAGCATTAGACTAATTAGTTATAAAAGAGTGGAATAGGGAATATGGCAGCACCAGAGAAGATCATTGGCATAGACACCCTGCCTCTTGTCCTGTGTGGGATCTTGTATTTTCAGGTCCAATGTGTCTTAGGCACACAGGGCGTCCATACGCTGGTGTTTGTATATATGTGTGTTTACTAACCACACTCAGTAGGAAGCATGTCCCCGTCAAAGGGTGCTAACCCCCCAACTTTAAAACTCATAAAGAATCAGCTGGGAGGAGGCGATGTACTATCCGTGTTGGAGAGGAAGAGTCAGCATCTCTGTATCTTGTCTCTCTTCTCTTTGAAGTATTCACATGTAAGAGGTACACTGAAGTACGACGCTTTCTGCTCCTGAAAAGAATTCTCCTCATTCTTCTCCTAAGGTTTCACTGAGTAAGGACACAAATCTAGAGGATGGACATTTTACTAGGCTTTTACGACCAACTGGTTGAAGTAAGAAAATGAGAATGCCAGTCGGGGAAATTGAAAAATCCACACATCGCGTGGCTTTGGGCACACCTGGATCGGATGTCTGCGGTGCAGTCTTTTACAGTATCTTTTACAATATCTCTTAGCTCTACTTTCTTCTGTCTGAGCCCCATTCTTTGGTGCTCCTGCCAGATGTTGAAGTGATAAAGTCATCAGGTCCAAGACCAGCCTCACCGACCCTGTCTAACATACACACTTCCTTCTTCACCTAATATTAGATTCAGGGAGATAGGCCCCTCTTCTTGGCCAGGTGAAATGGATGGTTACTATGTCTTATGGATAACCCACTTCTCTGAGGACCCTTCTTACTCTTAGACAATTCTCTCTGTAATCAACCCAGCCTTTCCACGACATTACCTGGAATGCAGCCTCCCTTTTGTCCAGGGAGTAGGCAAGAGCACTACATTCAACCTGTCAGACTCTCCCATGTGAGAATCATTCAGAAAAGAGCAATGGGAGGGAGTGGGTACCATTTGGGATGTATCCACACCTAGGGCAGCTGGCGACATAACAGGTTTCAGAGTTGTCTAGTTGATGTCTTCAGGCTTCATTTCTGGCCTTTCATCCTCATGTTTGAATGACTCTTTCAGAGATTCTTTTTGCCACCTAATAATAAGAAATTCATGTTTTCACTAGATTAGAAAGATTCAATTTGTATGTTTATAACTAACGACCCTGACTGCTTTAGCTAACCTGTATTAGCATCCCACCTTCTCGATGAGAAGAGGAGGCCCTAGTTTGACATCCATAGCATATTGACATGGTGTGAGAAGGGGTTGATTCTCCACTGAAAGCAATACTGGGCTGTCAAGAGTCTCAGATACCCACACGCATCTGTCACAAGGTACCGGATATATTCAGCTATGAAGTGACTTGTTGATTAGTTAATGAGAAATTCTCTGGGACATCCTCTAGTGAAAGCAGGTTTTTTTTTTGTTTTTTGTTTTTTTTTACTTTCTTCTTGGCAGGCCTGTCCTTGGCCTTTTATGTGCAGCCAATCAGTACAAACACTCGGCTGGGACAGGTGCCCGAACCTGCCATGACGACCAAGATCCCACCCCTCTGATTCCTTCTCCCCCTTCACCTTCCGGCCCAGCTCTTGGTTCTGTCCATCAACATTTAATCACTTTCCTGGATTATCTTCCACTCTTAGGGAACCTACTTCATTCTTTGGGTTTCTGGGGTCACTGTCAACTTGTTAGCAATTCCACGTACTTCTGCGATTTGTGTGTTTCCCACAGAGATTCAATAGTTCTGCCATCTTGTCCCGAGCCAATTCCCACTCTCCACCCCATAGGGAAAAGATGACTTAGATACCACCTGTGGCGTACCTGTGTTTCTACTGCCACTCTACTGTGCATCCTATTATGGTGTGGGGTCTAGACCCATTCCTTTCTCATTCTCTAAATCCCACCGTTGAGTAATATATATCTATTGTTTATGTTTATGGAAGATCCATTGAAGAAGATTATTCAGCTGGCCTTTTAATAAAATTGGCTGTTGAGTTATTGCTGAAACTTCTCTTTTTCAGATCGATTTTCTATGAAATTTTGTATAATTTTGTGACGGTGTTCAACTCAGCTTCGGAAAGCCCGGTTAATGATGTTGCACCTTCCCTTGGGGGTGTGCTGGTCCCACGTGCTCTTGGCTGGCAGATGTTACAAAGCAGCTGGAAGATGCTGGGCTTTGCGCAGACAGTGCAAACCTCATATACGGAAAAGAAAGTGAGTGAGTTTTATAACAAAGTGAAACTAAATTGTTTGGGAATCAGTGAGACTCTTTGGACTAAGATGATGGGATGCATTGCGAAAGAGGAAGATGCTAAAGAATGACAGTTAAGAGATTTGAGTTCTGGTTCCAGCCGGCCTCTCAGACCCTGTTACCTTGAGCAGCCCCTATCATCACTCAAGGCCTCAGGCTGTTCATCTGTAAAATATGGGCTGGGGACCAAATCGGATGTCTGCAAACATATTTTATGTAAATAGTTTAGGCTACATGGGCCATATATTCTCTGTTGCGACTACTCAGTTCTACCATTTCACATTTGTGAAAACTGCCATAGATACTATGTAAGTGAATGAACATAGCTGTGTTCCAATAAAACTTTACTTAGAAAAGCAGGAAGTGGGCCAGTTTGACTTATGGGACATAGTTTGCAGACCTCTTGGCATCTGCTCTAATATTACCCGATCCCAAATACATGTGAAACATCTGGCAGAGTAAAATTCCCCAAATAATTTAAAAATTATAATAATGCAATTTTCTTTCTTTAAAATTGCCTTTGATGATATTTCTGATGACTCCTAATCCTTCATCCTAGTTCCTTAATATTCCCACCCTTTTAGACTGCATGCGTGTGCACACACACGCACAAACACACACATACACATTTATTCACATGTTCAGATCAAACCACCCTCAAACTGCCGCCACCTGAAAACCAGTGTTCTAAACGGGCTCGAAGCTTACAAACAATTTTGATAACTTCTGAAGTACAGGCTGTGTCTCTAACAAGCTGACACAGTCACAACCTTATTATTTCATCAAGTCGACAAATATTTATTAAGAGTTTACATGTTTGGCACCACGATTGGAGCCGGGGATAAAAAAGTGGATAAAACAGATATGGTTCATATCTTAATGGTCTAAATAGTCCAGAATAATCGATTTCACATTTTAATATCATGCCTGGTTAATAAGGTTCATTAATGTACTATTAAAAATACAGAAGAATGAACCAAAAAAAAAAGATATGTTCTTGTGTTAATTGACTACCCGGATGACTTTGGTTCAACTCTTTAAGTTTTGTGAGCTTCATTTTCTTCACCTGTAAAATATAGTCGTATACCTACCTTAAAGCTAGGTATTTATCCTCAAAGCATGAAAGTGTTCACTCATGTGAAATGTTATCCATAATTATAATTTTATACATATAACACAATATGGAGTGGAACCTTTTTTTTCTTTACCTCACATTTGTTTAGTCAAGGTTGTCAGATCTGTGCTCGTGATTGTATTATTCTTTCAGGCCTTTTTTGGAATTGTTTTTTTATCCACCGCCACCTGGATATGTTATTTTTACTAAGTATATATTTAAGTTTTTATTTCAATAAAAGTTGGAACTGGATTTCCTTACAGGCATATGCCCTTTATATTAAAACTGGCATATTAATTGAGAAGCATCCTCACCGTACTCATTACAGAAGATAGATTTCTCGAAGCTCCCGTTGGCACCGCAGTTTCGATCACACTGACGTCCACTCCTTAACCTCTGGCCCACAGATAGAAGTAAATTATACACTGGCGCTGGTCATGCCAGTGTGTGCAAGTTCAAGAACAGAACATTAAGCGACTAATGCGGCTAAATAATTTTTTAAAATTCTATTAAATATTATTGTCTGATCCAGCCGCTTTCCTGGGTACCTAACATACACTACTGCATCTTTTATGGCACAAATACCCCGTTCAATATTTTCTCCATGGTTGTTAACAAACAGATGGACCGGGATTCAGTCCCAAGTTAGTCTGACTTTAACACACCTGCTCGTTCCTCAAATTATACAGTGTTCTTTCTGTCTCTTTTCTTCCTCGGTTGGAATTTAAATTTGGTTTGCAGGTAGTCCAGAACCATCCCGGAGAGTCTTTGACATGACTTGATTTCTATTTATATAAGAAAAAAGAGAAAAGAAAAAGGGAAAACTTCCTGAGCAAGAACTCAGGGAGAGACAGGATGCTGGACATTATTCAAACATGATGAGGCAGAATGAGAGAGTTGGGATGACACTGTGGGCATTCTCCCCACAGGTTCGGGCCGCTCCTCTGGCCTGGGACGTGGGGCTGGGGGCTGGGCGACGCCATGCAATAGAAGGTCAAGAAGGTCAAGTGATTCTACAGTAGCTAAGCCTTGGGGGATTTGGTGCGTCGGCAGCCCCTATCGCCAGCCTTCGAGGTCGTCAGGGGCACTTAACCTGCGTTCTGTCTGAAGCACGTTGAGTTATGTCCCAGGTCCCACAACACGTGCCTCCGTAGCAGTGGCCACACTCTAAGCGACGCAGTGGCTCTTGCGGACCACAGGTGCACAGTGTGTGGCACTTTGTCACAGCGGCCCTAGGAAGCCATCCCATATTCTGGGCTTACCTTTCTAGACTACGCTTTTTAAGTGGGTTCTCCCCACTGAGTCATGTCTCTCTCCAAGCATTTATCATGATAAGAGCCAAAGTAATCTCTAAAGTATTCACCATAAGCATCCCCCCACATGTGTGACCCAGCCCCGCCTTCCTCCCCAGTCCCTTGTCACCTACTCCCATTTACCTTCTAGGCTGCAGCAACACAGGGGGCCCCTCAGATCCTCTGGCCCCCTATCCTGGCCCCACTGAAGACTTGAGTCTGAACGATGTCCCCTGAACTTGATATGAATGGCACAGCAGTCACATCTCCCTAATCATGTGTCATTTAATTGTCATGCAGGCCATGGCAGACATATTTTCTGTGATTTTAGGATTATTTTGGCTGAAAACATAGTTCTTTGTGTATTTTAAATTTTGTTCGAATCCCCTTGGGCCTAGCATCATAAGCTTCAGTAATAAATCAAGCAAGTACATCAAAGAAATCAAACTTTCCTGAGCTTTATTCCTAAATCACTAAAAAGTATCCTTTGGCACCCTGGCAAAAAAGCTGCTTTCAGCCTGATGAATTTTCCATTGCATTAATTCCTGAATTTAAAAGCATTAGGTAGAGAGGAAGGGAATAAGTCTATTTATGGTCTTCGAAATGGAAGGAAATAAAAACATTTAGGATCCCATTATACTTGAACTCCTTCCTTCCACTTACCTGCAAGCTTCAAGATTTTCATTATCTTCTTACTAGTAATTAACTTACCCGAGCATAATCAACAAATACTAAAACGCCGTGGCAGAAGAAATTAGTCCCTGAGTCTTCCCTAGAATTATCGTGAGAATAATAGAGAAAAACAGCATGTTCAAGACAGAGCCCTCGAGGGCGGGACTGGACCTCCTGCCATCAGACTGCGTTTCTGATCGGAGGGATTCTCCCAGCGTTCCCGCTCCGGGCGCCTGGAAAACTGTTTTCTCTACACGGACTTGCTTATGTAGCATCTATAGAATCAAAATATCCTGTTGCACTTCAGGAAGAAAGGAGTGAAAATTGTTTGCGATATGGAACAAGAGGATTGAGGAATTCCCCAAAAGTAATTTCTTCTAGAATGAGACACAGGATTGAAGCATCGAATACTGAATATCTGCTCTGAGGTCCTCCTCTAAGATTTACGGACACCTTTGATTCAGAGCCGAAAAAGGTGATAGGATTATCTTCTTTTTTTTTCTATTTGTTCCTGCTTTGAATGTGAAAGACAGACCAAAAAAAAAATTATCTTTGCTTCTCCAGTGGGAGTTAGATTATAGGGAATGCGACTTGGGTTTTATAAGGTGCAGACTGAAATCTATTTCACCCTCTTCCTTCCAAAGCCATTTCTACTCTGTGCTAACCAACATGGCAGAGTGAGTCTGACTAAGAGATTAAGGAATTTTCCTGAAAGAATGTGACACAATTAAATTTTATGGGACCTAAAGGTGGCATAACAGAGTTTGGGGGGCTGCAGATCTCACTGGATGCTTGAACCGAGATCGCTTGGGGAAACGGAAGCCTAAGAAGGGACTTAAGAGCAGCTGGCAGGGCCACATGGGGGTGCTTTGCCTGCCCTGCGTACCTGTGTTTTAATCGCTCTACGCCTGGGGTAGCATGTAAGTTGCAGGTGCAATCGAAGGCTGAAAATGACTTGAGCACCTAGATGGTCACTCGTAGTGGCTTTGAGCAGATCAGTTAACCTGACCCTCCTCTTCCTCACTCGAAAAGTTAAAATTATAATGCCCTGTTCAGAGGTTATTATGAGGATGGAACGATGCAGTGTATACTAAAGACTTTGAAATAATAATAAGTATATTCCTAATAGTGCTTATCGTGTGACAGTCTTGCATAAGCACTTTAAAAGTGTTTTAGCAAATAACAAACTTATAACTGAGTATTATATCTCTACTATGTGAATGAATAACAGGCACCCGACAGTTAGTTTCAAAAAACTATAAACTTATACAGTGCGCATCTATTACTGTTATTATCAGTATCACGTTTTTTCCATTTTAATGTCATTACTTTTCAGCAGCATTAAGGGCAAAAATAAGATGAAACGAAGGGAAGATACTTAAATGCACCCATGTCAGTGTGTGATATTCTGGTCCTTATTCTTCTATTTGATAGATTTGCTTATTCTGGGATACATTATTGTGGCTATATGCCAGATAAACAGTTTATGAGCATATAAATAAGCAGAACTTAACCGGGTTTAGTCCATTTCTGTCCCTCTCTGTTGTCACCGAACAAGGTGCCATCTCGTCTGGTCTGTACTAAAGAAACCCACCGCTCACACGCTTCTCAGCTAGACCCCCACTG
>NW_011888944.1:1442417-1448364 GCF_000151845.1 Pteropus vampyrus | reverse complement strand
GAAGTTCTGGCCCCCTCCTGTTTTTGACGCTGCACAGTCATCATTGTCTATTTGTATCGATTACAGAGCTATAAAGAGCGAGATTATATTTGAGATTCCGGGTCTTATCGGTTTACTTTAGCTGGCTAACTGGGTCATTTTACAGCTCTATATAGGCTCTTTTTTATTCATTTGTTTTTCTTGTTTGTTTACCAAACTCCCGAGGTGGCAAAACCTTGGGTCCAGCCCCTTATTGAGCACCCACGGCTAAACACCTAAAACACGTCAGTGCCAGATACGACAGAGGCCTGACGTCAGAGCTGAGCTGTCCCCGTGTCCCACTTCTTATCTGTGCCACCTTGCGGAAGTCACACAAGTCCCTGCTTCCTAGAATCTACTCAGGAAAGAGCAGCAACATTAATTAGTGTGCCAACTGGGTTTTTTCAGGAGAAACTTCTCCCCAGCCGTGAAATTCGGTCTCACCAGCAAGGCGGTGTGTAAATTTAAGCCAGTCGGCTTGGCTCGCGTTTGACTTCTGTGATCGATGTGTTTTTCTATTTACGTGACAGTGTTTCTCTGGGAGAAGGAACCAGCGCTGGGGCCAGATTGCTAACAATATCATTATGGTTTTATTATGGTCCTGGTTCTGGAGATCCATAACTTGGTTTTCTATCGGCTCATTATTCAAGTGATTCAGTGGGAAAGCAATCACCTCTGTGTGGGGCAGCGCAAGCCACCTGGCTGCTGGAAATGCCTGTTCCAACGCACCGGACTTGAGAAAACGAAGTGAGTGAGCAGCATGAAAGGTGCTTTTTCTTCTTGTGCATCTGTCTCCATAGTGTGAGATTCTAGTCTCCCCGGAAAGGTAGATGCATCAGGCGCATTAACATTTGGAAGATGAATGCGCACTCACCAAGAGGTAAATCTGCCTATTAGAGTAAGAAACATGTATCAATTTCACCGGTGAGCTCACGCAGGCAAACACTAACATCATTAGGCCAGAAAGATCCGAAGGGGACCTGGAATTGATAGGTTTTAATTTAAAAAAAAAACAAAAAACAAAAAACAAAAAACAAAAGACATTATGGGACAAAAATGAAAAATACTTACCATGACCTTAAAAAGATGAGGAAAACTTGGCATGATAATCTGAATGAAATGCCCGTGGGATTTCAGGGGAAGGGAGGGAAGGGAAGGAGATTAACTCCTGTATCACTGGATGTGAGGTTATCTGTCTAAACCTACACTTAGGATTACTCTTAACCATAGGAGTTTGCTAGAGCTGCCTAACAAAGCGCCACTCGCTCCGCAGATTAAGGAACAGAAATGCATTATTTAGCCTGGAAGCGAGTGTTCGGGATTAAGGAGCGCGAACAGGGCTGGTTTCTCGGGAGACCTCTCTCGTCAGCATATAGACAGCCATCTTCTCCCTGTGTCCCCACATTGTCACCCGTCTGTGTGTGCCTGTGCCCTGATCTCCTCTTCTTATAAGGACACCGGTGATGTTGTTGCATCAGAGCCCACCCTATGACCTCACTTCACCTTAATTACCTCTTTAAAGACCCTATCCTCAAATACTGTTGCATTCTAAGGTACTGGGGTTTAGTAATCAATATATAATTTTTTTTGGGGGGGTGCAAAATTCAGCCCCCAACGTTATCAGCCATGTGGCATTTAAGTAGTAGGTCTTCTTAGCCCACTTCTCAGAAGAGAAAATGGAAGTTCTCAAAGGTCAAAAATTATTATATTGAAATAGCTAAAAAAGAGAGAGAGATTGGATCAGGAAAAGAGTGTGCTCTTCCTCTCTTCCAATGTGCCCTTCGTTTCATCGATTGACATTTATGGACATAGAAAATGGACATAGAAAAGGGAAGGGGGAGAAAAAGAACAAAAGATCACAACGTCTGTGTCTCTGATTTCCAGATTTTCACGTCATTACTGGAACACTGAGAAAGCGCTGATGAGAACGGAAACATTCGTTTAATTTCTCGAGAAATTATATAAACAATTGAACTTAGAAATAAGTGAACACATATTCGGACGAGTTATTTGAATGGCTGAAGCATCAGTAATTATTTCTCCCTGCATAGTTTAATATAAAACAGTATGATATTTGAAGAATGGCATAAGAATAAATCAATCTTGTTTGACATGTGCACTTAATCAATCTTGTTTTCCATTTTATAAGATCGTAGTCTTTCCAATGTAACTCCAATCTTTATGGAATCTTAAGAGAATGTCCTAATTTTCGGTGGGATTCAATTACCGTAAATTATAAGGAATTAAAGATACTGTGTATTTCTCTTGACACTCTATATGCAGGTTTTTCAAGGTCGATCTATCACTATCTCTTTGTCCAAATCATAAGACAGCACAATCAAGATTGAGTCTGTTAGGCAGCTTAATTTCCAGTCATCATTTCTGTGTCATCCAGATGGCTGGGCTAGAATCAAGGAATTCCACATCTTAGTTCCTCCTCAGCTACCATTATGTCTGGTGATTAGGAACAAGTGACAAAACCTGTCCAGGCTTCAGTTTATTCCTCCGAGAAAGGAGGATATCGATTCTTAACATGCAAGTAACAAACTACATAGTGTGTGTAAACTACAAGGGTGTGCGACTGTAAAAGATAATTGTTGTTCTTAGCCTTTGAAGAGAAGAATCGCCATGTTGTCTTGTAAGTGCTTTGTAAACACTGGGAGTTCAATGAGAAAGAAGCACAATCCAGTCCTGAGGAATCTTAGAATGGAGTAAAGGAGAGAGACCGGGCGATTGATGATAGGAAATTCCAAATGATGCCTGCTGCAGGATAGCCCAGCATGGTGCATCCTGGGAACACAGACCCAAAAAACCCTGCTGGGGCGAGTGGGCAATGTGTAGGGGGCCAGCAAAAGGTTCCTAGAGATGATACTAGAACTCAACTGATTAGTGTGAGCAGGATGCAGCCAAGTCAGTAAAACGTATTGTTTATATATAATACAATCCACGCACGATTGTGTTACAACCACTTAAACTCTTCTCACAGAAGACAGTGGCAGATCCCATTATATTTTGATTTAATTTGCAATTTTTAAGAATAAAGGAAACGTTGGCTTCTGCAAGGACTTTGAACGTATTTCCCAAAACTTTTGACCTGCTGTGGATCAGCGTCGCTGCTTCAGCCCGGTGACTGTGGCGGGGCGCACGTCCCCATCGCAAATTCTCTTCTGCAGTGCGACATTGCAGCGTGACTGCCGCTCCGTTTATCCAAGGGCGGGGTCTGTGCCCCGGCCCTTCCGGCCCTTCGATCAGGGTGAGCTCGCGATACTTCAGTTCAGAGAGGATGCCAGAAATGATGCTCTCTAACTCTGGAGCTGAGGTCACAAAAGGTGACGCAGCTTCGCCCTGTCCTTGGGAGCACCGTGAGTGGGGCGCAGCAGGGTGGCTGAGCCTTGCTGGGGACAAGCCTGGGTGCTCTGAGCCGGGGGCTGGGCCGGGGTCTTCCAGGCACCAGACAGGTGAGTGAACAGACCTTCTGATGACCCTCTCTCCAGCCTCCAACCATCCCCTCCCAGTGTGAGTCTTGGCTGTGGTCCCCGACACCACGTACAGAGAGGGGACAAACCACCCTCCTTTATGTTATCGGAATTCCTGATCCCCAAAATCCATATAATCAAATGGTGGTTATAAGCTTCTAACGTTGGGGTCGATTTTTTTTATTTAAATTTTTTTTAATAGAGAAAAGAATCGAAATAGAATTTGTTACTAAGAGTGACATGTTACCATTAAAAAAAAAAAAAACTGATCACGTGACACTGACTCTGGACCAGACGTCGCGCAGCATCTGGAAGGGCCTCGAGGAGAATCGTAGAGGAGACCTGCAGCTCAGGGAGAAAATCGTTGTGGGAGGCTGAACACAGGAGATTCTTGTGTTGTAGCCTAAATTTGGTGACACTGTTCTCTGTGGTGATGTGGGATATCGAAATACTCTTAATTAACTGTTGGGTTTGGCTAAGATAACTTCCAGGCAGAGTATGCAAAGAGACCACCGATTTATTTGATCCATGCTGGCTAAAATTTCGATAGAAATAGGCTAACAAGACATTGCTTAATTTCCGGCAAAACGTGTATAGGAATTATGAAGACACTGGGATCTTCTGGGTTCTAAGTACATATGCCTATAGCAAAGCAGAATAAAAGCAACCAGGTTCTGGCTAGTCTTTAATTCCTTCAAGCCAAGGCCCCAGACATCACGGAGCAGAGATAAGACATTTCTGCTGTCTTCTGTCCAACCTGCAGAACTTCAGAATTTGACAACAGAATACGAAATGTTGCTTTAAGCCACTGAGTTGTGATTCAGTTTGTTGTTTGCAGAAGTAACCAGAACAGCATATTCTAGAGGAAATTTTATTACAGGATACTTCAAACCCACATCCCTGTTTTAAAATAATTCAAGACATATCTAAGAATATAAAGACAAAATGAAAAGTCCCCTTCACACACGTACCCTTAAACTTTTCTTAGTAAAAGTATCCCTTATTTTAGCTAGATGTGCATTCTTCCAGATGGCTTCTGTATTTATATACTTTACATGTAAAAGTATACTGTTTTTAAAATAATTTGTGGAATGCTTTTCATATTGTTCAAAATATTACTTTTAAACTTAACAGCTTACCTTGGATATCTTAACCTTGAAGTATATTAAAAATAAATATAGATATATTTTATAGACATATAAAATTTCTTTTAATAGCTGAATGAGCAGCCAAAGTATGATATTCATATTCATGAATTAAAAAATAATATTGAGAATTATACTTTATGACTATGTTCGTATAAAAATAAATATAATCCAGGCTAAAATAATTACTGTAGAATTATTCTTACATTCACTTTTCTTACGATAGTCAAAGAAATTGAAATTAAAACATTCGTGCGTCTTAGGCACTGTGCCTACAGAGCCTAATGTAGGAGTTGACTCCAGCTGAATCGAATCTCTTGTATGGATTTTCACAACTTGTTTAAAAGCATCTTCAGTTGAAGAACTTCTAAGATGCTTCTACTCTGTAAGCAGCTATTGGGGTCACGCTGCCATCCACATGTTTGACATTGTCTCCTCTTTGGGTCCATGCAGAGGTGTTTTTCTAGACCACACATCTAGAGTTAGAATTGCTACAATGATGGATGTATGCATTTTCACTTTTTTTTTTGATAAATGTCCCCAAATTGCCGTCTCAAAAGATTGCGACAATTACAATCTTTTTAACAGTGCAGGGCCATCTCCCTTACATTATAGATAATATTTGATGGTATCAGTGGTGTATATAAAATATAGTATTTTCACAAAAATGTTAAACAAAAAAACTTCAGTGAGCATATGAATGTGTGTGTCTGTGATTATATGAACGTGAGACGTTGTGTAGCATAATATACACAGGCTGCTAATATTGATTACTTAGGCATAATGATGGAGAGGGCAAAGATGAAAGAAACAAACAAGATCATCAAGAATTTAAGAGCCTCATGCTCTACCGACTGAGCCAGCCCATTACTTAAAAAATGAATGTTTTAAAACAGAGTACAATATATGATCTTAAAAACAATAATATAAATTTTTTTTCCTCTTTATGATATATATATCCAGACCTCCAGGGAGGGAGCAGTCTAATTCTGATCCTTAATCAAGAGATGAACACTAAGTAAGTCAGAGTTAGACCTGACCTGGGCTGTACAGAAACCAGTGAGACTGAAATTAATGGCTGAGAAAGAATAGGATGGAAGATCTATGACCTTCTGACACAGAACTAGAAACTAGTAGCCGACCCTTGGAGCCTGCCCTATGGTCTAACTCGCCGTTCATAAATGCTGAGAAAAAGCAAATAGACAAACACAAAATTGCAAACCACGTATAACATGATTCCGTTTCTGTTAAAAATAATGTGTACCTGTTTCAATTTTGTTTTTCCTGTGAATTATCTTTTTCCTTTGG
>NW_011888944.1:1441617-1442163 GCF_000151845.1 Pteropus vampyrus | reverse complement strand
TCCTTCCTTCCTTCCTTCCTTCCTTCCTTCCTTCCTTCTCTTTCTTTCCATTTTGATCCTACCTTTTGTGCTTGGTTTTCCTCTGATGCCTGGCGGTTCATGTTTCTTTCTTTAAGGAATGGAGGATGTGTTTCATGTGTGTCTGTTTAGACCTGAAGGATGCCCTCAGGGTCTGAAAGGTGGTTAGGAAGCTGTGTGTGCCTGCTACTGAGTTGCACACCAAAAATAATATTTGGGGTACCTCGTCACACAATAGGCAGTTGGTATAACATAGAGTCATCTAAAAAAATGAATATCATGTAAACTGATAGATGTCCACGAAAGAGAAATCACCAAAAAACAGTAGTTTCGTATGTGGGTTGCATGTATGTGTGTGTTTGATGTCTAAAATAGATTAAGTACTGTGCGGTGGCATTTTGAGTTAAAAATGTCTTGGTGTGAAACCTCGATCACCTCTAATGTCATCATCGGTTCAGTCGTCAAGGCCTTCGTGGTGATAGGCCCGCATTCCCCTTTTAACCCTACCCCTCTCATTCCCTTTCCCTA
>NW_011888944.1:1437183-1441567 GCF_000151845.1 Pteropus vampyrus | reverse complement strand
CTCTAATGTCATCATCGGTTCAGTCGTCAAGGCCTTCGTGGTGATAGGCCCGCATTCCCCTTTTAACCCTACCCCTCTCATTCCCTTTCCCTACCGCTCCAGCCCCCTTCTCCTTCCATCTTCCTGCCCCCAGTTGCGGGGGGGGCGGAGCAGAATGTCACTTGATAAGTGACTTTACACAGTCACACCTATACGAGGCGTGGTTGGTATAGAGCTAGCGCTTATGGCCATGAGTGGAGCTAATTTGAAGTAAGCAGTGAACTTTTCCATATTAGATGCGTAAACCAGGCACAAGGAACAAATTAGGGGATCAAATCGACCTCTTTCTAAAAGGGTCTTCAGCATAGTACTATTTAATGTTATATAAACATCTATGGCTAGGAAAGAACGACCCAATAGGATTGAAAAATCTGAAACTAAGTGAAGGACTTTTTATCATGATAAAGTGTCCACAGGCCCCAGATCTGCTAAGGATAAGTGCTATGCAATACTAGTAATACTATTTTTATTAAAAAATCCCAACATGGCGCTTCATGCTTACGTGTTGACGGCTTTCTGTTGGGTATCAAGGTAAGGAAGTGGATAGGGACAAGCTCTCAGTCTGCCATCTTGCGTTTATCATCCCATTAATGATAATTCATCCGCCAAGAGTTCTACATGTTTTGATGGCATTATTTGCTAATTGTACTTATAGAATCTTCAAAATCCTTTCAACATGCAAAGGAAGCTCTCTACCACTGAGTTGCATAAGAACCATATAATTTCAGTCATATGTGGGATGTAAAACTGACAGCCACGAACAAATAAATGAGACAAACAAACAAAAACTCATAGACACAGACACAGACAACTGTATAGAGGTCACCAGAGGGAAAGAGGGGTGGGAGAAGGTTAAAAGGGTAAAGGGGATAAAATATATGGTGACAGAAGACTTGAATTTGGGTGGTAAGCACACAATACGATATACAATGATGTATTATAGAACTGTACACTTGAAACCTATATAATTTTGTTAACCGATGTCACCCTGATGCATTCAATACAATAAAAGTTTTTTTAACAGTAATAATGAATTTATAACTAAAGTAGGTTCTAATCTGTATTTAACACAATTTGCATTCATAAACTTCCAACCATGTTTTTTTTATTCTAACATTTAACGTTTTCTATTGGTCTCAAGGTCACCTAAAATCAACAAATATGTATTAAATATTTATGAATTTCTTACTGGGAACCAGATACTTCCATAGTAATAATTTTCAAATATTGACTTTTTTCTTTCTGTCTTTACTTGTTATAGCTTTTTCTACTCTATTGCTTCCTTCTGTCTTGCTTGCTTCTATCACCATGTCTTATTTTGAAAAGGGACTATAATCATGGATAAGATATGTGGTGTCCCATAATTCTGTTATGTTTACTAACTATATCTGCCTAGAAATATTTGCTAAATAAATATTGGGACTAGGAAAAAAGTCAAGGGAAACTTTATATATTGCATCCAATTCTCTCATTTCACAAGTGAAGAAACTGAGATGTAATTCACTTACCCAAGATCCCCTCACAAGTAGAAAAACCAGTGAAAGCACTCAAGTCTCCTGACTGTCCAGGATTTTTCAGTACAGTTTGGAGTTTTTCCAGTTATAATCCAAATCGTAACCAGAGATTTCTATGTGTGTATGCAAGATTGTAAGTCAGTTAAAAGTCAGCTGCAAAATATTCATTTTACCAATCCAAAATGGCAGTGATGGCAATGTCTCTGTGTCTTTGGATATGATGCATGTGCGACCTTGAGACTTGTTGTTTTGTGTGCCTACGGTGAGTGACTTCCGAGTGACATGGCTTCCGAGGTCCTCCCCGCTTAAAAGCTCTGTCATTTTAACTTATAGGAAGTTCTGTCTTTTTTTGCTCTTGCAGGGCCACAAGGCTTGAGATTGACAAGTAGCCTCTTTGCAAATGTCACTTCCTAAGAATCAACAGCTCTGCCACATTGTTTCCAATTATGTTTGACAGTGTCCTTGTGAAAATCTGTCCACAACCTATTTTAACTTGTCACGCGTGAATTATAGTTTCTTTGCCTGGTTCCTCCACTCCAGCAACGGCTATTAGACCAAAACAAGCTGCATGGTCATGATGGTGAATTAGAAATTTAAGAAAACTACACTATGAAAGATATAAATTCATTATCAGATGAATCAGAGTGATGGAGATATTGATGATTAAATCCACTGGTAGCTAGTAAAGGAGAGTGTCATTGAGTATGTTGGCTCTGAATGCCATGGAGAAACACTGCACTCACACGTCAACTTATACAGCAGAGTCAGGAGTCACATCTCTGGATGCTGAAGGAAACTGCCAATGTTATTTCTGAGCAGCTGTCATGGTGCATTGAGAAATCCTAGAGGAAGGGAGAAGTGCCAGGAGTTATAAAGGTGAGAAACTGTCCCAATTTTTTAAACAGAAGAACATAATTCATTTCAGAAATTACAGATTTTGGGCACTATCTAGAGTAGGCAATTAAACGAATATTGTATTTGAATGCTTAGACTATGCAATGTCTCTAACATAAGTACTTGAGAAATATCCAATAACTTAATTGACTCAGGTTGAATGGAATTAGTGATCACCGCAGGATGAGTGGACCATTTAAGACCAAGTCTTTCCAAATTCATCCAGTTCCTCTTTTTGGACGGAATAGGTAAATATTTTATTACGGAGTTAACTCAATGGATTGGGAGCAGGATATTATTTTTACCTTATTTAACACTTAACACTGATACTGTAATCTTTACATCTTAAATAGACAAGAGTTCTCCATTGAAAGGACTCAGGGATCATCCTTAGCTTTCTTCCCTTGAGAATTTTGTGTGATTTGAACAAAAGCATAACGTATCTATTTAGCAAACGCAGGACAAATTTAAACTCCATATCTACTAGAATGTAAACTCGATGAAGGCAGGGAGCTTTGCTGTTTTATTCCCAACATGTGTTTGCCTGACACCCATGCTCAACATAACATTGTTGACTAAACGCACAAAGCCTGGGAGAGAAGAATGTGCAAAAACGAGCGACATCAGTTTTGCAGGAACTGCAGTGCTTCTTAGGCATCTCTCACCTGGTCTTCCAGTTTCCAATGAAAATCGCTTCACATTCCTCTTATTCTTGGCTGCCCAATCGTAACCATAGTTTTCCTTCTTCCCTACCGTGCCCAAATGTGACTTTGCTCTGATCAGTGTAAATGCCCATCAAAGGCACCCCTGCCACTGCTCTGAGACTCATCTCTGCTGACGAAGCCCAGGCTGAAGCTGTCAGTCTCAGAGGCCAAAACGAACATGAAAAGGGTACAGATGCCAAAAGACTGCCAACACCCACGAAGAAACTGTTGCTATGGGTTCTAAAAGGCTCAAGACTGGGAGCACAGATGTTTGGCCTCGGTGCTAATTCCCCAGTGTGGAGGTCCCCTGCTGGCGGTGGACAGAGAACGTTTGGGAGTAACTCTGTTATAAATGTGCGTGTGGCCTGTGTTGTATCAACACTTCTGGTGCGAACATTGCCACCTTCATTTTGGCTCTGCTGTCCTGTGCTGTGCAACTGTGCCTTCTTTGTCACTGTTGCTAAGTAGAAAAGATTTAATTCACCCTCCCTGAGATCACTAACCTTAGGTCTATCTCCTTGTGAGGGTGGCCCTCGGCTGGTACCTGGGGACTTTGATTTCCTACCATTCTCACAACTGATCATTGTAGTTGGTCGTGCCTAAACTCTTTGTGCAAACACTACGGCTTATGCTGAATACTTGCCTGCCCTTTGGGGGTCTAGAATTGGGGTACATTGTGAGGTAGAGGCGTGTCTGCATGGCCCGCCACCAATATAAAACAAACACTGGTAATGAGCCTGTATTGAGCTTCTGTGGCAGACATTTTACGTGTCGTCATAATTCACTGCTTGGGGAATGAAGTGCATCCTCTATGACTCCACCACGAGAAGATTCTTGCAAAGTTATACCTGGTCCCCCTGGACTTTGCCTCAGGCTCCATTTTAAGGAAGGAACCAGATTCTGTCTGACCCTCAAGGTCCCTGTAGATGATCATATTCAACTCTTTTTACTTATACTTGCTTTTGAAAACTTTTTTTTTGCCCATTTAAGTTAAAATCAAGTATAATGCCATAAGACAAAATGAATATGATAAATACTAATAATGTAGTAGCTAAATTTTATTGATCTTATTTATTTCACTTATTGAGTTTATATATATACCTGTCCTTTATTTTGGTGGGGCACTATGTTAGTAATTATCATTAATTTTAT
The DNA here is from genome assembly GCF_000151845.1 of Pteropus vampyrus. NCBI lineage: Eukaryota > Metazoa > Chordata > Mammalia > Chiroptera > Pteropodidae > Pteropus > Pteropus vampyrus. The sequence goes on along the minus strand of NW_011888944.1, from coordinate 1,437,264 downwards.
CATTTAATCCTTACAATTTCATGAAGCATGTAAGTTTAAAACCATGAGTTTATGGATGGAAAAACTGAGGTCTAGAAAGAT
>NW_011888944.1:1412128-1437133 GCF_000151845.1 Pteropus vampyrus | reverse complement strand
AATGAAGTGCATCCTCTATGACTCCACCACGAGAAGATTCTTGCAAAGTTATACCTGGTCCCCCTGGACTTTGCCTCAGGCTCCATTTTAAGGAAGGAACCAGATTCTGTCTGACCCTCAAGGTCCCTGTAGATGATCATATTCAACTCTTTTTACTTATACTTGCTTTTGAAAACTTTTTTTTTGCCCATTTAAGTTAAAATCAAGTATAATGCCATAAGACAAAATGAATATGATAAATACTAATAATGTAGTAGCTAAATTTTATTGATCTTATTTATTTCACTTATTGAGTTTATATATATACCTGTCCTTTATTTTGGTGGGGCACTATGTTAGTAATTATCATTAATTTTATCATTTAATCCTTACAATTTCATGAAGCATGTAAGTTTAAAACCATGAGTTTATGGATGGAAAAACTGAGGTCTAGAAAGATTAAATACCTTGTCAACAGTTCCAAGCCGAGAAATAGTGGACGTGGGATTTAAAGCAAGATTTTTGCAACACCAGTCTTGACACTCAATACTTCATGGGTTCAATTTTTCCTAACTTTAAATTTACTCTCCACTGAGATCCTTACTTACCCGCCCCAAACCAGACATGCTCCTTGTAGATCTCTGTTTTAAGGGTGATTTTTTCTTTTTCACAAATAAACTCCTGAATCTGTCAATCCCATAAAGCATATGAACCACACACCCATCACCGGCGGTCCTCCAAAAACCCGAGACATGCCTGCATCACAGGGAAAAATGAATCTAGGTGGTATCAGGAACAAAACTAAGTCATTGTAACATCATTTGAAACTGCGGTAGAGGTCATCGTGTTCTCAGCGTGGCATTGCCAAAAATCCTTGAGAGCACAGATTAGATTTTAAGTCTGCTTGAATGTGAACAACATGCAAAATTCGTAGGTACTTAATTTTTTAAAAATGTGGTTAGTCAATGAACCGAGGAGCGTTGGCTACAGAAGTTGTTCGGAGTTTCGGTCAGTTGGAATGTTGTCCAGAAAGTTCAGTGTTGGAGGCACAACTTGGACCAGACATTTGCGCAAACAAGTAGAAGTGTATTCACATTGTATCTCTAACTAAAAGATGTTATAAGTTTGTAAAACAAATATGGCTCAAAACCATGAAGGACAACAATATCGTGATCACCATGTGTGATGCCACGTAGGTACTAAACTTATCTTGGGGGGGGGGTCACTTTGTAAGTTATATAAATGTCAAACCACTGTACTGTACACCTGAAACTAGTATAATATTGAATGTCAACTGCGATTGGAAAAAATTTTTTTAAAGCACACTAAGGAAAAAACTTGTATTTCCAACAACAGGAAAAGTGACTGACTGAATCCATACTTTTGTACCAAATTAAGAAAAATTTGGTACAAATTTTCTGTCATGTTAAGTGAAAGATGCAAGTTTCTGTCCTATGAGTATGGAATGATTGCAATTTCATTAAAATACATAAATATGTATAAGTACACATATATAAGTATATGCATATGAAATGATGTATATGCATACATATGTATATGTTTTAATGGATACAGATACCATATTTTTACATTTTATTATATATTTAGTGGTTTTTAAGCATTTTCACCAGTATATAGATAAGTAAATATAATAAATTCGATTGATATTTTGAAAGATAAATATATTCATGCTTTTTCAAGTGAATTACAAGGACCTTTTTTTTTTTTTACTAAGACTGTATGTGTGTTTTATGGATATGTGTGTGTTTATCTGGAAGATATATTAAACTGTGACTATTTTTGGAGTGGATTTATGTAGGGCTTTTATTTTCTAATTTGATTATTTTCTATTTGTTTGCAATGAACTGGATTGTTTTATGAAACAAAGAGAAACAAAAAGACAATAGATATCATGGCTAATATAACAGAAGCAATGATTCCGCTATGAAAATTGCTTGGAGGTAAATGCTGTCCTTTTATTTATGGATGCAAAGGTCTTCTCTACGTAGGGGATGAAGTAAAATTCAGACTCACTAAGCCTGACGTTCAAAATGCCCTACAGTCTGGCCTCATTATAATAATAGCATTTTGACCTTAAATCCCCTATCTCTCATAAATTCCGTTCTATAAAACTGTTTCGTTCATATCTTTAAAATGTCTTTTGCAGCATTCTGCTGTCATAAATATCCTCATTTCAAATGTATTATTACCTGGAATGAATTTATTTTCCTCCGTACTTTTCGAAGTCTTATTTTCTATCAGTGTTCGAATCACTCCTTTTCCTCAAAAACTATGGTTTTCCTGTGATCCAGGATTGAGTTCCAACTCAGCTTGTTGAAGAGAAAGAGATTTTATTGTTCACTAGCATCGCAAGACTAAGCGATAGGATGTTTTAAGCCAAACTCTAAGAGTAAAATTTTCCCAAAGTTTTTATGTATTAGGCATGTCACACGTCAGTGTCCCCCACACATGTACATACAAAGACATGAATGTAACATTGAGACAGTGCAGCGAATACTTAAAATCATTAGAAAGAGAGAGAGAAAAGAACATTGTACTCGTTTCCATTGGGGATTCATTTGTTCCTATTACTATTTAAAAAAAAAAAAATCTGTTGTCGACTATTAACATATTGCGATTCTTCTAATTAATCCAATGAAATTCCCCGGAGAGAGTCAACTTTTCCAACTCCTCAGCTGCCAAGTATGCAGTAGAGATGAAAGAGCGCGGATCGGAAGAGTCAGCTCGGGGTGTGGAACTCAGGATCCGCCCTCGCTATCTGAGTGACTGAGCAAATTAACCAGCTTCTCCCAATGTCTGTTTTCTTGCTTATAAAGTAGGGGTGATGATAACGCTCACTGTGAGGACTTCACGAAAATTTTAACATGTAGTGCACGCAAAGTTGCTGTCCGTGGCAATCCAAGTCCCTTCCCGTTTCCAGAAATGACCACCCAACTTCCAGCTCCCAGGACCTTCCACTCCTCACCCAGTTGCTTAACTGGCCACTGAGCCTCTTAGGCCTGAAAACGGACAGATCGTATGTTTCCTTCTGCAGCAACAGGACTCAACTCTGACCGTTGGGGGCTGGCGTTCGCTGCTCCAGTCTCTCTCTTCCTTGAGTAACATTCCTCTAACGTTCACATTTCGTCTTGTCTTCCAGGTTCCCTAGGGAAATGAGGCCCACGGGAGTCATTTGCTGACAATGCACCCTCCGTAGGCTGATCCTCTCTCCTCGTTTCCATTTTCCATGACCACCCCGTGCGCTTCCTGGGATCATTTCACAGCTAAACCACTCACACTCAAATCCTTGTCTCGGCGTCTGCTCCTAGGGGAAACCAACTAAGAAAACAGAGAGCGTATATTCCTGATGAAATGTTCATGCCTCCCCTCCCCCAAATTTGTATGTGTACGTCCTAACCCCCAGGGGGATGGCATTAGAAGGCAGGTCTCTGGGAGGTGGTTAGGTTGTAAGCGTGGAGCCCTCATGGATGGAGTGAGTGACTTTATAAAGGAGACCCTGGAGAATTCGCTTCCCCTTACCCACCATACAGGAATACCCAGGGGAAGATGGTCGTTTAAGAACCAGAAAGGGGCCCTTGCCAGACCTGTAATCTGCCAACACCTTGACCTTGGACTGCTCAGCTCCCAGAACTATGAGAAACAAGCATCTGTTGTTTAAGCCCCCCAGTTTACACTTGGTTACAACAGTCCGAACAAAGACAGTACGACATATAATAAGCTTGCAGCAAATGTTAAGTTGTACAATTACTGTTTCTATACTATGAATATAAATAATTCATAGTGCATCCTCCACCATGATTCTGCATCCATACCTCAAAAGCAGGTAAGTCTGGAAGTTTAATAAAAGTTCCATAGAAAATGGAAAAAGGTAAAAGCTTACTTTTCTAACGAACTGTGACACAGTTATCAATGACCTTGTCTAAACTGCCCCGAGGCGACGTCGAAGGGCCCTGGAAAGTCACACAAAGGAAAGAAATGCCCATGGCATGTGGTACAGACCAAATTAGTTTGTCCTGGTTAACATTTCCGGTAGTTCTCAGCTCAGTGCCATCCGTGCCTCCTACATCCGAAGCCAGACCAACCGAATCCATCCGCTGAATGTCTGCTCACTCCCACATTGCTCTCTCTCTCAACACCTTGTGTGTGGTATATGTCATATAAAACACACTGACATACTAGTTTTCTCTTCATTCGTAAATATATTGAATCAATCAAATAGTATTTGACAGTCTTAGTAGTGAATTATAATCATATATGTCATGACTCACTAAGTTCTTTCATATCCGTTTTCCATTACATTCTCTCGACAAAGTTACAAAGAATTGGGAGTGTGTATTACTAGCCTCATAAGACAGGTGAAGAACCTGTAATTTAGAGAAAATACACTTTGCTCAAGGACACAGCTAGACAGTATCAGTTAAAAGTTGTTGGACTTGACGTGTTCTTTAAATTGTCTTGCGCCTTTTTATAAGATTGACTGTATTGATCTGGGTAGCTAATCAATACTGGTCGAATAACCGGTAAAGTTACGAAATATATGAATCTCAGTTCTGTCTCTGCAAAATGGAAATAATGTGAATTTCTATGAACATTGGGATTAGAGAAAAAAGCATATTAGGTGACTTCACATTACAAGCATTTAATAACTGGGCCAGTCAATCTCTTATCTTGGTGTCTTAACTTTCCTTGCTTGATTTTTCTTCATAATAGTTATAAAGTGACATGTCTATTTGTTAACGTATCTAATGTCGGTCTCTCTCCCAGCCGGAAAGGAAGTTCTAGGAGAGCAGAGACTGTGGCAAGCGCTGTTGGTTACTTTGTTGTATTCCCACTTAAAACAATGCCTGGAACAGAGTGCGCTGTCAATTACCACACGCTGAATTAATGTCACTATTTTGTAAGCCGATGGCTTTTCTGGCATGCTTACTCTAAAGCAACACACATGACAACAATATCACTATGTTTTATCCAGCCAAGGTCAGACCTTATGCCATGATCATTCGGAGGATTTCAGGTTTGAGGGAGATGAATGATTATCAGAAGGACTCACCTTCTGATCAATTTCAATGAGCAAAGCCAATTAACAACATAACGTGATTCAGAACCAGGACTCTTGATCTAAATTTATGCTCCTCCTGCTCTGCCAACCAAACTTCAATCAGTAACAGTATATTTCACAAATAACGTGTGTGTCAACCCCTAGCATTTCACGTCCCCAGGGACTCTCTGCTCGATGCAGCTCTCAGGATCTACCTCTTTCCTCTTCCTTTGTTTTCTCTCCTTTGCCTTGATCAGTATTCGCTTTGTTTATTTTTATCCCTTTGCATACCTCCTGGCTTTTTCAGTGCTATCATAAATGATGAGTTTTCATTTTCACAGAAAATCTTTTCTTCAGCTGATCTTGATAAACACTCACTTGGAAAAAATGGTAGCTTATAACGGCATGTATGAAATGAGTATTCAAAATCATGCCTGCCCCATGTACGAACACAAATTAAGTTATTTATAATTATGTTTATGTGATTTAGGCATAAACAGTAAACAGAGAAACTAACTTCTCACTAAGACTCTGGCCAAGTTGTTGAGACACATCTTTGAGTTTTAAAAATCGGGATTTTTATTTTTAGATCAGATATCTGAAAAATGTGTTCTCCTCTAATAAAAGTATTTCCATTCTAAAAGCGCCATTCACTTATAAATATTCTATATTTTTCCTTCAAAGTTGCCAGACATTTTTTTTACCACATGAAAATCTCATTTCCATGAGAAAAAGGCAGCTGTGTTCCTAATATAGAACTGAAACATAACTACTTGAAAAGTGGGCCCTGACACATTAATTCAAACTTTTCCTATCTTGAGTTGTTAGACAATCAGCGAACAGCCTTTGGAAAATGTAAGGGGTGCTAAAAATATATTTTTCACCTAAGCTCACTATTTTCTTAAAAATAATTTTTAAAAAAGCAAAACAGTAAAACTTGTCTTCGCTCAGCACATTTTTTTTTCTTATTTTTTCTTCCCATTTGTATTCGTGCAATAGAATCTTCTCACCAGTGAGATTTTCATCCTGTCTCAGTATCACATAGGACCATCTTCGCCAAGTACACTTGGAAAACTGAATTTCAGAAGTTCAATATATTACGGATTGAAACAGGACGTTCTAATTAAAACGAAGACTTTTCAAAGGGATCGTCACATTCCCCAGCAGATCCATTTCCTGCTGCCGTGATTTCTCCTCCATGCTGGATATTTTATTGATGCTTTAAAACAGTAGCTCAAATGAATATGTCTCTGCACACATGTTGGGCGGTGCTAATCATTTTTTTACCAGTAAATAATTCTGGAAAGTTAGACATGGCACTTAGATAACTTCGAATGAAACTTATTAATTTTACAAAAGGGGAAACTGAGGCTTGAGAGAAAAAATAGATTTTTATTTAGTACCCCTATTTTTTGAAATTTTGGGGTTCTGATAATCTCGAGGGTGACGATGATGATACTACACCTGCAAGAGTATGATTCAAGATAACCGATGAATATTCAAGTCAATTATCATCTATTGATTGTATACCTATCCATCTAGGCTCTGCTTAATGTGCAGTGTATATCAAGAAAATAATGCAGAGGATAAACTATTTGCTTGCCTTTGTGGGTGGTTATTCAAGGATTGTTATTAGACACTGAGATGTTTCTAAATAAGTTTCCAGAATTAGTTCTTGAACTTAATATACAATAATCAAGAAACTCATAAGAGTTTAAATAATAAAAACAAATTGCCCAAAGCTACACAGTAAGTTTATAGCAGCATAAGAGTCTCCCCAGCTCCTAAAACTGTAGGAACAGCACTAGATTGACTACTTAAACCCTTCTGAGGGTCAAAACTATTTGTACATTTTTGTCCCCATGTTTCTTTTTTTAAAAAGGCAAAACAGCTGAAATACAGGGTTTATTCTGATTTCACTAGTTTTTCCATTAACATCCTATTCCTGTTCCAGGATTTGATCCAGGATGCTACTTACATTTAGTTATGTCTCTCAGTTTCTTCTACCTGCAAAAGTTCCTCGGTTCTTCCTTGCCTTCCATGACCAGTTATTTTGTCACTATCCCTCCTTGTAGATTTGCCTGGACCTCTCTCATGATTCAGTTAAGGATATACATTATGAAAATGATACCGCAGAGATGTTGTGTCTTCCTCAGGGAAAGACTCGTTTTCAAACATGACAAGGTAACGCATACAGACAACATCATTGGCGATTTTAACACTGTGTCACTTTTTTTGTAGCCACCATTTCAAGATTTCAGATGTATCATTCTTTTCTTCTCTGAGTATCTTCATGCATTATCTCTTCCACTTGCTTGAAGGGATGAGTGTAAATTATACACAAAGGAACTGAAGCCCAAAACCGTGGTATGGCTCCTAGTCACGCAACTAATTAGCAGTTTTATGCCTTTAATTTTTGTGTTCAGAACCTTAGCTCGCAGATTTTTCCAACAAAGCTCACTGTGAAGACTTAGAAGCCTCATCACCTCTGCGTGTCCTGAAAAAATTTTTGTGAACTTCACATTTCCTTTCATTTCCAGTCACAAAGTCCCAATTAGACATGTCACTATTCGGTGTCATATGTGAGACTCATGCAGAATGTTTCCTCAGAAACCCGTCATCGGCACCTTGGACTTTCACCTTTTTCCTTCCCCGCTCCTGCTGTATCTCTGTCCCCACATGGACACGAGAGATGTGAGTGCTTCCTACTTCCCCTAATTGGACTGAGATATGCCACCACTTAGTGCTGAGGATTCTTGGTGTGCCTTCGAAATTAATCTGACTCCTGAATAAGGATTTGGCTCTGCAAAGCCTGGTGCTTTGGAACCCTGCTGAGGTGCTGCCATCAAAACAGAAAAAATCAAATTTCTCTCTGAATGGAGTCTTAATAACAGTTGGAAACTTCAGCCTCCTGCCTATAATTTATTTACAAAGAATCTTTTTGAAAGGAACTATCTTAGAGAATTCTGTGTGGCTTTGATGTTTGCGAAAGTAACCTTGTAAAGATAGAAAGATGATAGATGGAAAAATAGTTTGCTCTGCCTACAGATAGAAAATATGACCGGTTAAAATAAGAACTCTCGTGGCCAGTACCTCATAGGTGAGATTTTGATTTTTACATTTTTCTTGTGACCAGACCCCCATCTTAAACCTAATAACCGTTTTAATTATTTATGACCAATGTCTTAGCTTAGTTCTACCATAAACATTTTTAGACAATGTTTTCAGTGAAAGTAGATTTTGGGGGAGGGGGACATGGGGTCAGGATTTGACACATCGAAGTGGAAACAGCTATTAAAGGATATATTGTAGACTGAATTGATCACTCCCCAAATTCATAGGTCAAAGCCCATATCCAATGTGACTATATTTGGAGATAAGGCATTTAAGGATGTAATTAGGTTAAATGAGGCCATAGGGGTGGAGGTGTAATCTGATAGGACTAAGACTGGTGTTCTTATGAGAAGAAGAGACACCAGATCTCTCCCCGCCCGCCACACACACACACACAATGTAAAAGCCATTTAAGGACGCAGAGAGATGGTCATCAGCAAGCCAGGATGATAGTCCTCACCAGAAACCAACCCTGATGGCACTTCCATCTTAAGACTTCTGGCTTCCAGAACTGTGACAACATGTCTATTGTTTGAGCCACTCCATCTGTGGTATTTCGTTATGGCAACCTGAGCTGACTAACAAAGGGTGTGTCATTAATCCAGCCATCACAATGGGCAACTGAAATGTGATTCTGTTGGAAACGCTGGGAATTGGTGCACCTAAGATGTATCCCCATCCCAGGGAGAAGGAGCTAGAATTTCTGTACGTTAACTCATACCAGACATTGGCTGATGACTGCTCTCATGGGTTGTTAGTTTCTCTAAACAGTCATCCAGATATAGAGTGGCTTCCTGCAATTTACGGAGAAAGAAAAGAGACCTCAGGACACGTGGAGATACTGGCAGTTGGATGTGAGCATGAGCACAGCAAAGGAACAGTGAAAGCAAGCAGGAAAAATAGACCTGATTCATTCTAGAAGTGTTTGTGCTTCCTAATTTCCCCTGCAAGGAAATCGATGTCTAAATCTGTAATGTGTGCATGAGTGCGTATGCACGTGTGTGTAGTCGATATATGTGATACACATTGTACAAGATCGGGGTGAAACGAGGTCCCATGAACAATAACAGGCCTGATCTGGCTACCAATCAGGTCCACCCACCGACATTTTCTCTAACTCAAGCAACATCATCTCCCTTCATGGCAAATCCGCAGAACGGTTCACGGATGCTCACAAGCGCATTCCGTCAGTATCACAAGGAAGCATCACGCTCTTCCTTCCCAGACTCGGTCCCATTGGTGAGTTCTGACTGAGGTCTGACGCCTTGGGAACTCCCTGGGATACACTCGCTCCAAGGCAGTTTCAGAAGCTGTCCAGGAAATCCGATCTTATTCAGATCAACTCCACTTCCCCATTTGCGTCTTGCTTCCTTCCCCTGACCCTTTCACCTAAACATGATGGTCTGTCACTAGGACTTGCCTACGTGTTCTGCTCTTAATTCACATCGAAGCTATAACACCAAGTTACTGCAAAACCCTCAGTATAAACTTTGAAAATCAAATACGGAAGTAAAGTAAAAACACATTTCCGTTTTTAAAGTTTTAAACTCACTCTTTTAGGACTTAGCTGTAGATAGTGAAAAAAAAAACAATATAAGACATATAATATGAAGTATTATAATAAATATAATAATATGTGAATATTATAAAAACTTCCTCTCATAATAGTAAAGAAGAATTGTGTAGTCTATGTAAGAAAATCTTTAAATGTCTCTGAACAACACAAAAAAATTCAGCAGACTAGAAAGGTAAACTATGGATTTTTTTTTATATAAAGACACAACATCCTAAATATGTCCATTCTCATTTAAAAATTATGTATTTGTGTGTCCTGATAAAAATGCTACAAGGATTTTATTAGAACTGAATAAACATATTCTTAAGCTCAAAAGGAAAAATTAAACAATTATGAATAGTCAGAAGAAAAATTTTTGAAAAGAAAAGTAATGAAGGAGCATCTGGTAATTACACTTATCGTAAAACTACAGAAATACATAGTGTATCAGTGTCACATGAAGAGACAGAGATCAATGAAATGGTAGAAAAGTCCAGGAACAGATCTAATACTTATGAAAATTTAGTATATAAAAACGGTGCCGTTTTAAATCAGTGAAGGAATGATAAGTTATTCAAAAATTGTTATTGAGACAACTGGGTAGCCATCTGAAAAAAGTTTTTAAATTAGATTTTTCACATTGTATGTCATGCAAAGGATTTAAATTAGGAAAAATAAATACATGTTCTAAAAAGCATTAGATAAAAAAGTGTTTGAAGTGGAAAAAGCTCTAACATAAATCCTTAAAGTTTTAAAAGAATAACTGTAAATATGACTATATGTAAATTAAAACAAAATGCTGCATCACAAAAAAAAACATTCAAATCATAAAATATTAAAAGTCAAACAACACACTGAGAAAAGAAAGTACAATTACTTTTGCATAGTTGAGTTTCATCACAGACCAATTTCTTTAATTTAGTATGTAATGAGCATCTGCAAAGAAATAAAAGCAAGACCAACACCCAATAGAAAAAAATCGGGAAAAAACTATAAATAGTGCACAGAAAAAGACAAGTGGTTTTTAAAAATATGAAAACATTTCAACTTCAATCATAAGGAGAATACTGAGATGTAATTTTCATAATCAAATTGCCAGTGTTAAAATGCTTGATAATTATGCTGTCGAGAGTGTGCAGAAACACTCGTATTGTTGATGGCATTGCAATTTGTGAATATTACTCTAGAAAACATCAAAATCCTAAATGGCAATACTTTATGGCTGAACAATTATGTTTCAGAAATATACACTGTAGGTATCTACGCGCATGTAAGAGCAACAAGTTAGATGGAGAAAAATATCTAACGTGTGTTCTTCATTTGGGAGCTTTTTAAATGAAATATGGCACATGTATGTGATGTAATACGATGCAGCTTTAAAAAAAGGTAGAGGTTTTTATTTTTAGATAAGAACGATCTCATATCTCTTCTCAAAAAAAAAAAAGAAACAAAGAACAGAGAGAATAAGAATGCTGCCATTTGTGTAGAAAACATTCGTAGGTGCCTCATAAATGCTATTAGGTATTTTAATCTTACAGAGATTTTAAAGATTACGGTTATTATTACTACTAACTTACTGCGCAGTAGGTGTTCACTGAGATGGACCCGCGCTTCCGCTCTCTTTGTGTTCTGTATCTTCCTGCATCTCCAGCCCCCATTTCATTTCATTTTGGCGTTACCTATTGGGAACTCCTTAATAGTGCTTTCACTTTAGGACCAGTGTTCGTTTGCCTGAAAATAGTTTTATTTCACCTTTATTTATTTATTTAGAAAATATTTTCCCTGGATATAGATCTCCAGATTAGTGGTTATATATTTTCAGCAACTTATACATAACTTTTCATTGTTTTCTGCTGTCTCTATCTCTGAAGAGGTCCATTGTCGGTCTTTTGTTCTTTTCAAGGTAATAAATATATGTATATATTTTGCCTCGTTAGGTTGGTTGTTTTCTAGCTGCCTTTAAATTTTTTTGTGTTTGGTTTTTAGCAGTTTTATTATGATATGCTTAAGGAGAGATTTGTCATTATTGTATTTATCTTTTTTTTTTTCGGATATCTTGCTCAGATGTTTTGCTACTGCCTCATGAATCTGAGATGTTTGATGTCTTTCATCAATTTCAGTAATTCAGAGCATAAATTATTTTTAATAGAGATATAATTTACATGTTACTTTAATTTCAGGTGTACAGCATAATAATTCAATATTTGTATACATTATGAAATGATCACCACAATATGTCTAGTTAACATCTATTGCCACACATCGTTATGATTTTTTTTCTGGTGATCAGAAATTTTAAAACTACTCTCTTAAAATAAATGGCTAAGACATGGAAGCAACCTGAGTGTCTCTAGATAGATGAATGGTTACAAAAAATGTGGCTTATATATATGATGGGATATTATTTCACCATAAAAAAAGAAAGAAATCTTGCCATTTCCAACTACATGGATGATCCTTGAGGACATTAGGCTAAGTAAAATAAGTCAGAAATAGAGAGAAAAGTACTATATGATCTCATTTGTATGTGGAGTCTAATCTCCGCCTGCAAAGAAAAACAATTTTTTTTTTTAAAAAAAGCTCAGATTAGCAATTATAAATTCTTTAAATATTATTTATTCTCATTTTCTCTTCAGCCTCCTTCAAGGATATTATATCATTTATTTTAGAAAATTTTCCCATATTCTGTATATCTTTGGTGACATTTTTAAATTTTATTTTTTTTTCTTTGCAAAGTCTAGATATTTTTGTCTGACTTGCAGTCCATCCTCAGCTTCACAGTCAGCTTTCAGCTATATCCAATTTGTGTCTAACCATTGCCTAATCAGCTATGAAATCAATCTTTTGAGTTGGAGATATAAATTATTAGACTATCCTATAGGTACGTACGGTCTTTTGATTTTCTTGTTTTTTCTATTTTTTTCTTGTCTCAACATGACATTATTCTTTTTGAAAGCTGAACATGGTTTATGGTTATATTAGAAAATAATTTGAAGCCTGGCACGTGGAGCTCTTCCTCCAGAGAAGGGTTGCCTTTCTTATGACGGATGACTACGGGCATGAGAAATTCGGTATTTACTTAATCTAATTTAGAGATGATCATCATTCACGATTGGGCTTCATCCCTGTGTGAGCTGGTGTACACCTCATTAGTTTGGGGGAACAGTATTTCTGGGTCCAAGCCCACAGCTCAGAGTGTTTACCAGGGCCCCTTCTCCTCGGCATGTCCTCGCCTGTCCCCATCTCCTCTGCAGCCAGGCAAGGCTTTAATTTATTTAATTAATTAATTTATGTATGTATGTATGTACGTATTTTTTTATGGTGACTTTATTTTTTATGGTGACATTGATAAGTTTCAGCTGTACACTTTAACAGTAGGGCATACACACACACACACACACACACACACACACACATATTTACACTGTGTGTTCACCTCTCATGGTTAGATTTCTTTCTGTCACCACTTATTTTAAAACGTCAGCTTGGTCCCTCAATGTTTCAGCTGCTATTTCTGAAATTCAACTGTAGTCGAATTAGGGGAAACGAGGCTGTAAAAGCTGGCTTTACTTTTAGGTTTCCTGTTCTTCTGAATCTTGGCCCCATAAATATTCACTCCCTGGTTTCCTCTCTAATTCTCTCAAGTAGATTTTTAAAAATATTAACAGCCAACCTTTCTTAGTTGTTTATATTGTCCGTGTTGGTGCGAATCACCTGTGATCCAATTACAGGAAGTCAACGTATTTGTAAAACTGATGGTGCTCAGTATGAAAACATTCAAAACTTTTTGTTTTATTTTGCACATTATTAAAAGGGACACAACTCTTTTATTTAATGTGTAGATATTTATAATTTATCACAAATTATATCCTTGTAATTCTCTGAACTTTTGATAAAGAATTTTTAGAATATCATTTGAATTACTAAATATATCCTCATGGAAATTGTAATTCAGCTTTGAACCAAGGAAACAATCATTATAAAATCATTGATATTTCTGTTCTCATTTGGAAAGGCAGTGGAAAATCAAAAGTGTCAAGAACATTCAAGTTCAGATCCAGTGTGTAAATAAACCAGACAAACTCTGGAAGAAATACTAAATTTTTTTTTTTCCTCTTTTAAGTTTTTAATGCACTTCGTATTGATGGAAATACTGAGTGGTTATGTGTGAAGGAATCTGCAAGTAAAAACAGTTTATATGATGTTACCTCTTATTTTTTTATTGTTGATGTGCTTGTTTTTCAATAAGGAAAACATCTTTTGTTGTTTTGTTTGAGGAAGAAGACTTGAGTCATACTACAGAGTACACAGCAGAAAAAAAAAAAAAATTATGTTTGGAAACGAGTTGAAAAGTTACCACAGCAGCAGAAGCAAGAAGTGATTTGGTTAATATTTCGTATGTACAAAATTTTTCCCTTTGGGTTTTAGCAGTTTATAGACCTGGTTAGTGTGATGTAAGGATAAATTTCAAAATGCTTGAATCTCCTCCATTCATGAGCCATGGCAGATTTTTTTTTTTTTTTTTTTTTTGGTAAAAATTAGCGTGTCTGTTTGCCACCTAAATTCACTTAGAGATTTTTTTGTCTAAAACATCTTGAAGTGGGGAAATGGCTGTAATTTATAATTTAGTATTTCACCATTACATCCATATTTTCAACATTTAAATATAAATAAATTTTTTCCATTATTATAGAATGGGGACTCTAAGGGTCTGCATGGCTCCTTGCAAGTTACTACTGTTTAGAATGAAATAAATAATGCTGAGTTTTAACAAACTATAAATTAAACCTATAATCTGTTCTCGCAGGAATGGAAAGAAAGCAAGTTGCACTCAGCCTAGTATGTGTGAAACATTTCCAGGAATAAATAAATCCAGGACGGCGCTGATGAACATGGCTTAAGGAAAAAAAAAAACAACCAAAAAAAAACAAATCAGAAAATGTATTAAAATGCCTAGAATTTAGGAAATGCAGTAAAACAATTGGTCAATTATCGTTAGAGAGACAGAAATATCAGGACTTGCTGATTCTGTGAAAAAAGGTCTTTCTTTAAAGCCAGTTTTGAAAGAGGCAGGACATATGACTCCAAGGAGATTTGAGCAATGAGCTTGAAGGAAAAGAAGTCTTGTCTGAAAAAGCTTGAATGATTCCCATCCATGTTTCTCTTGTATCTAACCAGTGCAAAAAATATTTGCTTTTGTATTTTAATCTCGAATAATATGTTACAGAAGACCCAGTGATGCCCTGGATCTCCATACCTTTTTTTAATTGCAGTTAAAATTAAATAAGCATTTGTTAGCTATCTATGGTTTGTGCCAAGCTCTGTGCTGAGGGATGGAGGGAAAGGTTGAGAACTATCAAAGATGACACTGTTTGCAGTCCAGCAATAGAGGTGGATAAATACAGTTTCATCAGTGGTATCATAGAAATCGGTAAAAGTGGCAAACTGTCTGAGGTGGTCAAAGGAGACATCCTGAGCAGAGTTTTATTGAGCTGGGTCTTGAATAACAATAACAATAACAACAACTAACACTTCTCAGTAATCGAGCGTTTGTACTGGGGATTAAACACGCTGCCTCACTCACTGTCCTTCAATATCGCCTTTATCAGCCCACCTT
The DNA here is from genome assembly GCF_000151845.1 of Pteropus vampyrus. Lineage (NCBI taxonomy): Eukaryota > Metazoa > Chordata > Mammalia > Chiroptera > Pteropodidae > Pteropus > Pteropus vampyrus. Next base: position 1,421,809 of record NW_011888944.1, on the reverse strand, counting down.
AGAGACCAGGAGATGAGGGCACAGGAGGGATAAATGAGTCAAGGGAGGGGATGAGGTTAGTGAATATCAGAGATGTGTCGGGGTCTCTAAAATTATGTTATTGTTGTACTAATTACGAGTTAAACTTTGCTAAGATGAACAGTGTCCAAGGGAGTGACTCCTGGAGTCCTCTGAATTCTTTCCCAAGGTGAAATCTTATCCATTTGGAGTTTTCAGGTGTAGAGTTCAGTTGGCCTAGGTTGTTCATGAATGTGATTTCACATCTATCTGTTCAGCAGGAAGACCTGTGGAGGGGTCTGTGTGGAAAACACTGAGGGTGGCATCGAGTCTCCGGCTCACGGAGGATTCCAACTCTCAGGCCTTTGGCCCACGACAAACTCAAACGCTCAATATTATAACCCAGGAGGAAATTAATGCCACTCAAAATCGCAAAAATTTGGGAGCAGATCCTTTCCTAATTAAGCTTTCAGAAGTAACCACAGTCCTATGCAACATCTTAACTGCAGTGAGATACCCTTAAGTACTTGGCATGGCTAAGCCATGTCCATTTTCCTGACCTGCAGCAACTGTGAGATAGGAAACTTGTGTTGGTTTAAGAAACTAAGTTTGTGTTCACTCGTTACCCAGCAACAGACAACTAATCCACTGCCCGTACAGTATCAGGGACCAATTCTACGAGGAGGTTCTCCTCTGGATATGATGCTTGGGGTATAGGACCACAGGAACAGGGCCTTCTTCCTCTCTCCTGTTCTTTTTCTGAGTAGGAAAGAAGTCCCAAACTAGTAGGCGAGATTGTGGATGCCTCTTGACAAGCTTACCAAGATGACAGGCTTTTACCTACTTTTCCAGGACCTCTAAATATTCACTTCATATTTGCCAAACTCCGTACCACTTAAGATATCTTGATTCAAAGGTTGTTTGATATTGTGGAAATTGTGTGCACTTTGAAACAGATACGTCAAGATCTGAGTCTTCTTTCTACCGTTTTACGTACTGATTCTCAATTTCTTCATTTGACAAATGAGTATGGGAATATAAGCTATTATTGAAATAAAAATATGTTTATATAATTATATAATATTATGTATTCCTCTTGTCATATTGTGGATCCTCAATTAATATTAGCTATTATTAGTTTCATAATTATTGTTGCATATCCTTTAAAATTACATTTTAATTGATTTCTTATTCCGGTACTCTTCACATATCTCATTTCTGCCTTCCTGGCTGAAATTTCTGCCAGAAATTACAACTGGGCAATTTAGTCACTTTATTCACCAACCTTTTGAGCATTCACTGGATGCCAAGAATTCTTTATATATATATGTGTGTGTGTGTGTGTGTGTGTGTGTGTGTGTGTGTGTGTGTGTATATATATATATATATATATAGTGTGTGTGTGTATTCTTTATATATATGTATATATATACATATATATATACACACACACATATACGTATATATATGTATATATACACACACATATATATATACATATATATATAATTAAAAGTTCATGACACTGAGACATTGTTATTATTAATACATTCATGTCTTAGAGGAAAAATTGGGATCCTAGGTTGTCATTGGCCTGGTGAAGATTAAAATCCACACCCTACCTCAAAGTAGAACTCTCCTGGGACAAGTCTACATCGGCATCTAGTCACCATTAATTTTGGATCTTTTAGAGGTATATGCCAAAAAATACATCATAGTAGGCAGGATTCTAAATGTATCTCAAAATCTTTTTCTCCCCTGGTATACACTTTTATACTCCCTTGAATGGGGAAGAACCTAGGAATATGTTCAATGTCCCTACTGAAATAGGTCATTTTATATGGCAGAGGTGAAGCTGGTTTGCAGGTGTGGGTAAGGCCCCTAATTAGATGATTCTAATGTAACCAAAGCGGCTGTTATCCTGGGTGGACCTGACCTAATCAGATGAACCCCATAAAGGATGACCAAGCAGTCAGAGATGAAAGAAGCCAGAGAGATTTGAAGTGGCATAGATGCCCTTTCTTTGGTCTTAAAGAAGAAAATTGTCCTGTCGTGGGGTGGGCTTTATGGGAGGGAACAAGCTTCTGTCAGCTGAGGACCTCAGTCATACAATCAAAAGGAACTGAATTTTGCCAACAACCAGGCAACCCGGAAGAGCCCCAGCCAGGACTCTGATTTCAGCCTCGTGCGACCTTGAACAGAGGACCCAGCTAATAGGTGCCTGTGATCTTGATTAATTTTATTATTTTGCTACTCTTTTATATTTTCACTGACCCTTATGTGTTCACTGTAAGCTCAGTAAATGTGCATTAGTGAATAATGGTTGAATGAGTGGAAACTGCGAGATCAGACATTTGTGTTGTTATAAGCTGCAAAGTTTGTGGTAAATTGATGTGAAGCAATAGAAAACTAGTATGCACGTACAGAACAAAATTAATTTCTCTGGGACCAAGTCTTACGATATAAATGGTTCTTTCTTTAATATCTTAAGTCATTAAAGTTGTGTCACTATTTGGCTCAAATGTTTCCTGTCATCTAACCCCAATTTTGCCAAGTCCCTCCGAACCAAACCAAGTAACAAGCATTTGTCCCATCCATCTCAATTTGTGTCCTTATTTGGGGCTGACCCAGTTAAAAACCGGTCGGCAATTAACGAGTAATTTGCTGGCGTCATCATTCTTGAGTGTTCATTTCTGAAAGGAGGCTCTGTCAGAATGCCCATCTCCGCGCTCTGCTGTGCCTGTAATCCAGTGGCTTTCCAGTTCTTGCTGAATAAGGGGCTAAGTATGCATTTCTATTTTCGCTACTAATTAAACGTGCATGACATAGTGGCGTTGAGAAGAGCAGAGCTTACTAGTGTTTTTATTCCCTTTTTGGTGTCCTCCGTAGACTAGAAAGGGTGACGCCAGACTCATTACACCCCGCTATTCATTTTATATATTAATGACACGTCCCGGGAACCAAGGTGGCGTGATAATTCACATGATTGGATTTTATTTCATATGTGATCTTTCTGGGATTAAGAAAGCAAAGGGACCTAGATGCTATGATTTTTATAAGACATTGGACCTTGGAAAATCATGTAACCCATCTGAGCTTCATCCATACTTATTCGATTCCTTTGCTCTTTCTCGACACATCATAACTTGCCTGAGTAACTGAGCGTCTCTATTATTCTCTCCCCCATCCGCGCTCTTTATTTCCACTTCCTTTTAACTTCCTCTTTTCAAAATAATTCCATCTGCGCTATTTCCACTTCCTTTTAACTTCCTCTTTTCAAAATAATTCCATCTGCGCTATTTAAACAGTCTCGCTGTCTCTATTATGTTTATCTTTCCAATTAATCCTTCTCACTGAAGCCAAAATGATCTCTCCGACATACATACGTCCATGTAGGGGATGAATCTCCCTTCCTCAAAACCCCACTGTTCTCTAGTTTCCTCATTCTCTATGTGATCCCATGGGAACCTGTACAGGCTGAGTGCTGACATCGTACCCTTGCCAGACCTGAAATCTAATGCATCTTGTGTTCAAGCTCCAGAGGACTACTTATAAGTCCAAAATAAGTATTGTCCCTGCCTGTTTTCAAGCTGTGTCTTCTTCGTCCTCTGTCTGTTGAATCCCGGTCATCTCCTGTGCTCCCATGGCACTTCATTTTTACAATACCGTGACACCAGTGCCGTTGGTTTTAAGCACAGCTGTCTCCCCCGCTGAATCGGGAGCACCATGAAAGCAAAACGTTTATTTTACTCCTCTTGTATATTTTCGCTGACCCTTATGTGTTCACTGTAAGCTCAGTAAATGTGCATTAATGAATAATAGTTGAACGAATGAGCGGGTGTGATAATAGTAATAATAAATAACCTTTATTGATTACTTACTAATTGTATGTTGCTATGCTAAAAGCTTTATATGAATTAAGTCATCTGATTCTTCAAATAGCCCTTCATGGTAGATATTTTAATGTTCTCCATGTTGTAGATAGTTAAACCTAGGTTTATTGAGGTAAGTATTTCTTCTAAGGCCAAATAGCTAGTTAGAAGAATGAGTTAAGTGAATGCCATGGGGCTTATTACAGATTTAAAATGTCTTTATTTCCTTTCATTATCAGAAGGCAGATTATACCAGAGTATTGTGGCATTTGTGGGTTCTGGGATGTTACAGTTCTCAAGGGAGATCATCCTAAATAGTAATTCTCATTGTAGAATGTTCTAAATACCGAAAAGATAGAATATTTGGGACGACTCTTTTGAAGATGCTTTAGAAAGAAAGGGAGTCTAAATCTATGACACAAAGTCATTTCCTTATATTTTGAGATTTGACAGCTATAAACTAGAGACTTCTAAAATTATAGACTCCTTTGAGCTTTCATTATAACTTTACTATATTTATTATAAACTCTTTCAACATAAAATACAGTAATATTTAGCAAATTCATACTCATTACCTTCTTGATGACATAATGATTTAGGAGAGTTGAAGACTGCTATGAATTATATATCATCTAGTGTCGCAGAGCAGGTAACGTCTTTGTAAAACACTGTCAAAAAATTAAATATCTCAAGTTCAACAAATTATGTGTGTAGTTCGTGAAGATAGCAAATGTCCTTTAACCATCTTGCGTTGTCCTATATATTTTATATGATGGAGTTTCTTGACATTGGTCAATAGGCCTGCACATTTGAATTTTTCCTACAACTCACCGAGTCTGCCACACCTTGTCCTGCTGGATATTCCTAGTGTTCGAGAAGTAGCAGATTACAGAGTATTGAAATAAAGGAAAGAAAAGCAGACAAACGTGTTCACGAGCTAAATCTACTCCTTTGCCTCCTAAGCACCATATTTTTAAGCAGATGAGCTAACTTGTTATGGTCGTCCCTCATTCTTAGCAGTCCCTAAAAAATCTGGCATCTGAATTTCCTTCCCAAAAAGTGTCTATTTTAGAAATTATGTTCTACCTTTTGCGTGCCCTTGAAAAAAAAAGGGGGGGGGAGAGAAAACTAAAAAATAAAAGGGGAAAGAAGATGAAATTGATAGTAGAGAAGTTTCTGATAAAAAAAAAGTGCTTTTTTTTTTTTTTAAAAATTGTATTTTGCTTCAAAAGAGAAAAAAATGTTGAGATTGAGTGAAAATTCTATCAAAACAAGGACAGCCTTTTTCCACAGTCTGGACTATAGCTAAAATGGGCAAAGCTAAAGCTGTTTGACTTTGCTAAACTGCTAAAGCTGCATTTAGCTTTGTGCCCTGGGGGGCGAGTTAACGAGATAAGTCTTGGTACAACTGTTGGTGTTCTCAGAGTCATACAGGCACCAACCACTTTTTGCTCATGAATCCTTCAAATTTCTCTGAAATCCTGGAGCCTGATCAGATCGGAAGGTGGGCTGCGTGAATCTCCACTTCCCGTGGCATTACATTTCTCTGCACGATTAGTGCGTTTCTTTGGCACAGGGAAGAGTAGGGGCCCACGAGTGATCTCTAGAGATGGACTTCGATGGAGGTCTGTGCAAGATGCCACGGCAGCAAGAGAAAGAGGAGCTGGTCCAGGTCAGAGAAAGGCCAGAAGGTGGTGCAGAAGCACAATCATGATGCTTCGAAGGGAATAGGAATAACTGCGTGAGAAGGACCTGCCAGCCAAGGGAGCATCGGGGATGAAGACCTCGGGGAGAGAAGGAAGAGCAGAAGTCTATTCAGAAAGGGCAGGGAGATATTTCTGGAAAGGTGGGAGGGCCAGACTATGGGACCCCTAGAACACCAAACCCTCCATAAAAAACTGAGCAGGCAGCTCCAGCAGCAGACTAAACTTTATGTAATGACTACCACGCATCACATGATGATTTGCATCACACGACGATTTGCGAAAGTGTTAACTAACATGAACGACAAACCCCTTTTTTAGTTACCTTGACATGAATAAACAGTTGCTCCGTCTTGAATTCACAAAAGGACACAGAAGGCTGGTTGCTTTTGGAAACTGTACAAAGCTTGTCCCCAGGAATATGTGACGATTTTTAAGGCTTTTAACTTTGGCAGGAAAGTAGAACAATTCTGAAGCGTTGATAACTACCACAAACACTTGATGGTGCCTGAATGTTTACCCTTAAGAAGCACAAAGTGTAAATGTAGTTCCCTAACAAAGTTTAGTGGAGCTGAATGATGCTTTTTAAGGGTAAATAATAACAGTGATTTTTTTTTTTTCCCAGAGTGTCCAAAAGAGTGAGGAACGCAAGGAGGTCAGTTAACCCAACTTAACTTACTGAAATTTCATTAACCCCCAAAATACACTTGCTGAGTTGTGAAGTATGTTTTGCTTGAGAACTCCAGAGTAAATTAGAGTTTTCCTAGACTATCTTTTTCATTTTTGTGAAAAATACAATTGTAAAAAAAAAAAAAAGTACTTGAAACGGAACAAAGTTACTGTACTTCTCCCAACTCCATCTGAAAGTCTTAGCAATGGGACAAGTAAAATTTCTTTCCCACATAACAGCTATTCTGATAGACTAGGAGTTATTTTTACTCACCTCCACTCAATAAACTCTGTGGATTAACCGATGATCTTCTTCCCAGAGTTTGTTCCATCTGACGCCCATCACGTGACGAATTCTCCTAGGTGATACGTCCACTCTCTTCTTGTGCCAGCACTTGAGTTGTAACCCTACCCGGAGCCAGGAGCTTTTATTTCCAAATTTGACACTAAGGACACTTGTTATTGCAATTATGTAATTTAATTATTAAGTAGAATGCAAAATCATGCCAAACTAGAGATGAATTATTTGGAAAGACTAATAAAGGATGAGATGCTACACCCAAAGAGTAAGTTTTGTTTGGGTGAAAGAGCTTGAGATTAGGAGAAAGTTATCTAAGTTCTTGTTCTTCTTAAAGAGAACAAACTGGCAGTTGGCAGACACGTGGATTTGTAAAAGGAGTCGGTTCCCCACACAATCCTTGGCACTTGCCATTTGCATGCACACCACACAGACTGGAGTACAATTTGCACATCTTGGTACAAAATCTTGGCATGGAGCCCTCCTTAACCATCAGCCTGGGAAGCGAGAAATTCCTCAGAATCGACATCTTCTGATGCCTCAGCAATGACTGACAGAAGTGACTGGACAAATACCACTCCACTGGAATATCTCTGAAGGGCATGTTCTGTGTTGGCACCCAGATTTCCCTTGTGGGCTCGGGTTCCACTCATCCACAGTGGTACTTGACCTCATAACTAACCCTCCTACGGGCTGCCTTTTATTCTCTGTCTCTGGTCTCTACTTTCCTACCGATGTGTCCTGGAATTGCTTCCCAATCAACTGCATATATTCAAATTCTGCCCTCTGCGCTCACCTCAGGTGGGTCTGTTAGTCAGCTCTAGTCAGCTGAGGCCACCATAACAAAACACTATCGTCTGGATGGCTTCAACAACAGACATTTATTTTCCTCTCGGTTCTGGAGGCTGGACGTCTGAGATCGGGGTCCAGCATGGTTGGTTTCTGAGATCGGCTCCCTCGCTGCCTCACAGCTGGATTCCTTCTGTCAACTAACGGGGTAGAGAGTTATGGTTTCCCTTTTCTTGTAAAGCCGTGGATCTTATTCTGACGGCCCTGCCCTCATGACCCCCTTTCACCCTACTATCTCTCGGATGCCCCATCTCCAAATACCATCACACTGGGGAGTAGGACTTCAGCCTATGAATTTTGGGGGAAACAATTCAGTCTACAGCAGATGGGAACCAACACAGTGTATGGAACTACAATCTGAAGACATATATTCAAAAGAAAGGCCATTGTTCCAAATAAAAAGATTGACATGCACCTGAATATATATACCTTTAACTTAAAATTAAGGGTATGCATGTGATCTAAATGGCTTTTAAAAGGTACCAGGTCCACTGTCATCTCAGCTGCGATTTGAGAACAGCCATCACATCGTGACCAAAGCTTCCACTTCCTTATTTAGAAATAGACATTTTTTTCTCTATTTTCAGACATCTTTTTGGAGGGTCATTTTTTGAGTGCCATTTTGCCACTCTACAGTACAATTAGATTTTTTTAAAAATGAACATCTCAAATATACAAAACTATTGAATGACATAATGTCCAGAATCACACCAATAAGGTAAAACATTTTTTATATATTTTCTTCATCAATTTTTAAATGAGTAAAATATCACAGCTCTAGCTAAAGCTCGCCCCTCACCCTCTCCCTGGGTCTCCCGCAGCACAGGAAACCACTATCCTGAAGTCCATGGGCATCATTACTGTGCATGTGTGTGTAGGATTTTTATTGCATAAATACGAATATTGGCAAAACAGATGCTGCCATGTTGCATTAAAGTCCCCTCCTCGGGGCCCGTGCACCCATCCCTCAACCACTGACATCGGCGCCCCAGGCTGGGTGTTACTTTCGGCCGTGGAGGACCGCCTATCCGTGGTCCACGGCGGGCTGATGCAGGGATGTGTCTTCTCAGGCTACTTGCATCGGTGTGGAGTAGTAACTCTTAAGAGCCATCCCAGCTGCAGAATTCCCTGTAGGATGGGCTGAGACTTCAGATACAACCGGATCGTGACTCCGTTTCATGCTCTGATCTCTTCTGCTTCTCCGGCAAAGCAAGCTCCTCTAAATGGCCTGCGTACGACTCTTCACCGTAGACTGTGCTTCCCGGGGACACAAATGAAAAAGCAACGGAAACACATGTGTCACTGTTCTGTGTGCTTTAAAGTTTCCACAAATGGAATCATACTGCTCTATGCACTCTTTTATGTTTTTGAGATATATCCGTATTGATACATATAAATATAATTCATCTTAAGTGCTATTTAGAATATGATTATATGACTAAACCATGGTTTATTAATTTATTCCCCTGCTGGGAAACACTTTATTCCACTTTGGCTATGACAATCATGCCTCACGGAAACATTCTTTTCTTTCATATATATATGTGAGTGCTTCTCCATAATAGACATCGACATGCATACTACTCACTGACAGACTATATGACATTACCAGTTACTAGCCATTTTTCAGTGACTCTCTAAAGCGATTGTAACAAGTTTGTCTTCACCAATAATATGAGTTTCCATTTTTCTACATCCTTGCCTAAGCATCTTGTTAAAAATATTGACACATTAATTTTTGCAAATTTGTAAGGGTGAGATAGAATCTTATTTATTTAAAAATTAGATTTTGCTGATCGCTAGTAAACATAAGCATCTTTTCGTTTGCTTTTTTTTTTTTTGCCATTTATAGTTCTTCCTCTGTTAATTGCCTATCCTTGACATTTTTCTATTAGAATCTCTTATTTTGAGAGAGATGTGTGTGTATTTTTTCTTATTTTGATATGTTATACATATCATATATATGTTATACATATCATATGTATGTTTGTCATGCCCCATATGTAAGCAACAAAGGATTGAATTTGGGGTGTAGCTTTCTGTTGCACTGATCGAGTCTTGTATAAAATTTTAAAAATCTGATGTAACTAAATGTATTAATGCTTCTGGTCGCATTTTACTTTTGAAATTCTATTTAAGACGTTATCCCATATGCCAAGTTCATAAATAAATTGTTTTGTGCTAAACTTTTTATAGTTTTCTTTTCATGTTTTTGTTTTTAATCAAGCTGAGACTGACTTGTGTATGGAATTAAAAGGGACCTAATTACATTTTTTTCCCTTAGGGATAATCC
>NW_011888944.1:1408960-1412078 GCF_000151845.1 Pteropus vampyrus | reverse complement strand
CATTTATAGTTCTTCCTCTGTTAATTGCCTATCCTTGACATTTTTCTATTAGAATCTCTTATTTTGAGAGAGATGTGTGTGTATTTTTTCTTATTTTGATATGTTATACATATCATATATATGTTATACATATCATATGTATGTTTGTCATGCCCCATATGTAAGCAACAAAGGATTGAATTTGGGGTGTAGCTTTCTGTTGCACTGATCGAGTCTTGTATAAAATTTTAAAAATCTGATGTAACTAAATGTATTAATGCTTCTGGTCGCATTTTACTTTTGAAATTCTATTTAAGACGTTATCCCATATGCCAAGTTCATAAATAAATTGTTTTGTGCTAAACTTTTTATAGTTTTCTTTTCATGTTTTTGTTTTTAATCAAGCTGAGACTGACTTGTGTATGGAATTAAAAGGGACCTAATTACATTTTTTTCCCTTAGGGATAATCCATCCTTCTACTTTCATTTATGTAATGGTATATGTTTCCTGGCTGATTTGTTTTGTCATTTCCATCATGATGTAGCTTCTGTCATAAGTGCAGCTTCTTTTACTTTCATTTACTTATTTATTTATTTTGCCTTGGTTTATTTCTGGGCTTATTTACTCTCTTTCGTAAGTCTATTCGTTGATTTCTGCATGCGAATTCTTCAGTATTTATGCTACTAGAGCTTACTTTTTACATGCCAGACACATCATTTTATTGTCCTAATTGAGGAATAGATTCAATATACTTGGGAACATGCATTCAGGATGCATAGCTGGTGACCACACACTCCTCTCCAACTAGTCAGCTCGTGGATTCTTTTCCAGCACATTTTCCAACCCGATTATATTTTTAAAGTTGACTAGAATATTCTGTAACTTCAAATTAAGTATTTGATGTAGACTGGACAATTCCTTATTTGTTTGTTTCCTACCCTGCTGGCCTTATTTAATACCGTTTTGGATAATTCTTCATTCAAATATTTGCTTGGACCCGCTAACCTCATGCTGACTCTCGGGAGTGTGTGTGATAATTATCTGTTGGCACGGAATTCTTGTTTTTTAGTTTTTATGAGTATGTTGTCTCTGCCCTTCACCCGGCCAATTTCCGGAGCATGTGGTTCTATATTACATCAATAACATGGAAGAATATTCAAACTCCACGTTCTTAACGGGCAGTACCACCTTGAACTCTTTGCTTCCAGGACATTTCAAAAGCTTGGTCGCGGGAAATAATCATCATAAAAACAGACATGCAAGTCATTTATCGACTGAAGATTTGCCTTATATTTTTAGGTCAAATAATACCATGAGTGAGGCAGGATAAAATAGCCAGTAAGAGTGTGGGCTCTGGGCTAAACTGCCGGGGTTAGAAATGTAGTTAAATCACTCACACACTATATGAAGTAAGTTCTTTAACTTCTCTGTACATGTATTTCATCTGTTGTAAAATCATAATAGGGTCGTTTTTAGAAGTAAATTAATTAGTACGTATAAAGCACTTCCGATAATTCCTAGCACATAGAAAGTTCTATAAATTTGGCTACTCGTAATTAGATTTTTACACTTAAATTCTGAGCCCAGCTAGTTTTAGAACGTTTACATTGATGGTGATTCTCATCAGTGCAGATCTGTTTATTCACTGCTATATCTCTTAACACCTTTCATATAATAGATGTCCAATAAATATGTGTTGAATAGATGAATTTTGCATGGATCCCTGATTTTGGTACTTGTTATGTCATTTGTCAGCTTTCTTCGAGTAATGTAATAAGAAAGAGTGATTAAAAATGTGGTACATTAACTTGGGATACTATGGCAAGAAAAATATTTGTAAAATTACACGGCACCCACTTTATGAGAGTTTCTGGGGGAAAAAAATCCCTAGTAGATGACAATTATAGAAAGATAGCATTCTTCTTGCAGAGAGCATGAGTTAGCTATTGGGGACACAGAAATGCAGACATGCACAACACAGTTTTTGGCCTTAGGGAGCTCCCAGATTTGTGAATACTGAGGCAATCTAGGGATAGAAAATACGTTCTGAATCTGGATATGGAAAGAAAACTGTAAATTTAAGACACTGGTACTGATTGATGAGAGTACTATAAGGAGACAAAGAGAAAAGTTAAATTTAACACACACACACATATCCTCATGCTTCTGATTCTAATTACATTCTAATTTGTCACTCAGAAAAAAATGAGAAGTTTTATAACTGCCTTTTGCAGCAATACTAGATTATGCTGGCTATAAAATCTAGCATCTGCCAAAATCAGATCTGTGATTAATGCCAGCGCCAATTGCACATTGTCAGCTCACAGCACAGTGCACCTGCACACACATCTCTAGCGACAAGCCCCGTATATTACCTTTAAATCAGCAAGAATTGTTTCCAAACCTGGAACCGATTTAACATATATTAACTCCCAGCGTAAGTATGTGTTATAAGCTGATGCCAAAACATCTTGAAAGGCCACATTTTAAAAACAATATAGGAAATAAATTGCACTAAAAAAAAAAAAGCTCCAAGTCTGTGGCAGAAGCCTTAGGTAAGCTAGGTTGGGTACTGTCATCATAGGGATCCTGGATGGGTTATATATTGTTTTTCTGCAACCACTGATTTTCAATTCTCAGTGTGAGAAAGGGCAGAGAGAAAAGACATTTAGAAAATTATTAAAAATACAATTCTCAGCCTTCTGACCTATTGATATAAAGAATGAAAATATTATATCTTAGTTAATATTTATGTATTTTTTTTAAAACTATGTTTTACACATATTATCTCAATTTTTGTACTCACTGCAACATTCAAGTTGTTCCTATAATCCCATTCTTATGGGCAAGTAGACGGAAGGTCTACACAGCTAACAAATACCAACTGCGTGATTAGAATCTGGTCTTTTGTCCACATTGTACCCCAAATTCCACAGAATGGCTTCCTAAGGATGCTGTGGGTTATAAATTTTTACTGGAGGATTGCAGATTGAACTTTTTCTGATGACATAAGTTTTCACACGTGCGGCTCACGAAGAGCATCTCATAATCACCTGGAACTGTTGAACTATCATCACTGGTGGTGGCGTAACTGTTACGATCTTCGTTCCGAGATACATAGGCGTGCACCAAGTTCAG
>NW_011888944.1:1404509-1407000 GCF_000151845.1 Pteropus vampyrus | reverse complement strand
GTGATTTTCAACTTTTTCTGTCTGGCTTATTTCGCTTAGCATGATTATCTTGAGGTTCATCCATGTTGTCGCAAATGGCAGTATTTCATCTCTTATGGCTGAGTAATATTCCATTGTATACATGTACCACAGCTTATTTATCCAATCATATATCATAGGACACTTCGGTTGCTTCCATGTCCTGGTCAGTGTGAATAATGCTGCTATGAACATTGGTGTGCAAATATCTTTTCAGATATGGGTTTTCGTCTTTGAGGTGAATTTTATTAGCTTGATTTAATGACATTCAACACTTTATATATATGGTCATTAGGCAAAAGCCTATTCCCATGAATGGACTGGGACTCAGGGTAGAATATCAGCAGTTGTGCGTGTTCCTGGCTGTTCGGGCTGAGGTGATCAGTCTAGCCTTTCGGCACCCCGTTTCCTGACCTCAGCACCAGTGGCCATAATGCTCGGCTTAGGCTAGTTTCTTCCTCTAAACATACTTTATCACTTGAACTTCAAAATAATGAGACGATAGATTTTATTAAGCTCACCCTATATTCCTCTTTAATAGATGAGGAAACTAGGTTCAGAGAATGGTATCTACTGGACATCACAAAGTTTGTGAATGGAGACTATGGGGTCATCATGCATGGCATAACAGAATAACGAAAAACAGATGTGTAGTCTTTGGGGTCAGATCCAGTTTTAAATTCCATGTTGACCACTTACTGACTATGTGACCTTAACTGTCCATGGGGATTGGCAGAAGTTATCTCTAAAATTTGTAAGGATTAAGTAACGTAGCATAAAATATCACATAGATAAATGTGATTTATATAGTTTCCAACCTTCTATCTCTATAAGGTCTTTTCTTGCATTCTAAATATGCTTTTTAGTAATGGGAGTATTTATTTTTTTCAAATAAAAGTTTATGTGGAAGCCCAATATTATTACTATATGACACATGAAGAGGAGGTTTGGATGAAACAGAGCGAAGGGCCCCGTGTCTTTGAATGTTACTTCTTTTTCTATTCCCGATGGCCATGGCAGCTCCAGGGCCATTTCCTTTTTAACTTCAGGGCCTCAGGAAACAAGGTTTGAAATAAATGCCCCAGTCCATTTTACTTTTTACATCACTGCTTATTTCTCCATAAGAAATCATCTGCAATGACAGCTTTTCCAAGAAGCAGTGCTGACAGCCCAAGCGGAGAGGAATTTCCCATCTGCCTCTGCTGTCTGACATTGCTCCTTCTGAGTATCACAAAAACATCTTCCCACAATGCCTCCCACTTATCTGTCTTCTCCTGATCTCATTCCAGGACCGGGCTCAGCCATCACCCTGACCTTGGCTTACTTGGCTCAATCTCTCATCCATGTAAAAATGTTTTGAGACTCTTCGCCCGATGTGTGCCACCAGTTTAAATGACAGCCAGGGTTGTCTGAATTTGCTGACACCAGGGTTGCATTTTACACACCTGCAATATTCTCTTAGCTTTTCAGACAAACCTAGATTTTGCCATCCCTGGTATTTTACAGTAACGATGTATTTCTCTGACAGTCCCACTGGAAGCAAGTGAAGCTTAGCACCTTTCAACTCTAATATTGCCTTTGGCTCTCGCACAGAGGTCTGCCATTGTAGCTTCTATTTTGGGGGTTCAGGGATGCACAAGGCTTGGAAGACTACACTTGGAAGACATCAGCATAAATCAGATCTTGTCATTTTCCTGCTGACTACTTCTCCCTGGTTTCCCATCATCCTAGAAACTCTTGTAACTGCCTTAAAAAACCCTCCTGAGCTGATGCCTCCTTCCCCTACAAACTGCAATCACGTGGTTCTCCTCTCTCGCTCTGCCCAGTCCGCAATGACCCACTTTCTGTTCTGTTGCCACCTGGAGCTTATTTCTGTGACGACTTTGGGATAACCTTTCGCTGCCTAGGAACTTTTTCCTCCTGATGTCACATGGTTGTTCCCTCATATCATTTAGATTTCTGCTTAAAAGCATTTCCTCGACCAGATCTTTGATGGCTACCTAATCTAAATTAGCTACCCAGGAACTCTGTGTCTCATAATGCTATGAAAATTCTCTGCAAGGACCTATCTGTACCTCTTCAATTAAAAGAAAATATTATTACATTATAGAATTTGCATGTGTGTCTCATTTTGGAATGCAGATTTCATGACTGCAGCAAACGCTTATGTTTCGTTCACCACTGAATCTCCAGTAGGTAAAACATTCTGACACATAATAGATATTAATTACTGTTATTGGACTTTGTTTATCTGGACTTTGTAGGAGGCTGAAATGATCACTTCCTGGAAGCGAAGTTTACTTAATAATATTGTTGCATTGACTAGACTAGGGAGGACTAGCCATTCCAGCTTCCTGGGGAAGTTGTGTGATAGTATGTATTAATGAAATAAATTATTCCTGTATTGACTCCTGATTTTTAACTAAAAAAAAAAAAAGCCACCGCTTTATTGTTCTTGTTTGATTTGTTATAG
>NW_011888944.1:1377363-1403728 GCF_000151845.1 Pteropus vampyrus | reverse complement strand
CAGGGGTGCTGCTGACTTTCTCAGCCTACAAAGCTGATAACTCTTCCCTGGAAATCGAAGATGTTTCTAGATCACCAGCCTCATAGGCAGAAGACCATCTCTGAAGACCAGCCAGACTTCTCCGGGCACTGTCTTTCTGTAAGAGTCTTTGAATTGGAAGAAAAGTCTCCGACCATGATGCATATTAAGTGAAAGCTCATGTCAACACTGAGTGGCCCCAATAAAGCCTTCTTTCAGGATTCTGAATACAGAATTGACCATTTTAATTGAAGAGGTACAGATAGGTCCTTGCAAAGAATTTTCATAGCATTTTGAAAAAGATAACTGTATAACTTAATAGAACTCATTCCTCCACACACTTTCGTGCTTCATTCTTCTGAAAGCTTTTCTTTTTCTCCTGCCCTATCCTTAGAGTTGTGTTCCCACATGTGTCCCTGGACAGGTGACTAGGTTCTTGTCAATGTCATGAGAAAGAATTCATGGACAGGCAGCGAAGGCGATGAAGCAACAGCTCTGTGTAGTAGAAGCAAACTACACTCTTGAGAGTGAAAAGTGCACTCTCAGACAGGAGAGCGGGCAAGCTCAGAGGGAGCTGCCTCACCTTGCTGTGACTTTGCAGGTTTTGTCTACTGCTCTCAGGGGTGGAATAGTCCTCATCTTGGGTGGGCTCTGCGTAGAAAGTGGTGTTTCTTGGAATCAGGGAGACACCCCTTTTCTTTCCATGTTTGGGTTTTTCAGAACTGTCATGGCATGAGATGCATGATGGGAACAGCCTTAACCTCAATGCTAATTTATTATAATAGCTATAAATGCTAATTTATCACAATAGCTATATAATGAGGAATGAACAAGTTCAACTGTGAAGGGGGCCTGATCTGCACATGTGTCTTTGTGAAAAGACCAGCTGTGTCTTTGGGTCAGGGTGGCGTGGGCTTTGAGCTCCTCTCAGGGACCATCAGGGCTCATGGTGACCACGTCCGGACCCCTGTGGGTTTTCTCACCTTCCTGCTTGTATCTGTCTAGCTGCCTGTTCTAACACATGGGGAGAGGGAACCAGAGAACCACAGGTAGTTTGAGCTAGAATGGACCGGCATGACGGGCCACATCCCAGCTGTCCCATCTGATCTGTTCCCTCATGGGCCTGGAACTGACACAATCCATGACAGGTCTGTTTCCTGTCATCTTCTCCCCATGTTTACGTCGAAGCACATCTCACTCTGCTCCAAACTTTCCAGCTAAAACGCATCAGGATGAAGAGCAGTTCCCAAAGGTGCTCTTGTGACATCGAGCACATTCTGAACTTGCCCTCAGGCCTCGCACAGAGCATGCTCACCTGTTCGTGTCATTTGTGTTTGTGCTTGTGTGTGCAAGTGTGGAGGGTATGAGTTTGGAAGGGTGTAATTAACCATTTCCCTTCAACTGGCATCAATCCTGTTACTTCTGGTCGCTTCTTGTCACTCCCTACTCTCTTTTCTGTAATTTACCACATCTTCTAAGACACTTTATAACTCATATTTAATTTTTACCTCTTCTCCCTACCCACTGGATTATAAAACCCTCCATAGTGAAAGCCTCGGTCTTCTTCGTTCACTGTTCTAGACTCAATGTCATAAAACAGTGCCTGACCCATCACGCGTGATCAATAAATATTAGTTAGGTGAATGACCGAAGGGGAACTGTGCCGAGCAGGTGGAGCAGGGTTACTCACTCCATTCGCAGCAGAGGAAGGTGACTCCTTAAGTAGTTTTGTCACTTACTTGAAACAATGCAGCTAGAAATTCCCAGAGCCACTGGTAGAAACCTAGTGACATATTTGAGAAAAAAATTCTGCAGGAGGAAAACACTGTGGGTCATCAGTTGGGATCCTGAGGTTTGTCAGAATCTAGAGTGAAACTGACAAGGAAGAGAGAAGCAATTTAGTGGAAGAAAATTGACTTGAAAGAGAGAATCTTGACTTTTAGGCGGGTCGTCTTGGAATGTATCGAATAGAAAATGGGAGTCATTAAATGGTTCGGAAGATGTTAAGTGCCATAGGCCAGGCTTTGAGATTTTTAAAGTATTTAATTTCTCCTCTGCCAGCATGCTTATCACTTAATATGCTTTGGGAGACAAAGTTTTAAGGTTTATACAAACACGGACTATGTAACACATACCGTCTCCCTGCTGTGACCTTCCTCTACCCCATGACAATTAAAAAAGATGCATGCCTGACATGTGACCTAGGTGCAGGGAGCAAGTCCCAGGCCCTTCTAGTAGCTGACCATGAGACGCTTAGTCAGGTAGCATATCTGGCCAGTATCTGAAAACTCCAAAACTCTTACCAAAAACTGTAAGGTCCTTCATGGTCTGTCTGCTGCCTCCTCCTGTAGGCTCTCCTCTATGAGGAGCCTCTCACACATGCACTATGGCAGCCTCTCACACATGCACACATGTTTCTAACAGCCATCGGGGTGAATTAATCACATGGTCCATGACGTCCAGCTCTCTGTCGCCTCCCTGCCTTCTTCCATGCAAGAACACATCAAGTATCTAGTACGGAGGCTCAATCGCCACAAGCGCTGGAAAAATTGGATATTTCATGTATTGCATTTTATCATATACTTTTATATACTATCATGTTGACATGATATAAATACATTATTATTATTATTATTCTCAACAATTCACTTTGGAAAATATATATACATCTTTCGAAAGTCTCATTTTTTTCATGGCTAATTTCACGGCCCCCATTCTCTCTGTGTCCCGCCTCCACCATGCACAGACTGCAACTACATCACCTGGAATATGTTATTAATCGTTTTGCATGTCTGTGCGTATCTCCCACCGTGTTCTCTTCCTGGGGGCTGGGGTCCACGTCAGTCATCTCTAGCTCCAGCCCCCACCGGCACCAGGCGCATGGTCCGCGCTCAGCTTATTTTATTCGCTAAGGAGTAAGTGTACACCTGCTGTAGGTAAAGGCAAAACCAGAAGGACCTCTGTCTCCGGAAATGCCTGCAGGTTTTCTTTATATGGGCTTGCAAATCATGGCGATGTCTTTAGTTTGTATAACATATTTTATCGTAATTCATTTGAGCGGCCTATTAAAATCTACCCTTGAAATCTTCTTCCTTTTTGGAAACAAACAAACCAACAACAGAGCCAATTCTGACACTCTCAACATCCTGTACGGGGGTGACAATCAGAAGCCTTCAGCTTTCTGGATTTAGGGTCGGCAAATACGTTTTCTCTTCTTTCAGAGCTTGACTGGACATATACACCATGTGGGGAGGACACATATTCTTCAGAAACATTACAATGACTCTAACGTGTCCTTGGGATTTTGTGTAATTGCCTCTTGTGTGTTGCTCATAAAATCAAGCCTCCTGAAATTGCTACCTCAATGTTCACCAGAAACCTCTTTATCGCTCGTGTCTAAAGCAACCCCCAGGAGCTAAGCCTGGCCTCTGAGCGACCTCACACCTTTGAAGTACTTCATTCCAATGACCAGAATGAAACCGAGCTGAGAACTTTTGGGGGAAAACAGCATTCACCACCTTCTCTCCAATAAATCCTTAGAAGACATTAAATTGCCTGGATGCACACACGTGCACAAGGACCCACCTGCTGTTCTTTACTGGGTTCCATGTTGGAACACCTGCTTCCTCCTCTTCCTTTCCTCTTCTCCACACTCCTTCCATGTGACCCTTCAGTGGTCCATGTTCCCTTTATGGTCTGCTGAAGCCCATCTCAATGGCAAATGAAAAGTAGATCGTGGGTATTCACCAATCTCACCACCTTGATAACTAGAGCTGGCAAAGATGGAAAGTCACCTTTGCAATAAATCTTCCCAGTGGCCTTAACTTTTCTACTCCACTCCAGATATAATTCAATTGCCCTTGGCTCATTCTTCTGCTATTTTATCCATAGGACCAACTGTGAATGGAGGTGAGAATAAACTAGGATGTATATCAGCAAATCCCAGACCAGGTGCGGGATGTATGTATGCAAATAAGCATACAGAATATCATTTCATTATAATGAGATTTTCAAAGTCTCAGAGAGATTCAGAGATTTCTTTAAGCCTAAGACTAATAGTAAGTGGTACAACTAAAATGACAAGCCCTGAGCTCTATGACTCCGAAGCCTGTGCTATGTCACTAGACACCATTCTTTGTCTCACCCATGACTAATCTATGCTTTTAGCTTCGGCAGTGACCAAGACACAATATGTGCTTGTCAAATATTTGTGTCCTGAATTAAATTACACTAAAGATAACTAGCATGAGGGCGACAATCTGAACATCGCTGGTCTGGTGTGTTGGGGATGGAGGGGTTTCCTGGACTTGGGGCTCTCGGTGCTAAAAGCAGGAAAGGCCCAGGGACAGGTTGGTTCCCTAAAAAGCACTGATGTAAGTACAACAGGATACGCTGACCGCATCACTCAAAACGCACTTCCATCCATTATAATTATATAATGTATATAATTACATATCACACAGATACATGATATGTCAGTGTCCTAACTCATGATGAATTTGAGAAAATAAATGGCACATAATAGATTGCTGGGTGTCAAGTGCTTGCTGTGAAAGTAAAAAAATTCTGACAGTAATAACAACTTAGAAAATTGTCCTCCTTCCTATGAATTAGAATTCTGTTTAAAAATACGATAAAACACGTCCGTTTATTTATCTACCTACTTAGGCACAGAGAAACTATGTATACCTTCTTATTTTCAAACTCTGTTCTGATAATCATAATTTATGTTAGGATATGAAATAATCCACTTCCTGGAGAACAGAATATTTACAAACGCTTCAAATACACTGTCTAACTTTATAGAAGAATTAAGAACTCTGAGCTGATGATGGCAACGCATATAGAGTTTGATACATTTCTAAAAATACTTTCGTATATAGTATTGCAGTAGTGTCTCCCAAACAAGCGTGTTCTGAACCCATACCTCGTTTAGTTTTTTTTTTTTCTTGGTTTTTTTTTCCACAAAAAACAACCCAGTTTTCTGATAAAGAAACTGAAACCGTGGGGATTAATTAATTTCACGGAGATCGCTTGTATTTTAAGTGGCAGCGCCAGAAGGAACAGCAGGTGTCTGTTCTTTTCCGAGCTTGCTCTAGTTAGTGAAAAAGCAAGAATGGGTTGATGTTCTGTTCTCTGTAGCTTATTCCATATCAGTTGACCAGTATCCTCTTATACTTTCAGGCCTTGACTCTCCATGGAGGCAGAACACCAGCACTGTCCAATGTCAACCGGTCCCAAAGTACTGCCCAGAAATTCTTTTGTTTCTCTCATTTCCCATTTCGATTTCTCTACAGTATTCAATTCAATACATTTTTACTTTGCTCAAACTTCTGAACCTAGCGACCACCCTAACCTCGAAATCCACAAAGGTAGGAGAAATTATTGAATGAGAACTCTGTCAGCCTCTTGCCAAGACGATGGAGGGATCGCTTCTTCTAATTAGAGTCATCCATCCGGTCTTCATTCAATGTCTTCCTTTTGGGGAAGCTGATTCTTTACCAGACCTGTTTGTTCTGGATCTTCACACTCTTATTTTCTCCCAGTTCCTTTCCTTCTGTAATTAACTCACTTATTGTGCTTCTGATTTTTAAACGACCAGAGAAACAAACCAACAAGCAATCAACAACATCAGCAATAACAAGTATGAGACATTCTCGCTCGAGGAATCCGCTTTGGGGATTTATTGTACACATGAACCTGTACGGAATGATGCATGGACTAAGTTATCCTCTGTAGTCCTGTTTGCAATAGAAAAAGATTGGGAGCAAGTTGAGGGTCCTTCAATAGAGGACTGATAAAATAATTGATGGTGCAATCAGATAACATGAGGCTATGAACAAAAAAGGAAACTCTTTATGAACGGACATTAGAAAGATTTTCAAGATATATTGCAAAGTGAAAAAAGCAAGGAATGAAACTGCGTAAATAATAACACAATTTGTGTTTAAAAAAGGATGGAAATATAGGAATCTGTATTCTGCTTATCTACGTAGAAGGAAACTCATGAAGGTTCATAAGAAACAAAATGGTGGGCAGGGAGGTAGGGTTAGACTTTCTCACTACATAAGCTTGATATGTTCTGGTTATGAGCCATATGGAGGCATTACCTATTTTTAAAATTAGATTAAAATACATAATTTCTGCATCTTGCTCCAGTTACCAAATTCTCCCTCTTTTTTCTTTCATAGTCTAACTTCTTGAAAGCTGCCCACATTGTCACATGCAACTCCTCACTTCCTTTTTCTCTTGATTGTTCTCCATCTTCATCCTCCATCATGGCAATGAAACTGATGTCACTAACCTTCCACTCGTGAAATCCTCAACTCCAGCTCTCAACTCATTTAAATGGAACTGGGTGTCACTTTCAACATCTTTGCCTCTTTCAAATACTCCCTCTTCTGATCGTATGATGCACTATTTTCCAGGACATCCCTGGCCTCTCCAGAGGCCTTCTCAGTCTGCTTGGGAGCTTGGCAACAGAATCATATCCAGGTGGAAGGTGTGCTTAGTGTCTGCAGGATAAGACACAAAATCTTGTTCCTCCTCTGTGTCAGTTCAAACATTCATGGATTTCCATTTTGTATAGTTTCATATGTGCAAGCTATATGCTGATGACTCAAATGAATATTTCCAACTCCAATCGCTCTCCTGAACTCTATATTCTTAGATCCAATGAACCATTTGCCATCTCTTTATGGATCTTACTATGAGTATCTCAATTTTATCATGTCTCGGAATGAATGCTTTATGTGTCCTCTTCATCCTGCAGACATCAGAACTCTCTCTGGGACATCAGCCCCCTTATCTTTATTCCAACTGATCCAGCCAACACCCTTGGTGAGATGTTTAGATCCTTCCTTTTGTTATGGCACACATCAGTCCACCAGTCAGTAAATCCAACTGTCTCTAACTTCTAGAATAATCCAACTACTTCTCACATCTTTTACCAACACCATCTAGTCAAAGCCACTATTATCTCTGTCTTGATCTATCACAATGGCCCCCCACTGGCTAGCTTGCATATCTGCGGTCCACCCCCTGCAAGGTAGCCTGAACTGTCTTCTATAATAAAGGCAGACTGTCTGTGATTAACTTCTGCATTAGTTTTCTTCTGTGCATAAAATAATTATCGCAGACTCATAGCTTAAAACAAAAGTCATTTATTGACTCAGTTCTGTCGGTTAGAAGTCTGAGAACAGCCCAGCTGGCTCTCTAGGTGAGAGGTGTCCTAGGCTGTAATGAGGATGCTGGCCAAGGCTGTGGCTCCACCTGAGGCTCAGAATCTTCTTCCAAGCACATTCAGCTTGTTGGAAGAATTCGCTTCCATGCATCCATAGAACTCACAGAAGCTTCCATCTTCTTCCAGACCAGTGGGAACAATTTTCTCACTTTAAATCTCAGGTAGGCCCACTGACAATAACCTCTCCTTTTAAAATATCCTGTGTCACATATATTACCTATTCATCATACGCAGAGTTCACACTCACACTCAGGGGGAGGGGCTCTATGGGGCATCTACAGCAGAGGTGGTGTATCTTGTTATCTTGGGGTCTTCCTGATTGCCGCCTACCACACCTTGACACTCAGAGTGAAACTGAAATCTTCGCTCCGGCCTTGCGCGGTCTGACACTGCCTGTCTCTCCAGCCCCATGTCCCACCCCTCATTGCCTGGCTCACTTCCTCCCAGCTCCCCTGGTTTCTTGGCTGCTCCTCAAACAAGCCAGCCTTGGTCTTGTCAGGGGTCTTTGTATTTTCCATTTCCTTTAACTATAACGTTTGGTGACCTATCCCCACAGCTAATTCCTTCTTCTCAAATGACATCTCATCAAAGAGGCCACCCTATCGTTTGGTACAGACTGGACATTCCAGCATTTACAAGAGTGTCTGGCACATAGTCGGCATCAGTAAACATGGATTAAATTAGTGAATGAAAATGTGTCGACCGAAGAAATGGATTAATGAACAAATGAGTCAGGTCATTGAATTCAGTGTTTGCTTATGAAACTTTGGTCTGGTTGAGGATTCATAGATGAGATGCTAAGACCTCGTTCCTTGATATTCTGAATCTGTCAGTCTAATGCGAAAATGTACATTTCTCCTTTTGTTCAGATGCTATAACCCACACATAAAATGTCACACTCATCACTGAATTGTTAATTGGGGTCTTAAAACTACCCATAGCCACCTACGAAGCCAGGCTTGGATCTCAGTCTACAACCAAGATCTGTGACTTCCCATCCAATGACCTGTATTTATAAATTTAATGACATGCAATGTGACAGAGGATGCTCTGGGCACCAGGTGACATCTGGGAACAAGTGTGAGAGGAAGCCCTTTCCATCAGAGAGCTTATGTTACTGTGGGAGAAACAGTGGACAAGTAAGTGATAAATAACCACAGTGTAATTCCTATTCAAGCGATCTTCTGCCGGCTTCTATTTTGTGATGATTGCAAACTACCTGAAACTCGTCCTGGGGAATTTATTTTAGGCATCGATTTTATTTCACTCAATGATTTTATGTATCCTGTTCTTTGAATAGCCATCTCTCTGGAGAAGGACTGAGCCCCCCATATCTCCCTTCTAGTAAATAATTAAAGACACTCAGCATAGGACAATTATCAAGCTGCCTCTCCTGGCCCTGGCCTCCTGCCCTCCACAGAACACATGGGCTTCTTTTGACAAATGTCATTGGTCCCCAAAGTATGCTTATTCCTGGTAGCAAGTTTAATGATCTGAAGATTGCAGATCATGTCCCCTTGTAATGTTGAGCATTTATAGAAAGTACCTCCTACATCCTGCAATTAAAGCACCATCTGTAAAATAATTAGTTACAAAGAAAGAATGTCAGGCACTTTTAGGGGTGAGCAGGATGACATTAATTTCATCAGTAACTATGTAGGCAGGCCAAGCTCTTTTCAGAAAGAATCACTCAAAGAAAGAATTTCTATTCTACCAAATTTTAGCTACATGTCTTCCATTGTTTCGAAACAGACAAGGTGAGTGATACCAAGTGGATATTCACAGTAACAGAACTATGAAGGGCGATGATGTTTTTAAGAGGTAGTCAACTTTAGTATAATGGAAATATTATACAATCAGGAGTCACTTAGGGCTAGTTAAAATTCTTCCTTCTGCCACTTACCTAGTGTGACTTTGACCACAAACGTAACCATGCCCTGCTTGCTATCTACATCTGCAATGATGAGGAGAGTAACACCTACCTCACAGGGTTATTGCAAGGGTGCCAGGAGCTAATATACAGATATACCTGCCACGGGAATGCAAAAATGGGTAAAAAGATATATATTCACAGCAACGACACACCGAAGATGCTAACAAGCGAGCAATTGCAGAATGTAAGACCTGGAGCAGATCTTAGATGCTAAATGGAAATCCCTTATTTTAGAGATAAAAAGATTTAATATGGTGCTATATCAAAGCCTTGGGGCTTTATCCAGTAAATTTTGCTGAAAAAACTTAAGCATAGATCTATGCCTTAGGATATCAAAGGCAGTGTTTATTCACCCCATCCATTGCTTTCCCTTCACTCTTAAATATTTTTAAAGAACACCCTAAAAGCTTTCTAATTTGTCTCGTAGGTATTTTCATTAAAAAATTTATATGGCATTATTAACCAGTAGGAATTAAAATTGAGCAAGGATTTGTTGAACCTCACTGAACTGTTCAATCAATAAAAGACAAAACATTAATAACATGTTATTAATGCATATACACACATATATAAATACATTAAAAATCGAGATTAAAATGGCGAATACAGAATTTATTAAATTTTTCCAGCAGCTCAGACTAATGGAAGCCAGATGCACATAGTAGAAGCAGTTTTTAGGGGGATTAAGCTTAGATTTAGTAGCTTTGTTCTTATCTCAGATTTTGTTTCTCACTATTGGAAAGGAATGCGGATCAGTCTCGCTCTGCTTCTTGGCTCATCCGAAGCGAAGTTAAATAGTTAATAAACGCAGCATAACCACCTCCTCCTCCCTCCCCCACCCCGGAATGAGCCGATTTGGGATAATCAGATTTTCATCATTTAAGGAGCCAATTTTCCTTTTTCTCCTTCTTCCTTTGCTTTCCTTTAATACACCTGCTGCACAGTAGTCAGCAGAGGAGGGATTTGAATAATAACACTACTTTATATGTAAATGGGGTCTCTCATCCAAGTTCCTCAAAGATCTCTGTAAACATTATTTGCCGAATATAGATTATGAGCATCCTTTTGAAGCTAAGGAAATGGGTACCGTGCGGGCAAGTGACTTGCCTAAGGTCACACTTAAAGACGGTGGTGTTGCTCAGAAGAGGCTCCTGGTCATTTAATCACCCCAATGTTTTCCCAGTGCATCACAATGTATTACAACTCAGAGCTCCTATATATTCCTCCTTGAGTGTCACTTATTATATTCCTATAACCCACGTTTACAACCTCTCCATCCCAGACATTTCGCCCCATAATCCATCCTACGACTTTCTGTCAATGTTGACGATTCGTGTAATACCACATGTCACTATAATTCTCAAGGTTAAAGCCAGTGCTTATGACTTTCCCTCGTTGAGTTTTAATTTCCACATTTTAAAACCTGGCTCAAAGGAGCATCATGTGCGAAGCATCATTTAGAATGAGTAGAGAATCCACAGTTCTTATTTGCAAATCTAATCTGCAGGATAAATGAAATGCAAAGGTTGATGGTAATGGAACGTTGAGGTTGCCAAGTGAAAGATTTTAAAACCTGGAGATGCAAAAAAGCGTTACTACTCAATTATACAAGTGTGTTATTTATCGTGTTTGACTTCCGGAGGACGAGGCTAGGCTGTCTTTCCTACAAAATATACGTTGTAGAGTATCACATTCTAGGAGAAAAATCTCAACTTTTCCATCTCTGAGGTGGCGATTTGTCACTACGGCGTGTGCAGAATGCTAAGAAATGTGAACGGATGTGAAGCACCGGCACCCTGTGGGAACGCCGTGGTGCTTCTGCCCTTCCTTGTAGGTTTAATGCTCTCACGGGGCCCAAAGGTGGGAGCATCGCAGTGTGGTCCTGCACATGTGCCCTCGACTGGAACACAGGAGAGCTGACTTTGTCCCCAGTTCTGTCGTCGGTTCCCTGCATGGCCTCAAGAGGTCATGCATCCTCTCTCGAGGGCAGTTCCTGCAACTAAAGTAGAAGTTCAGAGTATTCCTCATTCGATTGCTCGAGTTTCTCCCAGATCTATAATTTTATGAGCGCTCTATGATTTAGGCGTATGGTGATTGACTATGAGAGTTTTAAACCATGATGTCCGTTCTAGAATATTAACTAACTTGCTCCAAATAACCCTAATTAATTTCCCTCGATTGCTGCTTTCCTTACTCTATATACGTGCCATCCAATACGGAAGCCACTAGCCACACGTGGCTGCTAAGCAACTGAGGTGTGTATGGTCCCACAGAGAAGTGCTGTAGGTGTAAAATACAAACTGTATTTTAAAGATCCATTAAAAAAGCATCTAAATATCATTGTACTTTTTATTTTTATTGCATATTGATATATCGTGATAAAATATACTATTAAATTAATTTTATCTTTCCTTTTCACTTTTTTAATATGGCTCCTAGAAAACTTTAAATGAGATATTCTATTTCTACTTCTATTGGAATAGTATTACCCTATATATCATGAAAAATATATACATAGATACTTACATGTGTATTAATGGGTATACTATGTATATAATCAGACTGAAGATTTTTACTTAGAATATATCTTAAAATACCATCTGCCCTAACTCCCTGACCGCAGCTCAATCAAATATTATTATTCCTATTTTTGGGACAAGGCATTAACCGATTGACTGATTACCCCAAATCGGAGAGCTGGACAAGGTGGCATAGCCTACTACATGGGTGTCCTACGATGGTGTGCTTTTTAAGTGTGCTGTACGAATTCACTTTAAAAAATACTATACATGGAAGATTCTATACTCATTTTGGTCATGTGATATCTTATGCTTAAAACACTTTTTTTTTTTTTTGGTCAAATTTACAGACTATTCTTTGACTTTAGCATTCTTGAATTTGGTTCTGAAAGGTCTTATCAGCTGAACAAAAATGTTAGAGTCTGAGGCTCCACTGTAGATGGCGCTACGCTTTCTCCTTGGAATTCTGAACAATGGAGAAATGAGATGTCCCCTTGCCACCTTCCCCGCCCCCCCCCACCCCAAATAAAAAGTAAAGAAATGAGACAAAGGAATGGCAGAGAGGAGAGGAGGACAAAATTTGCTCTGGGTTGTTGGACTGCTGAACATGGAATTTTATCAATGGGCAATTAACAGAAGAATGACACCCACTGGTCCTTGACAATCTCCTTTCTGGATGCCCTCCTCTGTAGTTTATGTTTGTACCTCCCAAAGGTTCTCGAGTATGTCAGGCAGGACATTAGTTACTTGAATCCCACTGCCACTTTACATTCCTTATTCCCGATTCATTTCTCATTCTATTTCCCATCCCAGTTTACAACCAGCTTCATTGTCCAATACAGTATATTAACAGTTCTGTCTGAGATAAAATCAAACAATTTAGGATTCCACAATAAAAATGCATAATGATACTCAGATAATAAAATGCCCCAAAATGGGTATACCCCAAATTTACATATAAACTGCCTCTAATTATAAAACTCTAAAGAAGAAATTGAAGTTCAAAGAGTATTCCCCATTGATCTTGAAGTCCAAGGATGATATAAAGTCTGAAGCTACTAAAGTCCAAAATCAAATTGTCTTGGTCTTGTGAGTTAAAATTTAAAGAAGTTAAAGGCTAAAATTAATTCTCTTTTACTTTTTATTCTTCTCTGTCTCAGCTAGAGGATTGTCAATGCCTGGGTAGATTGGAGTTCTTTTAACAACTACCCCTGGGCTCTTTCTCCCTGGAAGATATCCCATTAGTTGAATTAATTTAAGACCAAGCTTTTGTATTCTCCCTTTAAACACGCCCTAAGAGAGTGGAATGTGCACTCTGAGTAGCAAAGTCCTGGCTCCACATTTACGGAAATTTAGAGGCCAATGTCCAACTTTTAAGACAGCTATCGAGATCTTTTTTATTTCTTCATCTATCCATGGGCACTTAGGTTGCCTCCGTACCTTCACTATTGTAAATAATGCTGCAATGAACCTTGGGGTGCATATATTTTTTCAAATTAGCATTTTCGTTTTCTTTGAATAAATACCCAGAAGTGGAATTGCTGGGTCGTATGGTAGTTATATTTTTAATTTTTTAAAGAATCTCTGTACTGTTTTCCACAGTGGCTGCTCCAATTTCCAATTCCACCAAGAGCGCATGAGGGTTGTGATTTGTTGCTTGTTATTTGTTAACTTTTTGACAATAGCCATTCTGACAGTTGTAAGGTGATATCTCATTGTGGTTTCGATTTGTATTTCTAGGATAAAATAAATATTATTCAGCAATAAAAAATAAAATAAAATCTTGCTATTTACGACAACATGGATAGACGTCAAGGGTATTATGCTAAGTGAAATAAGTCAGACAGAGGAAGACAAATGTCATATAATTTCATTTACATGTGGAATCTAAAATAACAAACCAAATGAACAAACAGGACAACAAAGAAACAGACTCACAGATACAGAGAACAAACTGATGGTAGCCAGAGGGGAGGGAGATGTGAGGATGGGGGAAAAAGGTAAAGAAAAATAAGAGGTAAAAACTTCCAGTTATAAAATAAATGAGTCACAAATGTAACATTCAGCACAGGGAATACAGTCAATAATATCGTAATAACTTTGAACAGTGACAGATGGTTACTAGATTTTTAGTGGTGATCACATTTTAATGTATATAAATATCGAATCGTCTTTTGTACAACTGAAACTAATATAATATTTCATGTCAACTATACTTTTAAAAAAAGCTATCCAGAGAAAATTGTGTTCTTAGAACGTGCATTTAACATTGACAAAGATTGAAGCATAAAATAGCAAAGCTGCATTTAGAATGCTTCCTATCCCTGTGGTTGAAACGTTGTGAATGATGGTAGAGACTCAGAGGTATCTGAATAAAAAAAGATAGATGGAAGGAAGTAACAAACAACCAAATAAGTTTTCTTGATTTGTCCTTACTGGGATATTGTTAGTTCTATACCAGTTGTCCAAAGCCTACAACAAATACACGTGAATTCACTTGAAACCAATCCTCATCTGGTGGTTAATTTTGCTTCTATCCATTAGACATTTCTCAGGACAGGAGATGGGTTGAGTAAGGGTCCGCATAAGCTTAACATTTTTAACTCCATTTTCTCTCTTGAGTCTCATGTTTCCGGTGCCTCACAACCAAAATGAGCACAAGTTCTTTGTAATTATATAACATGCCACTTTAATGAGTCCAGGCTTTTTTTAGTTTTGATAGAATTGCCATTTGCTGCCTACCTAAGCATGGCTTGGACATTTTAAGCTATAACTTTATTAGCTCATTGTTGTACAACCAGCATTTGGTGGCTGCCTTTAAGTTTAAAAGAATGAGGTCTGTATTTGGAAAGATTCTCAACCCTTTTCCATGTTGCTTAGGAAAAGCTTTACTCATATAGTATACCTTGACCCTATAGGGCCTGTCCCAATCTTGCCGATCTCTTACCCTCATTGAGGACCCTATGCCTGTTCATGTAGTTAAATATAGTTCATGGCTGCTGTAGAATAAATGCTGACACAATTTCTTTGAGTCATTTACATCTTTGATGAGGCCAGAGTGGCCAACATTTCTTATCTAAGATGACCGTGCCTCCAGGGACTAATCATGAAGCCCATGGAGTTTACTAAGCCTTAAGCATCCACCAAAAGTCAAATTATCCTATGGCCAACTAAAGCCTTTTGGCAAAGCTTCACCAGTTAAAAGACATTCTACAATTATAACAACCTGCTCAGTCTAACGTATGGCTCCTCAAACCACCAAGGTCAAAATGCTTGGCACACCCACCAAAGTCTAAAATCTGAAGACCTGGCACTTTGGTAACTCCTTGGGTGTTTAGCTCCAAAATTTTTCCTCCTTATCTTATTTCTCGATTTTTCCTGGCCCATTCACCCAACGCAGGGGTCTTTAATTGTCCCAATGAATAATACTTCTCTTCCCTGCCCTGGTTATGAAAAAATTAAGACATATAACAAATAAATGGAAGATAGAAGCGAAAATATCGAATTCACTGCTAATAAAAGTTGGGTGGAAAACACAGCTTATGGTGGCCATATCTGTAAGCTAGTTAAGCTATACTCAGTAGACTCCAAAATTATCTGCATTCCCTCTTCTAGTCAAAGGCAACATCGAATAAGACACACTTCTACAGGTACGGTGCCTGCCCATGTAGAGGTGGGGCATGAACAATCAGAAAAGTCCTTTCCATAAAACTGTCTCATTTTTAAAAACAAGAAAGGAGGTACTTAGTCCAGTATAGTCGGTTATTTTCAAATTACCACTCACACGAGTCACTCCATCTGTGCTTTGAAAGAGTTTGGAGACAGAGAGAAGCTGAGAGAGCTACACCGATGGAGTTCTATCCGACACGAAGGCATGTCAGGGCAGGAAGCAGCAGTGCCCCCAACCATAACTTTTACAAACGGATCATATAATCATATATTCATCCAAATTTTATCTTTCACTCTCACATTCTTACCTTGGATTAGTTTATCTAAATTAATCTGAGTAAAGGTCAAATTCCTCGACTTCATGTTCTTAGCTGTTTTCCCCAAGCTCCTATAATAACCCACGTAACATCCTAGATTTCACTCATATTGATCCACCAAAAATTTTCTTAACATGCTCTGCACTGTCAAGCCTGTCTGTTCGTATTCACACTGCTGCATCAGTTAGAAATATGAGTTTTCAATCTCTGTCTATTCTCATTCTATGAAGCCCAGCTAAAACCCTAGTCCTTCCAGAAAATTTTCTTTAAAATATGGAATACCCAAGTAAAATGCCTTGTCTTCTCTCTGATTCCCATGGCATTTTGAATTGCTAGAATAGAACTTCCTCCAATTCACCTGATATTACTGATGTTTGTCTCCATATCTGCTTGTCTAAACAGCAGGGTTCATAGCCATTCATCATCTCTGAATGTTCACGGTGCCTCTATGGCTCGCTCTGCATTGTAGGACTCTAATAATGCATTTTGAGTTAAAGTAACTGTCCCAAACCTTGAAATTTATAAAAGACAGACAGTGTGGTACTCACCAAAAAGGCATTAGTGTAGCCATCTGTACTAGTCAGGACACTTCAGTTTCAAGGGAAGAAAACCCAGTTCATATTTGTTTAAGCAAGAGGAATATGTTGGGTTCTAGAACCGGGAAGACTTTGGGTTAAAACCAACTGCAGATACAGTTGTGTTCGTGTTTCAGACACTGACATGGAGATGCCATTTTTCATGCTTTTTCTTGACTCCAATTGCTTTTGCCTTATTTTCAGATTTGTGTGTGTGTGTGTGAATAATGACAAGAAAGGCTTACTCAACTCCAAGCCTACCCTAAACTTAAGCTCTTATTTCCTGGAAGAATAAGGGTGTCTCTTCCTTAATTGTCCAGGAGAGGACACTGATTCATTGGGTTTGGTTCATGGGCCTCATCATGAACCATATCCTAATACACTATTTAGGGGCTGAACAATTTCCCCTGAATCAGAGGGGTTATGATTTCTCTGAACCAATGTTATTTCTAACATTGAAGAAAGGAATGTTTTCTCAAAGAACATGCCACGTACACAAACTGGCATATCCCCTTAAGGCAATAGAACTACAAACATCCTAGTGCTGCCATGAATGTGTTATTTAAGCTCGTACTTGATATGGATCCTCTTTTTAAACTCTTTATAAGATTTTTGTGAGCATGAAAAGAGACTACATAAAAGCACTTAAGAAACATAACAATCTCAATAAATGTTAATTCTCTTAAGAACCTTCCTGTACATATTTCTCAGTATCATACATATTTAAAATAAAATGATCCCGAAGAAAGTCAATAGAAAATAGAAGTGAGAGAAGGTTATAGATGAATGTAGAAAGCCTACGGAAACACAATATAAACCTACAGTGATGTGAATGCATTGAAATCTCTTTGGGCAACATGTATTACTGTATGAATGTAGTTGATGATAAGACCCAGAGCTACCCTAATTGTGTCCTTTGCTACCACGAAATCCATTGTACCCAAGTACCTTTCATTTATTTTTCAAAGCCCAGGATACTTCGAGAGAAAATGTAAACGCAAATGGCACTGGGTATTAGCATTAAAATAGAACGTCACCTTCTTGTTGACTTACATTCATTTGGACACAGATGACTCTTTAAACCGAAGAAGAATTGGTTCAGGTTAAGTTTTTCAACAAACGGCTTGTCGTGCTCACATAAGATGAAAAGACACCACGCCTGTATAAAGAGAGTTTAATATTTCTGAAAGACTTCCATGGGGAGTGGTGATGATAACCAAAATTATTTTTTAAATATGTGGACTCACTTAGAAAACTAAACAATGATGGCAGAGTGGTTCTGAATTAATGCCAAACCATGGCTGCCGGGAGCTGCATCATATTAAGCTTATCAATCTTGGTTCTTATCCATCTGCTCCCCAGCCTCAATTCAGCGCTGTATTATAACTGCAACTAACTTTATGATAAACATTTTCAGGCTGACTTTTCCGATTTTTTATCACTAATTGAGCTGATTGTTAAATCTGCAGAAACTTTGGAGCCTCTTATTAAACACAACCTCCATTAAATGCTAAATGATACACACTTCAATAAATAAATTATATTAAGAACACAATTAGTAAATTTAGAAAACTCATTGCTTCCTGGCTATTTTACTTGTTGAAAGTGTGTATGCTCTACAAGGCAGGCACTATACCAAGATCAGAAGATGCAAGAGGGTGATGTATAGTCTCTGCCCCCAAAAGACCCACGGCTTAGAGTCTAGTCATGTTTCTCAAACGGTAGTTTGGTGCACACCAGAAATCTTTATGTGCTAATTTACTTTGAAGGTCTCGAAAGGAAGAGGAATAATCAATACTTTCAGACTTAGTCAATTAGAACCCTTTTTGGAGGGATGTGACTTCTAGAATTAGGATCCAGGATATGGGTTGGGGAAATAATACACTAATGGGATCATGCTTGTACTCTTTTAGGACTTACTTTTTGTCATTTACTTTCCAATATTTTGTGCTATATAATGGCTGATAAGGGACTAGGTCGATTCTACCTCCACTTCCAACCTTTCCTCTCAGTCACGTCATTTTCCTGCTAATAGAGGAAAACTGGACAATTTCCAAAACACTGGCATGCATGAGTCAACCCACAAGCAGAGCAGATGACCTGTAGAAGTAAGGAAATGTTCAAAATACGCTCTTGTAAGTAACTATCCAACACTTCATTGGGAGGCAACTATTCATTTCTCTTAAGAGGTTTCGTGTAGCAGCTCTTATCTGCCTGGAATTTAGCATTGTTTAAAAGGACAGAGTGAGTAATGAATAAAAAAGCAATTTCATGTAAATCGACCCAGGGACAAATTAGAGGGATGGACTTAGCAGAAGGCGGGGTTGGCAAAGTGTGACTCCTCTGAGTATTTTCTTGTTCTATGAGCTTTTGCTTCAGATTTATCTGAAAATTTTAGTGCAGATTATCACTGTTATCTGTGGATATCTGAAGCATACTTTGTCACTAGAGGGGACACCTTTTAAAGCTTAGAAGGAAATTTGCTGGGTAGCCTTACATTTCAGGGGTTTGGTGAAACAGCATTTCAGCTTCCTGGGGGAAGCCAATCAAGACGTAATGCAAATCACTGACATCATACAATGCCGCTTACACCAAATGCAATGGTGTTCTTTTCGAGAGCACACACGTAGATGTGCACATATGCATGCACATACCAAGATTTCTTTGTGTGGCACCTGAATTTTAATCTTTTATCAACACCAATGTTTTGAGTTTAAATAATAGATAATATAGTAACAGGCAGCAGGTATCAAGTCCAATAAAATTATCAAATTTTCTTTTTGACATTCTATCTTGGAAAGCTCACATAATCTTTGCAGAATTTCTCATTTTGTCACCGCGATGATTGAATCGAATGATTTTTATTTTGACCCTGAGCTTTCCCCTAATCTGGACTACATTTTCATCTTCCCGCTGAGCATCTCCACTTGAATAACCCACCAGTAACACACTCAACATGCTGCAAATCAGACTCATTAATC
Organism: Pteropus vampyrus; assembly: GCF_000151845.1. Taxonomy (NCBI): domain Eukaryota; kingdom Metazoa; phylum Chordata; class Mammalia; order Chiroptera; family Pteropodidae; genus Pteropus; species Pteropus vampyrus. The sequence continues at coordinate 1,384,473 of NW_011888944.1, read as the reverse complement.
TTCTCTTTCCAAAAATATTCCTATTTTTGTGTTTACTATTTACAGAAAAACATAACTTCTTTCACTCCCTTTCCCATCCAGCCATAAAATCTTTTACTAGCTTCTCACATTTCTTGGACTGTTAGATGCTATCTTCATGTTCCCATTAAAAAACAAACAAACAAACAAACAAACAAACAAACAAAAAACTCATAACAAAATTTGATATAAGAAAGTAAGAAGACAAAGACTGGGAGCTTCGTTTTGACAAAGGCATTGTATTTAATGAGCATTTTTAGAGTAATCCTATGAACCATGAACTGCTGCATGACCTTGGGACAGTCATGAATCATTCTGTGTTTTATTTTCATGAGAAAAAAGAAAACCTTAGTCTCAAAAGGTTATTGGGAGGATCCAAAGAAGCAGATCATAAAAAAATACAAACAACTCAGCCATTTCTGTTCTATAACCTCACCGATGCTACCTTAGTTCAAGCCTTGATGACCACTATCTTTGTGAAATAGTTTTAAAAATGTAACAGGTTTTTCTTTCGAGCTCTGTTGGCTTCTGATCCATTAAAATTAAGCTTTTATTCATTTATTCATTCACATGTTCACTCATGTATTCACTCAACCAACATTTTATCAAGACTTAAAAGACTCAACACTCTGCCATGGGCTTGAAATACAGACATAACTTGAAACTGATAACCTGAAAAATAGTGATCACACTTGCTATAGAGAGTTAACATGAGTTATTTGGTGAGATATGTCTCCCAGCATGGTACCTGTCATCATGTACGGGTGTTTGCTAACTGTTGGTTGCTGTCCCTTTACCAGTTTTAATAGCTCACGCCCACATCTCCTGGCTCCCTGCCCAGTTATAAAACACTGCCTTCCTTATACAAACACTTTTTCTTCTGCCTAAACAGCTAAATCTCTATGATACACACTCATACGTAGGCATATCCATTGTGTCCCCATGGACTTCAATATTGAATGAATAAACATTTAATGAATAAAACTTCCTCAACATCATATTGATGTGAAAATAAATCATTTTAAAGCTATTTAAAAACCTTTAAGGCAGTGGGCTATCAGGATACAAACAGGCACCTGGCATTCATATCAACATCCATAAAATAGAATAATCCCCCTTTCACCTTTTTAATCCCCCAGGCACTTAAATTTTTCCAACCACTCATTTGCATTTCCTTTGAATCCTCAAGCGGTTTTCAAAAATAGCTCTTTTATAGAAAGCAAATTAATCAACACATATGCAGTTCTCACTGGAAGCAACATTACAAGATACTCCTGCATTCATGAGCTCACCAAAGCAGTAGGTTCAGTCTCTCCCTCTGTTTCTCTCTCTCTCTCTCTTTCTCTTTCTCTCTCTGTCACACACACACACACACACACACACACACACACACACACACACACGCTCATGTTTATGCCCTCCTGTCTATCTATGTATTGAGGCAATTGGCTGAGTACACCTCTATCGATGATGAATCACTGCAACAGCATTATGACGTTCGGAAAGAATTTGGATCAATAACTCTTGCTGTCTTCACATTTGATTAACTTAAGCACACTTCTGTGGTTCCCCATAGTTGTTTCTGTAAACATTTGCCATAATAACAATAATTCTAGTCATAATTTAGAGCATTCTGCTCCACAGACCCGGTATATACCTCATGTATAAGATTAAAACATATGAAATTGTTGATAGCTGGTTTTAACAAAGAAAAAACAGCAGTTTCTATGACTTAACCTTAAAAAGCATATGTCACAATATGTAACCATTTGTTCCCCCTTTTCCTACCACTGGACCAAGTACAGTTCAGGATAGAGATTTTTATCTTATTCTCTTTCAGATGCAAGGCTCCAAGCACAATGCCGCACCTGATAGGCGCTCACAAATGCTCACACGTTTACTCGTTTTTAGAGAGTATTCATGTGTATTGTGCTGGATGATTGATAGAACACTCTTTGGTATTGATGATGCAGGGACCATCACAAAGGGTAACTGAATTGTTCATGAGACAAACCTTGGGTCAATAGACCGGCTTCAGAATTCAGGCTCTACTCAGAGCCAGTTCCAAGATCCAAGCTGCATTGTTCAATCTCATCATCAAATCGTAATTCTCTCATCTGTTCGATACGATTAGTATATGATCAGACATTTACTGGATATTTACATCCAAATAGGGCAACTTGCAGTTTGCCTGCATCATCCATTCAATAATTAAATCAACTTGATGAGTTAAGAAATTATAGTTAATCCCATTTTACGCATGTGAAATGGAGTTCAAGGCCATTTAGGTATTAGATAGTAGAGTTGGATTTGAGCAAGATTTGTCTAATTCCCATCGGTTGTGTGCTGTATATATTTTATATTATTTAATCCTTAAAATAGACCTTGAAGTTGGTAAACTGAAGTTCAACACAAAGTCTTAAAATATTAGTTAAAATCTTAACAACATAAATTATAATATTTGCAAAGACAAACAGAAAAAAGTTGAATGGAAACCCCGACGTCTCCTTTATTGACATATAAAGAATGTGAGAGCCACAAAGCTGTCTTAAAAGTAAGACCCCACTATTTCAGATAGTTTCTTTAGGCCTCAAAATTTTTTATCTATGAAGTGGAAAATGATAAAGTCTCTATAATCCTAAGAGTTAAATATTACACAAGAAGCTTTGTATGTCATGCATATGCAAGATATACTTGTCATAGTTAGGGTGTCCCATTGGCTAGTGGGCCTATTAGCAAGCCTTCCTTAGCTGGAAGTGTATTTATGAGAGATGAGTCTTTTTGGGAATCAAACAACTGGGGATGAGGGAAGGCGATGTGCTCATCGGTGATACTGGTCCATTTTTATCTGGTTACAAAATCAAACTCTAAGCTGAACCTATTGGAAGAGGTAGAATATTTGAAAAACAGAGTTTTTGGATTTTGCTCTCCTGTCCGCTTGGGAGCTTGTGAATTGTGCATTTTATACAGATGCTTCACTTTGGGAAGGCTCAGAACCCTCATTTAACTAATGGTAATGAAAACACCTGCCCTCAATTTCATTGCTAAAAACCTAAGGCGAGCGTGGATAGCAATACACACTACACGGAAGGTACCAGACACGCTGGCTTCGATTCTTTCTTCGGCTCCTGTTAAAGGGCTTTATTTCTTCCCAGACCTCTGGTAACTTACATCTCTTTGCCGTCTTGATGAATTATGGTTCATACTCTGTTTCAGCGCACTTCACTCTTGTGTGTCCAAAGACACCCACTTTAATATTCTCTCTTGAGTCGTTTTCTCACCATTTATATCTGGGAAGCTTTATACACCAAAGAGTTTGGACAAAATGATTCTCCTGGGTCTGGTAAGACTTTATTTTGCACAAAATGCAGAGGACTTATGGGCAGATACCTACCGTTTCTGACTTCTGCTGTTCTTTGTGGATAGATCCTGGGTTTTCCCCAGTCCTCCTAAATATGTTCAGATCCCCTAAGACCTATAGGTTCTTTCACTGATGCCATACTCCTCCAGGCATGGCACTCATCACATTCTCCTCTGATAATCTGCATCACTTCTCTAACTTCTTCACTGTACCGTAAATGCCAGAGGCTGGCAGTATAACCCGCCTTGCTTACTACTGTGTCTTTGTATCCTAGCAATGCACAACTGACACCAGATTTCAATGAGTGTTGTCAATTTTGTGAATAAGTTATTGATTTCATGAATAAATGTTGTTCGCATGTTTATTTCCCCAGAAGAGTTTAATTTCCACAGATGATACTCAGTATAGCTGGGTTCAGTAGATCTGCCAGTTCTAGTTTCGGCTGAAAATTCTGACACTCACCAAGGTCTCACATTTTTCTCAAGGTCACAGTCACACAAGCCTCCTGACTTGGATCCCAGGTTCTGCCTGCTGTTCTAGTCGTGGTGGTGAGGCACGTCCCTAGCAGTGCTTTTGGATTTAGCTTCCCTTCTAAGTTAGGCTTATATTTTCAGTATTGTACCTGGTAATTTAGGTGGTATTCACTGCTGATGTATATTTCTAAATGTACGCACTAAATTTAAATGAATAAAATGCCTTGCTGAGTGGAAAATCTGGATTATTATATCCTGAAAGCAGATCAGCACAATCATTATATCCACATAAAAATAACCTTAGGGTTGTTAATATAAATAATATGTTTTATTACCATTAAAGCAAGATTGAGACTTTTAGCACATTCTCACTTAGCGGGCTGTTCTTTTTAGTACAGGAATACACTTCATAAAAACAAAGATTAATTAGATAAATAGTCTTCTATCTACACAGTTTTTTCCTCTTTATGAAATTATGTCTCTTCTGAAAACTTAGCCGCTCTCTTTGCAATAAATTAAGGGTCACTCCCTTGACCCAAAAATAAAAATAAAAATAAAGACAAACAGATGCATTCAACGAGAGACGTTCTTAAATATTGATATTGTCTAAGATTTTCATTGGAGAAAGTTTCTTTATTAACTTGCTAGTATGTAAAATTAAACATATATGAGGTCTCTCTTTCTCTAAATAGTTTATGAGCTGATAAACATTTCCAAAATTATATATGACCTGGGTTTAGCCAAAAATAAAAATGAAGCAGTGGACTGGAGAAAAGTAAAGAGTCTTCCTTTTCTATTTCAAATTTAAATAAAACTGAAGATTTGGTCCGACTTGATACTCTCCTTGACAATCCAAATTCTATATTCAATGTGAGGCAGAATCCTAGACTGTCAGTATTTCTCTCCAATTTAGTTTCTCCTTAGACACTGATGCTGGAATCCTTTGGTTTAAGACTCCTTGCCTCCTATCAATAGACAGACGATCTTGGGGAAGAAGCAAATAGTTCTAGGCAGAATGAGATATCTCCGTCCTCGGGCCACTCAGGGATCCCTGTGTTAAGCACTATTGGTAGCTGGTCTTCGAGGTAGCCCCCAGGGACTCTTATTTCCTAGGGTAGGACTGACCTGTGTAATCAGTGAGATAGTGTGAAAATGATGTATATAAAACAATGTGCCTTGTTTCTTGCTGTCTCAAATAATTCTCACCAGGGAAAGCTGGTCGCCATGCCATGAGGACGCTCAAACAGCACTGTGGCTAATATGGTGAGGAACTGAGGCCTCAGGCCGACAGCCAGACGAATGAGCCATTCTGGGTATGGACCCTCCAGCCCCCCAGTTAAGCCTTTGATGACTAGGGAGAACTGACTGATGTCTTAATTGCGACCATATGGGAGACTCTGTGCCAGAAATCTGTGGTTAACTTTGTCTTGGGTTCTTGACTCTCAGAAACCATGAAGTAATAAACGTTTATCATTGAAGCCACTGAAGGTGGGGCTAGTAGTTATATAGTATTAAATAACTGATTAAAGTGCTAATAGAACCATTCTCATAGCACTTTGGTTTACTAAATACATGTTAAAGCCTGCTTCCTTTCCAAAAGGCATAGAGTCACTAGTATTACCCATTGTTGGCAAATCAAGAAACTGCCCAGAGAGGATCATTGAATGACCAAAATGCCACATGGCGTATAAATGATAGAATGAGAATTCAAACCCAGGTCTAGGAGATTCTAAAATTAACTTTTTCTACTTCACCATGTTCAAAGTAGAATGCAAATGGCTAACACAAAGACAAACAAGGTGACCTTCCTAAACATCCAGGTCCTGTGTTCTTTCTAGTGTCCTGCCAGACAGAGACATCAGGGCTCCTGTATCCGGGCACTCATCCTCCCAGGTGTTAAGAGTCCAAACCTGGGGCAGATTATATCACATGAGAGATGAAGACCCAGAATGTGTGTCTAACAGAGCATCCAGGTGACTCTAATGCACAGTAAAGGTTGAGAACCATTGGTGTAAGATTTATTCTGGCTCTCGAACATCTTGGCTTTGAGTTGTTGTCATATAAAAGTCCTTTAGCTTATTGGTCTTGAGTCTTCATTGGTTTAGATCACATGTATTTTGTGTGTCACACAATGTAAAATCAGATTATAATTTAGTAGTCGTTTTATGGAGGTAGCTGGACAACAGATTCTAAGTATTTGCATTATTGCCGTAAGGAAAATTTTATTTTAGTCAGGCTGGTGAGTACAAAGGATACACACTTTTGAGTCAAGAGAAGCTACTTTCTGATAACTTCTTTGTCATTATGATGATGTATAAACTTTCAGAAGTCACTTCTCTCTGAGCTGCAGCTTTCTCCCCTGTATGGTAGGTTTATATATTTTATAGAATTGCAATAAAGACAGAATGATATAATTTGAGAAATAAAGAAAGCTCATGACCACATGTCTTTCTTATGAGATCAGGTGAAATTTGGTAACATTTCTGCTTTAGGAAGATCCTTCTCGATACCACAAGAAAGATCTAAAAGCAGCAGGATTTCACCTCTTCTGGGGATAACCCAAGGGTGTCTTATAAACTCTGACAAAGCATGTTTGGTTTCCTTTATATCAAAATTTTACCCTGAAACACTGAAATATCATTAAGTTGCTCTCATGCACAGTTTAAAAACTCACAGTTGGAAATGCCCAGATGTTTTAAGGGTGGGCTATGTGATTTGCCTTTTTCTAGTTACAATAAGATAAAAAAATAAATGACTCTTAATCTGTGCCTCTAGCACTCCTGCTACACAAACTCATCTCGATTTAGGTTATTAGCTCAAACTGGATTCTACTCAATGGCTAATTTTGAACGGAAGGATGAATCTAACATTATTGACAATGCAAAAAATAATTCCTGGGAAGTTCTAAATTTGTTATCCATAGTCTCATGTATTCTATCATTCTTACTGCCCTATTTCTTTACTTTACATTATGTACCATTATCAGTAATTATACATTTATCGGTTTATTTGTGGTCTGTTCTCACCAGTAGATGAGCAGCCCCACGAGACCCCTTCTCATTCGTGGTGCTCATGCTGCTGGGCACAGTGTCTGTCACATAAAAATCAATGGATATGTAGATATGGCGAGAAGGGGAAGTTACCTCATTTTGCACAAGTTCCATCTCCTGAAGAAAGCCACCCGATGGCCACTCAGCTCTATATTATATAAGCTAAGCCTGAAGAGGTAGCAGAATGTGTTGGTGAGAGCGAGATGTC
>NW_011888944.1:1352689-1375768 GCF_000151845.1 Pteropus vampyrus | reverse complement strand
GAAATACTATATAGATAATAAAAATACGTTCGATTTTATATAGACTACATATATAGTCTTCATGTGCTCAAAGACACAGCAGCTGGATCTATCTTAAACATTTTTCATGAACAGGAAAAATGGTAGACACTTTAGGAAATGATTTGACAGTTTCTTATAAAATGTCAAATGTAGACATACCATATGACTCCACATCCCCACTCCTAGGAAATTACTAAAGAGATATAAAAAGTTATGTTCACAAAAATCCTATGCATTGAATGTATATCGTGACTTTATTCATAATCATCCCAAAGTAAAAACAACCCAAACTACTTGCCAGTCTTGAGTGAATAAATAAATTAGAATGCGTCTCTACCATGAAAACTGTTCAGCAATAAAAACAGACAAGATACTGATACACACAACAACATGGATGAATCTCAAATATATTTTCCTAAGTGAGAGAAGCCAGACTTAGAAGGTTACATAATATGTGATACCATTTTTACAATATTCTAGAAAAGACAAAATTATAGGCATGGAAAGCAGATCAATGATTTTCAGAGAACGTAAACAGGACGGAGGATTTACTGGAAAGAAGCAAAATGAAGAAATTTTGAGGGAGAGTGAAACTGTTTTATACGTGCTTGTCGAAACTCGTAGAATCAGAAAAGGGTGATTTTACTAACATAAATACATTACAAAAGTGAAAGATTGAATTACAGAGAACAAAGATTAAATCATGGGACTAATTTGAAAAGGATTGTGGTGATCAGAACAAGAATCGCAGGCTTGATCCGGGTTCTGGGCATGGGGACCAACAAACAGATCCCACGTGGGTTTTCAAAATTGAACTGATGAGCTTCGCAATGGCTGTAGGTCGTGAGTGATGGAGAAAAATCAGGCAAAGAGAGCTCCTAGATTTCGGCTGGATCAGTGGGCAAGTCTCATGGACATTTACTAAGACCGAAAGAGGGACAGTTTTGGAAGATAGGTTGATGAAGGCATTCAGGAGTTATATGTCAGAAACATCAATTATTAGATGCCTACTCAGCATCAACATGTGGCTCTCACCACTCCAAACGAACTCGTTACATGGAGGTTTTTCCCAGCGTTACGATGGACCACATACGTATAAATCTTTAATCACTCCTTTATTCAAATTTCGCTTTCTGTTTCCTCACAAATCTTAGAGATTCCACATCCCATATGGCTGACTTTCTGTCTTTTCCTGACCCTTTTCTAACAACCATTCAAAGCTGTAAGCGTAAAGTAGTTCTCAGTATTACAATAACTTCTTCCTTAGATTTTCTGGATGAACCTTATCCAATCCATGAACCTGCAGGCATTTCTGAGAATGTTCTATTAGCTTGGCACCTTGCTATTCTGCTAACTGCTGAGACAAGGCACATGTTCCCAGTTTGTCAGTGATTGGGAAAACAGCACACACACACACACACACACACACACACACTCCCCTCCCCCCACAGTTAAAGGACAGTCTACTTCATCAGATTATGAGACTTAAGGCAAAAATTATTCTCTGAGCTGATGACAGAAGCATAAGCTTTAGTTGGTAGATATGCTGTAACCTAAGTCTGAAAGAACGGGGGTGATATGTCTACACAGAAGGCAGGGTTAGACCAGAATCCTCTTCCCACACCAAAATGTGTGATTATTTGTGCCAGAGAGAGAACAATTGAACCGATGTGCGTGCAGTGCCTTGCGATCTGTAATGTGCCGCATAATTGTCGGTTCTACCATCATTGTTATTAATCGTGCATTATTATCCTCTCAATCCATGCACTCTGGGTGTTAGACCTGGGTTTTAAAACTGACGTGTGTGACAGAATAGTGTTTGCTGAGACTAAAATTATAAAAAAAAACAAAAAACAAAAAACACAATAATGTAAATCTGACACATTTTCAGTGTTACAGTATGTTTAATTGTGATTATCCACACGATAATTCAGAAACGGGATCAGGGGATGGAAAAGAGAACCAGCCTAGGACTCGGCAGATTTGTGTTCTGGATTTATCCTTTCATTAATTAACTCTGTGAGCCCAGGCGAGGCTCTTTCTCTCACCGGTCCTCTGATTCCCCGTCTGTAAAATGAAGAGGCAGGAGAATATGCTCTCCAGGTACCTTTCCCATAAAGCATTGCATGGAATTCTATGGACTGAACTGAGGAGAGCACATCAGAGAAGATTTTATAAGGAAGCGCCATAAGGGCATGGTGGAGCCAGATGAGATGCAGCAGTACTTCTGGAAATGAGCTGTGTATTTTGTGACAGGCACGGGGCACATTTGTCCCAGGCCAAGAGGCTGCGCGATGCTAGAGCAATGCTGTTAATATCTGGCCCTTGGTTGCGTCAAGTTACTGGGGAAGAAAATATTGCATAGATCAGCTGGACTCATGCTGTTACATTTGGCGGTTATGAATTCCAGGGCTTCACATTGAGAAGAGTTTCTACAGAGCAATAAGTTCTATCAATAATAATAGTAATAATAATAACAACAGCAACAGTAACATAGTATCACAGTTATGGTAATAATAGCTGGGTTTATTGCGTGTTTACCCTATTCAATAATCAGACGCTATTAAAAGCAGTTAGTGTATATAAACTCATATAATTTTTATAACTCTATAAAGTAGGTATTATTATTACCTCAAGAATACAAATAAGGAAACTAAGGCTGAGAAGTTAATGTCCCATGGTCACAGACTAGTAAGTGATAGAACTAGAGTTTGAACTCGAGCAGTTTATTTTCTTAGCTGGGGATTACATTCACCACACACACACACACACACACACACACACACACACACACACACCCTTCCACAGAGATGGATATTATCAAACGTAGGTCATACCCAACATCACAACCGGAGGACTATTTACTGTTTACCTGAATTCAAACCATTTTTGTTTTTTTTTTTTTAATTTTACACTTTATGTACATACCACTTTACAGCAACACCTCCTCCTGGTTCTCCACTTGGCTGCACTCAACTTGGCCTTCAGGACCCTGCTGAAATGCCAGCATACCAGTGAAGAGTAGCTGACTCCTTCAGCAGAGTGAGTCCCCATCCTCTGCGCTCCACACCCCTCCAAGTTCACGCTTCCTGTTCCAACTCTTGTCCTTGGCTGTTTATGCATTCACTAAATTGAGACTACATCTCAGGCTAAGAGATGATGTGTTATACACTTCTGCATACCCTGTTTCTGCTGCTATCCATGGAATAGAATAAACGCTTGGTTAATATTCGATGAATGATTGAATGAATGAATGAGCTGCAAAATACATTGTCTCAACTGATCTTCCCAGCAGCACTGTGAGCTAAACAGGGCATCAGTCACACCTCCACTGCCTGGAAAACAAAAATGAGGCTCAGGGAAGTAAAACTGTCTTCTCTAAGTCCCCTCTAGTTATCAGAAATACAGACCAGGCTAGAAGCCCAAGTCTTTCGGCTGCCAGTTCAGTGCCCCGTCTAGCCGCCTTTGAGATTGCCCGACCCACTGAGAAATGTGTGAAGACACGAGGCCTTGGAGGTGCCTGCAGAATAGTGGGCGCAAACTCCCACAGCAGAGGCATGTTCCCTCGCCTTCCATAGCCAGGGCGAGGCGTGGACAAGGACTGGAGTACCCATCTTTGGGGATCCATTGTTCACTCACTCATTCATTCAATAAGAAATTTTATGAGTGTCAACTGAACTTCAGCCACTGCTCTATGTATTTGGACTATGTCATTGGGGAAAACTGACTTAAGCTCTTGCTTCATAGAGCTCATGTTTTTGTAGGGAAAACAATATAAATATATGTGTATGCCAGATAGTGTTATTTTACTATCATTACCCTTCTAAGCTTTCCTGAAGATGCAAGGCCTTGAGTTCTCAGAACTACATTTCCCAGACTGCTTTGCAGTCAGGGCTGCTGTAGGAGTCAACCAATAAGGGGCACTTTTGCAGATACAAAGAGTAGAAGAAAAGGAAAAGCTAATATCCAGCTGTGGAAGCTGAGGCAGAAGGGCCGGCGAGCAGACAGCCAAGGTGGAGTTGCAGCAGCCAGTAGGGCAGCACCTGTGCAGCCACGCCCTTCAGGTTCTGCCAGCAGCTCAGGCCGTGGTGGCAGCTTCTTTGTAACGCCGTTTCTTCCAGTGGTCCTGAGCATCATCTCAGTGTGTCTGATGTATAACATGACTTTAATGGTTTTCGAATATAAAATATGGCCCTCTTACTGAATTATTAAATGCATTTAATTGCAGATTGTATAGTGTGAACTATTGATCCAATAATTATTCATGTGGACTATTAAAAAGGAATGATTCATTTTTTTTTGTATTTTACCATATTAAGCAATGCTTATATATTATTTACCATTTGAGAGCTAGGAATAAAATACTTTTTAGTACACTACGATACTTCTAATGTAGGGCAGGCCTTTGTGGGAGTCCAAAGTAATGTCATATAATCAAAAATTAAATAACTTTCAATTTTAGTAGGAGAAAAAAAGATACCCTTTTCCTTCAGTTAAATATTTTAATTGCAGAACTATTCACTGGGAGTTATGAACTTTTCTGATGTAACTGAAATATTTAATATGACATATAAAATATTTTAAGTGCTCTGAAGATTTCTCAAAACAGAATTAAAGTGGTGTTCTTCTGTTCTTATCTTTTTCGGCTCTTAGAAAAGAATTTTCTTCTTAATTCAGCCATTTTTTCCTTTCATATTAAGAACAAAGGAATTGGGTCAGTGGAGAGTTTCAGCAAAGGGTGTTTTGAGCTCATCACTTACCTAGAGGCTTAAAAAGGCAGTTTAATAGCATGCTTTGCAGGCGTGGTGTCTTCTTCTTGTTTGTATGCACCCTCCTTTGATTGGCAGTTTATCAAGCACATTTCCGTGTTTAAGTGTTCGCTGTACATCTTCTAGTGCTCTGCTGGGTAACCAAATGCACTACCACTAAGTACCTGCTCGGTGAAGGCCAGGTGGCCACCAGTGTTTTACGTACACCCCCTTGCTGGAACCCTCATGCATTGTTGGCGGGACAGCAAATAAGTGTAGCCACTACGAAAAACAATATGGAGATTCTTCACAAAATTAAAAGAAGAACTACCACATACCTAGGCAATCTCACTTCTGAGTATTTATCCAAAGAAAGTGAAAACACTCATTTAAAAAGATATAAGCAACCCTATGAACATTGCAGCATTATTTACAATAACCGAGATATGAAAGCAACTTGGGGGTCCACTGATGGATGAACGGATAAAGAAGATGGGGTGTATATACACCATGAAATACTTTTCAGCAATAAAATAAGAATGAAATCTTGCCATTCGAGACAATATGGGTGGACCTGGAGAGTGTTTTCTAAAGGAAATAAGTCAGACAAAGAAAGACAAATATCGTATGATTTTACTTATATGTACACTCCCCCCCCCAAAAAAACTCAAAAAACAAAAAGCAACAAAAGCAAACAAACAAGCAAAAAAAAAAAAAAAAACAGAAGCAGACTCATAGATACACAAACTGATGATTGCCAGAGGGGAGGTGGGTTGGGGGATGGGTGAAAATATGAGGGAGGGTAAGAGAAAATACAGGCTTCCAGTTACAAATGCCACAGGGATGTAATGTATGGCATGGGAATATAGTCAGCAATATCATGATAACTTTGTACAGTGGCAGGTGGTTATTAGGCTTGCTGTGATGCTCACACCATAAGATATATAAATGTTGAATCACTGTGTCGTACACCTAGAACTAATACTGAATGTCATGGTCGTATCTATATGTACATAGAAAGGAATGTAAAGGGCAGGTCATATGATTTTACTTATGGGATAGTAGGAATAAATGACAAACTAGTTAGCCATCCAGACGACAGATGGCCAAGGTGCTAATTCGAGCTCTGCTCACACTTTACAGTTCATTTGAACCCCTTGGAGGTGTTGTTAAAAATGCAGAATATGATTCAGCGAGGTGGGGACCCAAGTTCTGCATTTCTAAGGACCTTCCAGGTGGCCGTTCCATGAGTCGTACAGCAGGTAGAATCAAGGAGCGAGAAATGAGAACAGTGGTTCTCAAAGCTTGATTCCTGGACCAATAGATCAACATAACCCAAGAATTAGAAGCACACAGTCTCTGGGCCCACTCCATAACAAATCGGGATGTCTGGGGGCAGATTTGGGCATTCGTGTTATGTGTCAACTTCCAAGGTGATTCTAAGGTACAGTTTGAGAGCCAACCAGTGACCTAGAGTAGAGGAAAGGTGGATGAAGGAAATGACGACTGTAATATTTATTTAGGAAGTAGAACCGAAAGGGGCCGGTGAATGAGCAGATCATACTGAGATTCTGCTTGTGTTAAAAGGGTTTAGGGTGACCTAATTTTATCTTCAAACCCATCCTTTCATCCTTAGATATGAAAGTTTCTGTAAATTTTCTGCTGAATGCATAGGTCATGTTTGGAAAAATCTAACATCTTCTGTCAGGCATTTAAGCTATCTGGGTACTTACTTTAACGAACAACTGTGCCTAAACAAAACCCCATTGCATAAAAGAGCTTTGAATGAAACGTAAGAATTAGCTGGAAAAATGCAGGGTGGTACTATGCGGTAAGAATGATGGAAAGAATGATTTCTTAAACAAATAAAGAAAACTTCTTCCAACATTTATTGTAAACCACCCATGAAATATCTGGCAATCTAGATGGAAAGATAATGTTGTTACAGCCTTAGATAATACTGTATTTAATGTTAGAGAATGAATTTTAATTAGAACATCGCTGGTGTCAAATTGGTAATAAATGTTTAAGATGAACCGGGACGATGAAGCTGTGGGAACACTGTCACTCATGTAAAACCTGCTGTAAATTGCCAAGAATTTACATTTTCCATCAGCACAGAGTCATGATCATAAAGATGATGAAAGGTTACATATGGTTCGGAGGTTCTTAAACACGTTTGAAACCACTGCAAAGAAATAGTGTGTGTAACACCTAAGATTTCTGGAGCTTAGAAATGCCTGGGTTCAAGTCCTTGTGCCTTTAGTTTTCAGTTGTGTAATGTTGGGGAGACCACTTACCTTAAGCCTGGGTTGTCTTATCTGTGAAATGGGAATAGTAACCTCTATCCTGAGAGCACATGGGTCTCATGGGGCTCCGGGATGGCAATGGGACTTCATGAAAAGACCGTGGACTTCGATATCAAAGAACTTGAACTCCAGATTCTGCATGCCCTGGGACAACACAGTTTATGTTTCTGAACATCTATTTGTGTTTTTTCACTGCAAAAGGAAGTGAAAATGTCTCTCTCAAAATGGTCGTTTTGAGAATTATTTGACGTAAGGCAAGTAAAAAGTGTGGCCCAAAGTGTCTAATTAACACTGTTACAGGTGAATGCGAAGACATTTTGTATACTTCATAGATATTACAGGCCATTTTAATTTATTATTATTATTGTCCCATCAGTCTTTTAGGTACTTCAAGAAAATATAGACAAAGCCATTAAAAGACCTAAGGCTCTCTCTTCTTATGATGTAGAATGTTCTGGGTGGATAAATACTGTCTATCTAGACCTATGGTGTTAGATTAAAGATGGCCATATTATCTGTCACTCTTCTTACCAAAAGATAGGATCTATTTCCTTCCCTTTGAATCTAGGCCAGCCTGTGACTATTTGGACCAATAAAGTCCACGGAAAGTGAACCTCTGCCGGACTGAGTTCCAAGCCTAGTATCTAGGAAGGCTGACGGCCTCTGCCTCGGTCTCTGCGAGCTCCGAGTGCCCCAGCTGCCCTGCTGGGGACAGCACATGGAAGAGCGCTCCATGAAGAAGATGATGGTCATAGCTAAGCCCACCCACAGCCGTCTCATCTAAGGCACAGGCGTGAGAGTGAACCTGCTACTTAAAAATCACAGAATGACCCAACTGTTGTCACATGGAGCAGCTGAACCCTGCTTGACTTCTTGACACATGAAAGCATGAGGTGTAAGAAAATAGTTGTTTTTGTGGGTCACTAGATTCGGGTAGTTCGTTACGCAGCAATAACAAGGAAGCTCACACTTCCCTTGCCAGGATGACCTGTCAATCTCTCTTTTCAAATATCATATAGCAGGAGTTTCCCACATGGACGTCTTGGTGGTCTCAGGGATCTTTGCTTGAGGAAGTCAAAGAGATGACAGTTAGAAGAAGCAGATCAGACAAAATAACCGAGCATACTTAGTCCAGAAATAAGCTTCCTTCAGTGCAGGAATGCAGTCCTTTAAACTGAGTCATCCCCGTGTTACTGGCTGCTCAGCAGTGATCCCTGATCGGTTATTTTGAAAAGCGAATGTCCTCTCCAGGTTTGTCAATCTCTTCACACCTACCCCTATTCAGCAGGATAACACTATATTTGTATCTGGCTTTTTACTTGTCTGTCTGTCTCTCTCTTTACACTGCAAACTCCTCAAGGGCAGGACCCTAGCGGTGACTTATTGATCTTGGTAGGCTCACCATCTAGTAGCATATCTAGTGGAAACCAGTGGTTCAATATGAGAGAAGGAAGGAAAGACTGACTTTTGCTGGAGATACAAATTCCAAGGAAATAGAGCTGAGTGATACGGGCCTCAAGATCCTCGGTGAAGTGACTGACTGCAGGCTCTATAAGGTGCATTTACAAAGTCACATCTGTGCAGAGCCTTAATGCCCCAGGCCTGGCTGCAAGTTCTGCCTTTACAGCAACCTGGACTATAACTGACTCTACAGCCTTGAACGAGTCACATCATCTCTTCTAGTTAGTATCTGTTGATTAATCGACTTTCTCTCTAATGGTTCATTCTATAGAGGGAGTTTGAAGATTAATTAATATACATAAAGTGTTTCGATTAAAGCCATTGCCATTAGCCGCAGATAATTTCATCAGGCCCTACTTGGGAATAGTCCAAAAGCACTCTTTCTTCGATAGGATTCTGTTAATTATGCCAAAGTTCTCCAGAAAGTCCTATATTGTTAGACCCATTTCCAAAGTAATTATTATTTTTTCTTTCTAAAAGTTTGACTCTAGCCATTGATATATCCATAGTTCATATCAGTCATCCCTTAGATGAGCCTGCACAGTGTCAGCACTTATGGCGTTTTAGAAATCTTTACTCCTTCCCTACCTTTTCTACACAGCAGGGAACTGAGGCCCACGGGGAGTAAGTAAAGAGCCTGCATAAAATATTTATTTAGCAGCAGAATCAGGACTTACACTATGGTATTGCTTGAAAACAGGGACAAAATCTCCACCCCCTGCCACCAACATCCTCCTGACCTACTGCTAAAGATGAAGAAATGGTTATCTAGAATGGTGTGATTCAAGGTCACACCTGCCATTAGCAGTAATGTGGTCTTTATATACTATGATGGAAGAAAAAAGGTTTCTTTAAGGAACATAGCTTCATAACCAATAATATTTAAAACATTTATGAAATATTTTACATACATTATAGTATTTAATTTTTATAACCTTCCTGAAAGTTAACAAATATTAGTACTTCTTTACATGACACAGTATAGCTTAGTGTAATGGTTAAGTGAGGCTCTATATATTCATACAATTGAATATTATTCAGCTATAAAAAAGGGATAAAGGGATGATGTGTGCTACAACAAGAAAATGCAAATCAAAACTGCAATGATATGTCACCTCAAATCTGTTAGAATAGTTATATTAAAAAAAAGATAACACGTTGACTAGAATTCGGAGAAATTGAAACCCTTGTTCACTATTGGTAGGAATGCAATTTTGTTCAGCAACTGTAGATAACAGTATGGGGACACTTCGAATTTTTAAAAATAGAGCTATCATATGATCAGCAATCCAATTTATGGGTATATATCCAAAAGAACTGAAATTGTAACCGGAAAGCATTATGTATACACTCATGTTCACTGCAGCATCATTTACAATAGCCAAGATATGAACAAAAAAAAAAAGAACCCAGGTATCCATTGATGGATGAATAGGTAAAGATAATGTGATATAGACACAAAATAGAAAGTTTTTCAGCTTTGAGTAGGAAAGAATCTTGCCATTTACAACAACTAGGATGGACCTGGAGGACATTATGCTAAGTGACGTAAGCCAGTCACGGAAGGATGGCTACGACATGATTATACTTATATGAGGTCTCTGAAATAATCAAACTCATAGAAGCGGAGAGTACGACAGTGATTATTTAGGGCAGTGGGGAGGGGGATTAGAGGCTTGTTCAGGGCATGGGAAGTTTCAGCTTTGTTAGACGAGTAAGTTCTAATGATTAGCTGCACAATATAGTACTTAGAATTCACATGTAGGATTTTTCACTTTGAAATTTGTTAACAGGATAGATCTCCTCTTAAAAGTTTTTACCCCTCAAAACAAAAACAAACAGACATAAGAAGCTTCGGGAGTTCTTGGCTACATCTATGACCTTGATTGTGGTGATTTCATCGTGGGTGTTCTCATACATCCAAATTCATCAAATCGTACACATTAAATGGGTGCACTTATTTGTCTGTCAATTATACCTCGATTATGCTGTTAAACAGAATACTTTCGTTTTAAACCCACATGACAGATGAGCAGGTCAACAGGACAAACGGTAGAAAGAGCAGTCCCTGGTGACAATTGCAATGAACAGCTCCCTGGCCAAAAATTCTCTATTGATCATCAAAGCAGTCACCAGCATTCTTCTTCATGCCATGGTTTTTTCTCCTAATAATAGTCCACGTGGCGGCATAGGAATTAGCATTCCCATTTCTGAGATTCATGGACGGACTTTAATTAATGGTCTCAGAGTCACTGGCTAATAAGTGATTGAGCTTGAATGGATCCTGGATATTAAGATCCACTTGTAATATCTACTGTCAGTCAGTCACTCATTGCCTTACTCTTTGTCTTGCATCTCATTCTACATTTTCCAGGGCAGATACTTAATTGGAAAAGACATTATATATATTCTCTAAAAAGAGTAGCTTTCCTCATAATAGATGAGTCTTAACAGAGTAGGCAATGCCTTAGGTCAGGAGAAAAGAAATCTGGATTTTTTGATATTAGTGAATTACACAGCTGATTTGAGAAAGGGATATTCTTTCATTTGTTTTAATTTGTGAACCACCTAGATGATCGTTATCTGTGCCCCTGTAATTGTCACCGTTATTAAAAATTGCATGCATAAGAATGGAAGGTTTCAGTGAGAAGAATGATTTCTTTTACCAAGATGATGAGTGAGGGGATGCTGTGATCCATAAAGAACTCTGAAAACATGCAGAGACCACATACATTCAAATTTTTATCTTTGGGTTGACCTTTGGAATGATAACACTCAGGGGTTAAAGTCACTGTGCATTCTCTGGGTGAGTGGAAATGTCTGAGCGCTCAGTGTTCTTCTCGTGCAGGCATTCCGAAAGGATATCACCCTTCCGGGTAAGAAATTCACTTCAGTCCAGAATTATACTATCTTTCAAGGTAAGAAATTTTTCCCACCCCCAGAAATACCTTGGAAGCTCCCAGTGGATTAAAATTTGAAAATAATGTTATATTCAAAAGGTTGACTTCAGGCCAACTTGCATGAATGCATCTCGATGTGTATCGCATCATTAAATACTTCTCTCAATATTTTTCATCAGCAAGTTCAAAAAGGACCATGCAGGATTATGAGTCAGCTAAACCCTCTCTGCGCTTTCTTCCTGGTGGTGATTAATCATTTATGTTTTGTGGAGATAGTGCACAACTGCTCTGGGAGATGCCAATTACATCCCACCATGTTCACTCCAGAAAAACCTGGCTAGAAATGAAATGTATTCTTTTCATCCAAATTTCTCTGCATTACTGTTTGCCTTTCGTTCTCTGATTACCCTATAATTTTCTTCTATTTTTTTAACATTAGTGATTATAACCATGTATGGCATTCTTTCTTCGTGTCTATTTGGTATGTCTGGTTTTCTTCTAGTGCTTCTTTACTGGCTTAATTGTCTCCTTATTGGTTTGGTTCATTTTCTTGGGAAAAAAACAAAAACGAAAAAAAAAAAAACACGTCCAGTTGTTATCAAAGTGTTAGAGAAATAGAATTTTCTTCTATAAGCCCAGATATTAGTCATAGGTTTAAAGATTGAAAAATTAATGCTAATGATAATATTCAAACAGTAACAATTGTAAAGCAATTGACACTTTTGTATATATCACCACATTTGATCTCTGTTAAGGTAGGAGAAGCAAATGGCATTTTATAAGTTAAGAGGTTTGATGTTTTACAAATGAAGATTTTAAATTATACGTGATGAGATGGGATGAAAAATTAAATGGTAAGCCTGAGACGATGTAGGTAGGAAATCGCCAAACCAAGCCTCCACTCACATCTTTATGATCTTAGAGAGTATAATCTTCCCATCACAAAGAAGTCACTTTTTACCTGAAGGGCTAAAACACTTTATCTGCTGCTGAGAAGTAAGGCACTCCTTGTCCCTTGATGTTCATGGAATGACTAGTCATTTTCCAGGGGTGTTGGCACTAGAGGGACATATATTTTTTCTGTCATGGTATTTGACAATAGGGACACAGTGATCATTTTGGCCAGCTACTCTTTATTTTAGATATCTGAAACAACTGCTTCTTTTCTCACAGCTTTTGCTGTATTCTCTATTTGTTCTGTGCACACCTCAAATTTGGGTACAAGTGACCTTTGGTGTGTAGCCTACAGGTATTTATTCATGCTGTTTATGTGAGTAGGGTCTAAGTTCCAGAACTATATCCCAAAGACCACTTTGGAGACAGTGAGGTTCCAGACACTCTGTGGCATTGACCCGTCCACATAACCAAAATAAAGGAAAATGAAGTAAAGCACAGGCAACGAGG
Organism: Pteropus vampyrus; assembly: GCF_000151845.1. Lineage (NCBI taxonomy): Eukaryota > Metazoa > Chordata > Mammalia > Chiroptera > Pteropodidae > Pteropus > Pteropus vampyrus. The sequence goes on along the minus strand of NW_011888944.1, from coordinate 1,362,925 downwards.
GAATTTTTATTCATTCCTAAAGCTTCTATAAACATGATCTATGACTTTACAATGTAAGGCATTCCAAAAACAAATGCTAATTTACATGACTGTTTTATTATTTATTGGATTTTTTTCTTTGACTTTATTTGATCTTTGCACTTTGTTCTACTCATTATGAGGACTGAAATCCTCCGTCTTTTTCCTTCTGAGTAAACATCATAAATAATTCGAAACATTTCAATGCCTCTGAGGCATATTGGGGAAAAATAACACTGTGTCCCTTTCTATTTTGTCTGCCCTTCAGGTCACATAAGGTGGGTGGTCCAGGAGGGAAGGGTTAGCTTTTAAATTGCTAAGATTCGATCTAAGTCATGATATTTTTTTCCACTTACATGGTGGATATAAAGTCATAAGAACGAAACCGGAAACAAAATAGGTCACACACAAAGTAGATACAAAAAGACATAATACCGAATTAATTGAATAACACTATATACAAGAATTAAACATGATTGGAACTAAATTCATTTATATCAAGCCAACATGTTTTAAAATCAGGAGTCACAATGGAAACATTTCATAGACTACACTGTAAATTCAACACTGCATTTTCTTGCAGATCATTCATTCCTTCTTCCATTTGTTCATTTACTTAAAATATCTACGTAATGTGAATCTATGTCAAGTAATATGTCAGCATTAGGAATCCAGAAAAAAAGAACATGACCCTTGCCCTTAAAGATTTTACTATTAATGATTAAAATAACTTTGTGTACAAATAATAGAATTGAGTAAACATTATAAGGGAGATATAAATAATTAACTCTATAAGAAACAAGATAAAACTCATTTCGTTAAGGGCATCGGGAAAGGTTTGCTGGACATGGCGACATCACGGTGGCGTGTAGAAGGAAGGAGTATGCGTCAAGGAGACAGACAAGTTTCTGATTCCCTCTCGGAGCATCGTTGGCCTGGGATGCCAATGCCAGGGCTATGAGCTGTGCTTGACTAGTGACTGTGTTTACCACGATGGCGAGCATTGGGCAAAGTAACCGGAATGAATGCAATTCGTGTCAAGTTACCTGGAGAAGCCATGCTCATTATTGAATCTCAGAAACACGCTCATCACTGGACTTCAGAGCAAGAGAAAAAGATGGATCTTCTAACATTTAATTTAGATCAAGAATCTAACGTCACATTTTGTCATAAACACAGCTGAGGTACTCAAAGCTCCTACTCATTGCTCGAAGCCATAAAATGAATGGGTATACCAGCCTTATTTAAAAACGTATTTCCAAGAAGTAGCTGCAAAACTGTCATTCTCCAGAGCCTTTGAGAGCTTGCTCTCCTGCATTGTCGTCAGTTTGGCTCAAATAAACTTTTATAAGAATTAAAAAAAAAAAAAAATTTTTACTTTACTTTGGGAAGAAAATGCTTCTGAAATTTAAGGCAGTCTAATGAATTCCCAGCGATGGGCCCGGAACTGTAGCAGGCACGTGTACACACTGCATCTCATTTTGTGCGAGAAGGTTACAGTTTTAGTCCCAGTTGCCATGTGCATCCTCCGAAAGGGAAACTCTAGAGGCAATTGCCACCTCCTGCCCTTCAGTATGTTCTGCAAGAATGGCTTTACGATAGCTTTCCTCATCTACCATTCAGAGTGCGACAGGGAGAGGAGAAAAAAAAGGAAAGACTGAAGCAGTTGACATCTGAACGCTGTGGCACTTAGGATGCTCGCCCTAGAACATTTCCCTGTTTATCATGAGAAAGGTGGAAATTCAGTTAAACCGATATTTACTGAGCGTCTGTCTAAGATTTCGTCTATATTGGGTGGTCACAGAATGGTGAAACGAGATGGCCTTTGTCTTCAGGACTGGCCAGGGGTTCAAACAGAAGAAAATGAAGTAAAAGGATGGATGCCTAGTTGAGAAAATGCATACACAGGTGAGACGAAAGTCATACCAAAATTTAGAATTCATAAGAACTGACGAGTATAATAGCTTCAAAGCCTGGAATTTAAACGCCAGAACTTGTTTAAAATAATATTCTCATGCACGATTTTTGGTCACTGTTTCATTTCAACTCGGGGATGCATCTCTGAATAGATAGCTACCTTTCCATATATAAGTGGGTCTCTCTTTCTTTATTCATACAGTTATTTTGTCACTCAGTGATGGAAGCAAATACTTATTAAGTACCAACCCGAAGCCGTGTGGGATCTATGTGTGGGAGTACATGGGCAGATATGGTGGACATAAATTCTACTCCCTAGAATTACAACTTGGGGGGAATACAAAGAGTGACGAAGGGGTTCAGTGAGATGAGCATTATGGAAAGGAAACACGAGGTAGTAAAGAATAGCGTTTTAGATGGGCGTAAGCTGCTGTGACACCGGAAGCCTTATGATTCTTTTAACTCTGCCAAAATAATGATATTTACTGCAGAAACTTCACCTCGAACAGCTTGGCTTTGTGGGGAAAGGGCTTCAAGTAGTTCATTAGTTTAAAACTGCTCACATTTTGCTACATTTCCAGTCCCATATTTTGCTTCTTAATTACCACTATTTAAATGGCCTTTCAAGATCGGCTGTAAATTAAAATTGATCCACTGTCAGCAATCTCCGACAGTTGGCAGCCGACCGTTGATACAGATGAAATTCCAGTTGCGTAATGTCTTTTCTGAGAAGACAAAAATGTAACGAAATGAGCCGACTCTGCAGTTTGGCACAAAAGGCAAATGCGATTTTCTCCAGCGGGGGAACTTCAATATAAATAACTAGCCACGTTTGGAAAATGAAAATAAATGTGTATGGAAAAAGAGCCAGAGTTTACATCTTCATGCCCTGCGTGAATGCCTATGCAATCTTTTTCTTTTATCCGCCCTTTTGAAATGGGCGTAAGTGTATGCTCATAAGAACATATGCTTTCAAGTTAGATCTAAAGTGAAATCTTGCTTTGTCTTGGCAAGTTGTGTGATTCAGAGGGGAACAAAAAGCAAACACTTCATGACTCCGTTTACTCATCTATAAAAAGCAAGTTAATAACTGTCTCATAGTTATGATAATTAAATGAGGAGAAGATATAGGATATATCAACGGAATACCTAATACAGTGCCTGGAGCAAGGGAAAGGAATATCAAGGGAGACGATGACATCACACATTAAGAGCATGGTCAAGGGCACTTGGAAATTTGCAGGCAGCCACATCTGGTTGTGTCTAACTGGGACGCTCTTCTCCAGCCTCGGATGTGGCTGACAGGTGAGTTGAGCTGCCGAATGTTATCAAGAAGCACCTCGTCATCACACTCACACGCACTCACACACACACACCATTTCAGTGCAGCCAGAGCTGTTCTTGGGGTCAGTTCATGTTAGAATGGTCCAACAGGTTCTTTTGGGAATTTTCCACGACGGCTGTGATCATGCCTCAGGCAAGTCCTAAACTAGGAATTAGAATCTGAAACATCATCGTTACCTTACCTTCTCTTGCCTCCTATTTTGAAGAGGTGGTGGATTTCTAAGCTGGCCTTCTGTAACTTGTGCCCAGTCATCCAGAGGTGTCATACGTCCCTCACAGAAGTGCCTAGGACATCGCAGAAGACCGGATGGGAGATGCTGCTTGTGCCTTCCTGGAGAAGGGCATGCCAAAAGTTCTGTTTTTTTTCTGCTTTTCCTAAGAGCCACCTCCATCTTCATTCTCCAGTCACAAAAGCTCTATCTTGGAAAAAAAAAATAGTGAAAGTTATTGCCCGTTTTACATTCTCTGCATGTGCATGGAACACATTCCTGTTTCGGAGTGGTTGGTTTCTCTTGAGCATTCAAACTTCTGCCCAGATGTCACCTCTCTGAGTGGCCTTAACTTATCAACTAAAATAACCTGTACTCTCTCTTAAGTCTCATATTATTTATTATCATGTTTTATTTTCTTCCTATCTCATGTCACTAACTGAAATCATATTATTCGTGTTAGATTCTTGATTCTCACCTTTATGAGATCACATAATCTATGAGTACACGACCTGGTCTGTCCTTCTCATTGGCTAAGTCCCATCACATAGGATGATGCATAGCACATAATCAGCCTTCAATAAACACTGGCCCAGTAAATGTCGTTATTATGGGGGGCGTATCACATCCACCTCGGGTTCTCAAGCCAAGGTCTCAGGAAGGACCGGGCTCAGCTAAGAACTTCACCCTTCAGAACCAACTGGCCATGTGTACAGTTTTCACTACTGCTATCCGCTTTCAAAGCCATTAGTTCTCTGGCTCTGGACTAGCCCAAGAAACGGTGAAGGAATAGACTTGTGTATTGTCCCAATCTTAAGTACCTATTATTTCTGTCAGGCAGCTGCTCAATGCAAAAAGTCTTATGGATCAGGATTTTTATATCACATGACCAGAGTCAGCATAGCTGCGGGAAAATATCCAAGGAGGTCACCCAGGAAGACATGTTGTATGGTAGAAGAAGGAGGAGGCTGGAAGTCAGAAGCTGAGAACTCGCTCGCTACCGAGGTCCTATAAACATTATAATACAGGGGAAGTGGATTAATGGCAGGAGGAGACTGCACCGATTCGGAATCAGCTGTAATGTTCTTCACGTTAATTGTTCAGATTAGGAGAACGTTGGTTTTGTTCCATTCTTTCACCCTTTTTGATAAGAATATGATGCAAAGCCTGTTGCATTCTGGACATCAATTAACGAGAGTTTCCAGCAAATTGGAGCCTGTTCGGGTATCTGGAAGAAATGAGGACCAGCTGAGTCAGAAATCTGGTTATGAGAAAGAGAAATCAACTCAGGTTCTCTGAAGTAAGAAGGAAATTCACTAGGAAGATATTGGGAGCTCACAGAACTGGTGGGAGGCTGCGGCATAAGACTTGGAAAATCTGGAGAGTGATCATTGGAGCAGAAGCTACAGCCAAGGTCATATGATAGGTACAGCATGGGCCACATCAACATTGCTAGTGGTACTGCAGTGAGTTTCACCTCTTCGTAACTTCCCCTGTCCTCTCAATACTTTTTTCAAGATGCACAATGCAAAGAACTAACTGTGAATATGGTTGATTAGAGGACAAACCTAGTTCCTGGGCTTCCACAATGAGAGGCATTAGTGGAGTGATGGTGTCAGTAATTATTTTCCGCCAAATATACATCCAGAGAGTTTTCCCCAAGCACACAAGAATTTAAAGCACAAACAAACCAAGCAAAAACTTATACCTATTGGCAACAGCGAGTCACTGTTATGGACTGAATGTTTGTGTCCCCTCAGAATCCTTCCGTTGAAACATGATCCCCCAGTGTGCTGGTACCTGGAGATGGGGCCTGGGACATAATTAGGTTTATATGAGGTCATGAGGTGGGATCTGCATGATGGGATGAGTGTCCTTGTAAGAAGAGGAAGAGAGAACAGAGCTAGGGTGTGCGCTCTCTCTCTCTCTCTCTCCCTCCTTCCCTCCGTCCCTCTCTGTCTCTGTCTCTCTCTGTCTCTCTCTGTCTCTCTCTGTCTCTCTCTGTCTCTCTCTGTCTGTCTCTCTCTCTCTCTCTCTCTCTCTCTCTCTCTCTCTCTCTCTCAGACCCAAACTATGGTATTTTGTTAATGCAGAAGTTAAGTCCCTATGGAAGGCTTATGCTATCTTGACCCAGAGATGATCTTATTTATAACACGGAACAATCCTCCAAGCTCTATTTCCTGTATCCAACTGGTTATCAAGTCTTCCCACTTCAGCTCCTGCACCCTCTCTCCATCTCCACTGCCGTCACTTTGCCAAGATTAAGATCTCCTGGAATGTCTGATCTCGACAATACCTTCTTTGACAGCTCGTATGCCTCTACCCTCAGCCATCTACAACTTGTAAAATCGAAATAAGTGTGTCCTCCATACTCACTAGAGGTGCCCACACCTCTAGTCAGTAGGCATGATTCTCTCCAGCTTAAAACACTGGAGAAGCTTTTCGTTACTGGCTAGACGTCACTCACCTAATTCATTGTCACCTCCTTTTAACACTCCAATGAACTTGAACTATGCACGGTTTGTCACGAATGCCATGCTTTCACACATTTGTAATTTTTGCAGATGCTGTTCACTCCGGCTGGGACATCTGACCCAATTTTAACACCCGGAAATGTCACACTCATACTTTCATCCTAACTTAAGCATTTGCATAAAGTTTTTCCTAACGTCCCTCTAGGCAAACTAAAGCACTTTTTTTTTTTCCATTTCTCTATAACATCATTTATCTTCCAATGTATGTGTTTATGTCTGTCATTGCGTGACTTGATCATTTCTTTAAGCTTTGGGGGAATATCATTTTATCTCTGTAGCTAGGTTCTAGGCTCTGAGAGCATGGCATAGAACCTGATGAGTAGTATGAGTACCGGATACCTGTTGAACATGTGGATCCATAATAAACAGGACCATGATACCTCCTCACTATCTGTGTCACTTTTTCCCGTTTGTGTTAAATTGACTCCATATCTTGAAAGTAAAACTGTGTCTTGTTTTCTCTCTGCCATGTAAAGACATGGGGTTTTTTTTTTGGTCCTTTTTCATAAGACCTTTTCCAAACATTGATGAATATACTTATTACTATCATCATGGCCAAGAGAATAGAAAAAGGAAAAAAAAATATCCTGTTGGTCTAGAAGATTCTAAACACTAAGAGAGTGGTCCCAGAAATAAAAATAAAGGTCTAATCACTATGTTGTACATCTGAAACTAATATAATATTACATGTCAACTATAATTAAATAATATTTTTTAAAAAAATTTTTATTATAGGACTACATTAAAAAATGTTTTTGTAACCACTATCACTGTTCATGTTCTCACTACCTTTTAATAATTCATTAGAAATATCTATTAAATCCCTCCTATATACTAGGAATTGCAGTAGGTAATAGAAGATGAAATAATGGAGTCGGGGAAGATGTCTTCCTGCCTAGTTAGAAACTTCTATCCTGTTTGGAAACCAACAATAAGATAATCATGAAAAAAAGAGGAAGCTTAAAGGAGAGGTACAGTGTTCTGCAGGAGCCTATCTGCGTAAAGTGTGTTTATCAAAAATATAATTAATTATAAATAGCGTTACTAATAAAATTAAAAACTTCAATTTGCCTAGTGCCTGTATATGACAGCTAATGTGTGTTGTAAACCGGTCCCAACATGTACCGACTAATTTAATCCTCATAGGAACCCTTTGAGGTGCACACGATTAGTATGCACACGTCACACAGGACAGACCTGGAATGTGAGAAAATAAAGGTTGGGTAAGTTGTCTAATGACCCTGAGAGCATGAGAGTTGGCACCAGGCACAGAATCAGGATCAAACTGATGCCTCAGTAATGCAGGACCGGCAGACACCCCCTCAGTAGGACCTTACATCAAACCTGGATAACTTTGGGCCTCGGGGCCTCTTTAAAATCTCTTGACTATTTTTCAATAGAAATAAATATTGGCTTGAAAAAAAATAGAAATAGAAGTAAGAGAAAAAAGAAAACATGATTATAAAAAACACTCCATCATTCCCTTGTTTGCTTTTATGTATACCAGAATCATTTCCATCTCTCTTAGCTAATTAAACTTGGCCTTTTGAAAGATAAAAGGAAGATGTATTATTTACCGGGCACTGACCCAATGCCTCTGGTTCCCCAATGGCAACCTATCCATTGCCCCCCCAGCCCCAGCTCCTCACCCCTCCTCCAGGGTCAGGCTCCCTCCTGACAGCCAGGCGGGCAGGAGGCATCATTGCTCTTAACTGTCTGCGGTTCTTTCCTGTAAGACCTAGAAATACTGGCCCGAAGTGCTTCACAGGCAGGCAAAGCCAGCAACCTTGGGACATCATTCAGTTGGAAGTGGCAATTAGACGTTTTTAACAAGTTCTTTTAATACAAAATGGAGTAATTAAAACTTGCACGTTAGAGGGGAAAATACTTCTGAGATTATGCTCATTTTATTAAGCTGTTTCAAATACTAAAGTTTATCACATGGCATACGTCTTCCTTTTCCTCCCTTTAATTGAATTGCTGGCACTAACAACTCAGTGAAATGAATGTCTGACCCACTGAGAGAGAGATGAAGTTATGTAGGGTGTTTATTTTTAATTGGTATTGACCCCAAACCCATACATTTCTACTAAAATTGAATTGAATTGGAAGATTTCACTCTTTGATCTAAATATTATGGTTTAGAGGCTAAATTATTTCAGCTGTTACTTAACCTATGCCAGCTGCACTTTTAGGCTAATATCTCATTTCAGTTTGAGAGGTCAGCAGTTTTGTGCATGGCTTGCTAATGCAATAACCACACATTTGGTTAATAATAGCATTATTCACTATGACTCAATAGTATTAACTCCAAACTTTATTGAGTGCGAATCCACAAGGAAGTATATTTCGTTTGGTCCAGTGAGTATCTGTGCATGTGAAGCTACACAGTAAGACATCAGAGAATAGTGACGTAAACTTGAGTTCTGAGGGACCAGATACTGTCCTGTATGCTGTTAAGAGTGTTAGACTCCCTACATGCTTTTAATATGTGCAAAAAAGACAGATACGCTGATTATCTCTTTACCAATGGATTGCATTTGGTCCCAGCACAAAAGAGATAACGCCTCTTTTATTATTTCCCTAGGCTGACTTCACTGTAGCCACCTGATCCTCAGTTTTTCCCTGTGTATTTCTTCTCTCTGGGCTACTATGCCGTCCAGCTTCCTAGCCCACATTCTTGGAAGCTCTCTCTGTCTCTCCATTGATTTTCTTGAAACTCAACTCATTTCCAGCATCCTATGTCCTGTCACTGGATTGACCTCAGAGAGGATAATTGACTCTTTAGCCATTGGTCCATTATTTGCTTCTACTAGTGAGAGTCAGCTTTATGTATCAATGGGTCTGAGCTTCAATCTCAGCTCTTCCTATGTTGCTTCCGAAACAATCTATTCTAAAGCAAAGGTCCTCAGTCCCACAATTCCTTGCCAGCTCCTTATCCCTGAGGCTGAGACAAGCTATACTGTGAAGAAGGAGATATATTAAAACATTAAAGCCAATAATAAAATAAATAGAAAATAAAAGTGACGTGATACCACCATAGTGTAAGGTCAGCCGTCACATAAGTCATCCCCAAAACACGTGGACGGGAATGGAATAAAAGGTTGAATGACAGTGAACAAAGTTCTTATTGTTATTGTATCAAATTAACACAAATGACATGGTTAAAACAGCACAAATTTATTATCTTATATTTCCAGGGATCAGAAAATCAAAATCAAGCTCACCGAGTTAAAGTTTAAGGTGTCACCAAAGCTTATTCTTTCCAGAGACTCTAGGAGAGAATCCATCTCCTTGCTTCTTCCAACTCCTAGAGGCTACCCACATTCCTTGGCCTACAGCCCCTTCTTCCATCTTCAAAGCCATTGACATAATATCTTCATGTCTCTCTGATTCACTGACCCTTGTTTCCATTGTCACCTTTCTTTCTGACCCTTGTGTCTCCATCTTATGAGTAGCCCATGGCTTCATTGAACCCACTCAGATAATCTCTGCATATCAATGTTTTAAATTTAATTACATCTGCAAAATCCCTCCTGCCATTAAGATAGTATATTCGAGGGATATTGTTCGAGGGACTATAATGTGGATCTTTTGGAGTTTTGTGATTCAGCTTACTGCAGACAAGAGCTCCTGAGCGAAGCTCAAGGAGTAATAAAGGAAATGTCCAACTTGGAAATATGCATGTTTGGGCAGATGGTTCACTAAAACTATGATCATGGAAACCTAGGCGATGTTCTCTTGGAGTCATGAGTAAGGAAAATAGGAGACTTTGACATCGGGAGAAGATGTAAACTCCCTGTGGTCCTGTCTGAGACTCCCTCTCAAAAACACCTGTTGGTGGAACATTCCCCAATGCTCATGGTTCCTGCACATGGCACATGGTTAGCCTCGTGGTTGTGGTCATATTTATTTTCTAATTTAAGCTGGTCACCTCTGGGTACATGTCTTCCATGTCCACGAGCTTTAAACTTATAACCAGAGCATCCATATGCCAAGGGATCAAGAGAGAATCCTGGTGACGTAGCTCTCCAAGGGCTCACCAGAGCTCGTCCTGCATTCTAGAGCTCACAGGTGAGGAGGAAGAAACAGTCCATGGAGCCAACTGTCATGTTCACACAAGTTCGTAAAAGTGCCAGGCCTTTCTATTTTGATGGAAAGCAATAAATCAGATTTATTCCTGGACATCCATATATTTTATAGCAGGGGTGGAA
>NW_011888944.1:1348422-1351374 GCF_000151845.1 Pteropus vampyrus | reverse complement strand
GATGTAGGAATAGTAAACATCTTACTAAACGATGACTAGGTGGTATTATACTTTTTACTTTAGAATTGTCACTAAGTGGGTCATTAGACACATGGCCACAAAGAGCCGCAGCAAGTATCAAATCAACCTTTCTCATTTTGCAGATGAAAAAATACATGGATGGAATAACTATCTCAAGGTCCCACAAATAATTTGCGACAATTCCAGGATGAGAGCCAATGTCCAGTGTCCTTTTCACGTAACCGCAATGCCTAGTTGCCTAATTTGCTGGAACAATTATTGTTTGAAGATTTATCCTGTCACAGTCCAGATGCTTAATACATAAAAATGCGATCCTGAGACTAATGCTTTCACATCAATGGGCAATGCGATTATTCTCTTTTAACAAATCAGATCTGTTAAGGATCAAGCATATGGAGTCAGAACAGAACTTTCTCCACATGTAATTCCTTTTCATTCATGAAGGCAACATTCAGCGTTCTTTTCAAGGTGCCCCTGCTCTAGTGGGATGTGTTAACATTAAGGTAAATAAGATTATTGCTACCTAATGAACTGGGACTTGAACCTCCTAGGTCACAGTTACACGAAAATATTTCCATTAGTAGCTTGAGTGATAGAGTACACAGACAGAAAAGGGGTCTCTGATGGCCAAATCAATTAAAAAAAAAAATGTCTGCCTTATTTTACTTTTCAAGCTTTATAGCAGGGATGATTTCTACCTTGCCCAGAGACTCTCAGAAGCAATCCTGTCTTTAATAATTTGTGGATCAAAGATGTCAGGGCAAGCATAGTTGGTTGCTCTAATGACAGATGAGATAATGTCCTCATATATAAAGTCAATGATGATAATTATTTCACGGGGTGGGTGAGAAAATTAAATAAGATAATATACATAAAATACCTATGTGGCTAGATTGAAGACCTAATGCTCACAGGTATTTTTTTTCACTCATCTATACAACAAAAATGATGGAAGCCTTTGGGTAAGTTTTTAGGGAGACATACATGGTTCTTCAAAATCTTGCCCTTGCTTTAATCATTAAGATTCTTACAGTGGTTCATACCACACAAACTGACAGGATATTGGATAATTCTAATCATTACATTTTTTTTTCCTAATGGCAAAACAATTTACCTGGGAACTAGAGTCAATTTTATAGTTATGGGTCTACCCTTGGGAGGTGGATAAATAAAGAATACCCAATGGCCGATTAGAAATGCGTTGGATTATACACAGTGAGAAAAAAAGTTGCCAAAATATAATATATCCATATCATAGTAGTCAAAAGCACACTCTTCACAATCAGACCTTCTCTGTGTAAATGTCTATAGCAGAAGTCTTGGTCAAGGGCATGAGTCTTTCCAAGTCTTACTTTCCTTCCCTGTTACTTATGGAAAAGCATAATCCTTTCATAAGGCTGTTGGTAACTTAACATCCCATACCTAAAACACTTAATAGGATGTCTAACACACCATAAATATTAGCTATAACTTAATTATTCTATTTTCCATAAGATACAGAGTGATGTACTGAAGGCATCTTTGATTCAATTCATTTGCTAACTCTGGTCCCTGGTAAGGCTACCGAGAGCACAGTTTAGACAGGATTTTGTACCATGCTTTTGGTCTGGGGCAAAAGCATAAGGCGAACAATAGCAAATGTGACAAAGAGACACACGTGGATTGAATATTATAGTTGGCCTTTTCTATGGGGAAGTTCCCCAAATCAATACTAGACTACTTTCTGGACACTCGTGTATGGATAGGAAAACAGAATTGCAAGGAGGTCATGCTGTTTGTCCAGGAGCACACACCTGTTAAGGTACAAGGCTGATCTGTGTTACTGTCAACACCACCAAACTTCCTCTTCATGCAAGGGAAAAGTGGCAAGAGATGTGTTTCAAAAACGTGTAGAAAAGCCTAATGAAGGGAACAATTATGTCTGAATGGAGTAGTTAATGATAGCTTCATAAATGACCTGGAGTTTGACTGAGGCTTCAAAGTAAGGGCAGAATTTGGGCATTTGACATATGGGATGATGTTTTAATCAGAAAAATATAATGAATTAAGCTTCTAAGACTCTAAAACATGGGGTATATCCGATATCATTTTATTGGCATCTGGACACATAGGTTAAAATAATTGAAAAAAATGGGTCATGATAGGACACACCTTGAATAAAATGACAACAACAAAAATAATCAACATTTACTGAGTGCATTGTTATGTTGCACACCAAGTTTAGAATTTCAGATAAATTATTTATAGTCATTTGTATCTTTGGATATTTATAGCAGCAATTCTGTGAAATAGATTAAGGAATGCTTATATCAGTTTTACAGAAGTATAAACTGAAGATATATTTAAGATGTTTTCTTTAACATTTTATAGATTGAGTGTCTGCCCTTCTGTGGCCTGGAGTTAACTTTGTCCAAGAAACCAGGCAGGCAGTCTATAGTGAGACCACCTCTTCTGTGCCAGGGAAGATGGAGCCCATTCTAACCCCATTTTATCCTCAATAATAACATGACTTTATACCAAGTAAATTACGATTCAATCCATTCGATACCTAATGTTTTATTTTCATTAAGTTAAAATCAAGTTGTATCTTTTGGGGAATATAGTTGCCTGCCCTGATTAAAAATATTCTCTTTATTTTGATTTATTTCATTCAAGTTAGTAGACATTTTGTTGATTATTATGGTTACTCCTCTTGACTAGTCTTATCTGCGATAGACGGATTTTTATTTCTTGTGATTTTTTTTTCTTACATGACCTAATATTCATTTCTGGAAGCAGCTAAGTACTGCCTAAATAGTCACAATAGCTTATCTCATTTTTACAGAAGAAATCTATAGAAAATTGATCCTGTAATATGCATCATGTCCATAAAATGGTTTGCCTCTTCACGTGTGTTAGTGTTTGATGAATCTGTAAGACTAGAAATATTTG
>NW_011888944.1:1337369-1347407 GCF_000151845.1 Pteropus vampyrus | reverse complement strand
GGAAGGAAGGAAGGAAGGAAGGAAGGAAGGAAGGAAGGAAGGAAGGAAGGAAGGAGAAATTTATAATAACATCACTAAATGATTAGGGACAATTTGGGGACTAGTTTACAGACGAGGGGGCCTGGATTTATGGGCAGGAACTGAATAAGTAGAGAGGTCAGAAATGTTAATATTTTTATATGATTATTCTTTTTTTATTTACCAGACATTTTACCTTAAGGATTAAGGTGATTATGGTATCATTGTTGTTTGCTTCAATTTATTCGCTTTGTTTTTTGTTTTGCATATCTATGGTCGAAGAAATAATTTTGAGAATGTCAGTAAGACGTGCAGGAAAATACAGTCTTTGTCAATACAAGCAAAACTTTAAAAAAATGTTTATTTTTGATTATTTATTTGAGTAATTTATTTATGTGTTTATCGAGGCAAGTGTCATTACACCAAACAATTACTTTGAAAGCAGTGTGAGTTGGCAAGTGTCATTAAACCAAACAATTACTTTGAAAGCAGTGTGAATTTTATTTGGCTATTTTAAAAATAACATGCTGCACCTAAATCACCTGAATCTCAATTTGTGGTACCCCAGTAACTCACTGAGATTATTGAGATAGCAACATGTCCATTAAAGACTGCATACATCCTACAGTATTCCGCACCAATTTATAATCTTAAGTATATGTTAAGAGTATGCATGCATGTTTATATTTGTGTATAGAGTGTACTTATACACTTTAAAATCAATTAGATACATTTGTTCAATTCATGAGAGGCTATGTGTTATGTCTGAGGAAGAACATAGCACATTACACATTAAAATAAAAGGGGGTAAGGACCTAGATCTTCTAGGAGCTAAGGACTTTTAAATAACTTAAAAAATAAATCCTCTACTGTTTTTCAGGCTGGAATTTACCCAGTAAAGTTTATCTTTCCTGTTGAAGGATATATTTGAAAAATAATAGATCCACTTCACTTGTTGACTAGAAAATGACCCCCTGTCCTCAGTAAAATTTGTGTTCGAGGCTTCTTCAGGCTTCATTTGTAATCCAAACAAGCTGTCAAATATTTGTCCTAGAAAAGACAGATTTTTTCCCTTTATGAGAAGGTCCGAGAGTGCATGTTTCAAGGAAATATTAATACCTTTAAAGAGTGGAGAATATTGTCTTCACAGAGAGTACCTGTAACAGGGAAAATAGCGAGCTGTTTAACAGTAGGTTGCCTGGGGCAAGGAGTGCTGACTGGGTCTTTTGACAAAGTTCACAAAGCCCCATCTTTATTAAAACTCAGATGATGCTGGCAGAAATGGCCTGCAAGGTAACCGTTACTTAAATGATATCACTCTTCGTGCCCGTTAAGCTTCCATTGTAAATACCATATTTCCCTCATGTGTGTGTTTATTCGTTTAGGAAGTGGCTGAGATTGATTTGATAGGCTTCCTTGTGAGCAGGTAGCGAGCTGACGTGGCTGATCCAAGGTCCAGCTGTTAGATGAGGAAAAATCAAAGCTAGGCCTCTGTGCTTGTATTTCCAGTTTAATGTCCCTTACGAGTAGAAGGAGAATGTCCGTGTTTCAAAGCCAGTATGAACTTACATGTTGAGCATTTATACCGTTATCCTTTGCTCCCAATTTCCTTCCGATATTGTCACCGATGAGCCAAGTGACAAACTCGAAAATATTAGACAATATTAGACAATATTAGATATTAGATATTGAAAAAGGAGCATGGAGGACTCGGCGACACAGGAACAGTGGAGAACACGAACGAGGGAAAGGGTCTGGAGTCGAGGCTGCCACATTGCGAGTATGGAAACCCATGTTCAGTGAGGTGTCTGCTCCGTGATAGTGGAGTGGGTTAAAATTCAGAAGAACTCCCATATACTTTCAAACACATCGTTGCTCTAAGAAGCAGCAAAGTCTGGTAGTATATTGGTGCGTGAGTGGGAAAGAAGGTACGAATGTTTAGTGCATTATTTAAATCTTTACCTGTAAATGCATAAACATATGGCCATATAACCCACATTATGTGAAGAGACGATAAGAGGGAATAGAACTTTCACCTCTAGTCACTTTCTGGGGTCTATTCAGCTCCAGACTTCCGGATTCCGTGGCTCGTGTGCAGGGGAGTCCACTGATGATCTACATCTCTCCAAAATGTCAAGGCTCAGGTGTTTGTCCGGGGAATGGAATTAGGTCTGCAGTTAGTACACAGTGCACAGTCCACAGTCCACAGGAAGCACACTGTAAATAAGAGTCCATATTTATAGTCAACCAAGCACTTTAAGTATTTTTATGAAAGTCCTCTCATTTAGTTATCAAAACAGCCTCTGAGTTAGATATTATTATTTTCATTGCAGCAAATGGGAAAACAGAAGCTCAAATGTTAAGCACTAAAAATGAACCCAGTAGATGAACATAGCATAAAGCCAGAAAACACGGCCAGGTGTTTCGACTTCAAATCTTATGCTTATTTAAAGAATAATAACAACACCACCAAATGCCTATAATTGAAAACAATGACAACAGTGCTATTTAAATTATAAGGCTAAAATTCCATTTGGACTGAAGGCCCAAAGCATCCATCCTGCATGAGAGTCCTTCCATGGGCAGAAGCGAGATGCCAGGGAGATGTCACTACGATGGGAGTGAATGGGGCTGGAGAGATGGGATCGAAAATCATTGAGGCTAAAGGGGGTGGAAGATTTTGCAGAGGACTTTGAATCCTTCCAAAAATAGTGTTCGTTGTTTTTTTTTAGCACATCTAAATATTTGTGGCCAAATATTTAATTTTGTCTCTGAATGCAAATATAAAATTGAGCAGAGGCAGGCTCAATTTCCTGTCTTTCTTATTCACGTGCTCTTTTTCTTGAGAGACCGGTGATCTCAAGAAAAAGAGCACGTGAATAAGAAAGACAGGAAAACTAAATCCTCTTTTACTACTGCCAAAAAGAAGAAAGTCAGCAAAGACAAAGATATGGATCACCTGCCGTTTGCCATGCACTGA
Organism: Pteropus vampyrus; assembly: GCF_000151845.1. Taxonomy (NCBI): domain Eukaryota; kingdom Metazoa; phylum Chordata; class Mammalia; order Chiroptera; family Pteropodidae; genus Pteropus; species Pteropus vampyrus. Next base: position 1,344,409 of record NW_011888944.1, on the reverse strand, counting down.
GTCAAGGAATTTATTCTGCATTTCCCGTTTTTCGTCACACGAATGCTCTGAGGGAGAAATTATGAGTCTATGTTTTAGATGAAACCGAGGTTCAAATTAATTTTAATAGGTAGCCAAGGCCACATAATGAGCAATGGAGCAAACTGCAGTTACTCTGATTCCAAAACTCAAAGTCCTTGCTTCCTCCTTGACTCAGTCTATACCGGGCACAGTGCACATCATTGAAGTCTAATAATAAGTGTAGACTTGCGTTTGTATGATATTATATGACCCTTTAAAACTCCGTGTGTCTCCTTGCAACTTTACCCTTAAATCTGGCGTGGCTGAGATGACTGTAATTTAAGAAGGTTATTAAACTCAAAATGTCAATTCCTAGGATTTTAGCTCTAGTTCTAACACACGGTAGTTCGTTTAATCAAAACTAATTTATTACACACTTGCTGTATCCCCCAAACTCTTCTAGAATTGGGATCACTAACCATCACAGTTCTTCTGCTCAGGGGATTAATGGCATTCTGGAAAAAGAGAGACAAGTAAAAATATTTATTGTAATGCAAAAGATGAGTTTCTGAATGAGTGACTTGATGGTGCCACAGGAACAGAAAGAGGGAAGTTGCACCCCCAACAGGTGGGGACAGTCACACCTTTCCAAAGATAAATTGATTCAAGCCAAGTCTAGAAGACCGAATAGTGATTAAGTGGGCTAAAGTTAGGGTGTGGAAAGTAATAGGGGTTGAGGTGGTTTTGAAGATAAAGGAAAAAGTATGTGGCTGCTAAAGGAAGTAAAGAAAGGATAATCAAGAACTTCGAAACTCATATTAAGAAGTTTTATTTTAGTATGAGGACAGTGGGAAAGCCTTGAAGGATATTGAAGAGTAGAGTGGTAAAAGAACACATTAATTCCAATATATAGAAGAAGTGAGGAGTCAGCAACAATCTAGGTCACATGTATCAGTTAGATTTGCCGTGTAACAAATTGCCTCAAGTTTAGTGGCTTAAAACAACAATATAATCTCTTTGATGTAGCTTCGGGTAGGTTGGAGGACAGTTGATCTAATCATTGCTCTGCTCCGTGTGCTTCTCGTTCTTTTTAGACCAGTGGGCAAGATGAGCATGTGCATCTCAGTGAGACAGCAAAGATACTAGAGAGCACCTTTTAATATTCTACAAATATCATATGTTATATAAACAGCAATTCACGAGATCTTGAGGCACTGGTTGAAAACCATATGGTAGTCACTCACTACAAGTGGCCATTTAAATTTGTTTTAATTAATTAAAGGGAAACAAGATTAGAAAGAAAACATTGAAATTAATAGACATATTTCAAGTGCTCAGTTATCACGAGTCACTAATACTGTATTTGACAGCACAGGTAATGAATATTTCCACCGCCACAGAAAATTATATTGGATGGCTCTCTCTCTAACATATTTTGCCTCATGTTGCACCAGTGAAAGTAAGTCCCATGGAGAAACACGACATCGAGTGATAAAGAAGTCCTACATGCAGCTCACCATGAGGCCATGGCAAAGGGGTAGACAGAGGGCCAGGCAAAGAATTGGGACCATATACACCAGAAACGAGTGCTTTGTTATTGTGAGTGTTGGCAGTGGCCATAGTAATGTCCTCACAATAGCAGTGATGATGGAGAGCATTTTATTAACTAAAGCAAAATTTAAGAGTGATTAACAGTAGGGCCTGATGACTGAAAGAAGAAATCCACGATGACTGCCAGGGTTCTTGCTTAGACAAATAGGTGAACAGCAGCGCCAAGCACCAAGGCAGGAAAAAGACAGGTAAGGGCTTAAGGAGAGAGAGCACCCCAATTCCTAGCACAGTTCTGAGTATGAACTAGTACAGCACCTAGCCCAAGTTATGGTATATATCAATGTGATTTTATAAATGTCATAATTTCTTATGTGTTTGCCACGGCCTCCTTCATCCTCCACATCTGATCCTCTGAATTATTTCTCCTTGATTTTTTAATTGAAATATATTGTACATATACCATTATATAAATATAAGGTGCACGACATGTCGCTTCGATGTATTTATATACTGTAATATGATCGCTATTGTGGCAATAGTTAACGCTGCTATCATATTACATGATTATCATTTCTTTTTTGTGGTTAGAATAATTACAATCTAGTCTCTTAGTGACTTTGGGGATTATAATACAATATGCTATTTCTGTATTCACCTTGGTATGCTTTAGCTCTCTAGGACCCATTCACTACCGGTTTCAAGTTCGTACCCTTAAGTGTCGCTTCTATTTCCAATCTCCAGTTCCTTTTATTCTGTTTTTATGAATTTTGCTTTTTTACATTCCACGCATAACTGATACCATATAGTATTTTTAAAATAACTTCACCGTTCATTTAGTCTTCTAAGCACATATCAGATTTTCAATAAATGTTAGTTCTTTGATGGAAGTACATGGCAAATCAATATATATATATATGATATATTTTTTCTTCTGAAAGCAGAACAGAGAACTCTTGAAAGTGATCTTCTTGAGTTTAAATTCCATTTGAGTGTTTTCACTTTAAAATGTTGTCTATAGTCATCAAGAATGCACTCTTTTTGACATAGTTTTGTTTGGTTTCCAAAAAATTAGCTCATTGACTCAGGTTATCTCTCTCTCCCTGACTCACTCTCTCTCTGTCTCTCTGTCTCTGTCTCTGTCTCTGTCTCTGTCTCTGTTTCTCTCTCTCTCTCTCTCTCTCTCTCTCTCTCTCTCTCTCCCCACTCCCCCCAACCCTGCCACTCCTTTCTTTAGAACATACTGCTATATTAATCCAAAGCTTACCGGATTCTTTAATGGTCCGCATAGTCTTTTTAGCAAAGTACATACCCTTTCTGTAGGGTTTGAGGAAAACGAAAGATCGAATCTCTTGGGCATGCACCTGACCTGTTATGTGTCTGGATTGTTGCATTTCAAGGTTAAAGTGTTAGGGAGAGAAGGATAACTCAGAAAAGAGGCGATTGCTCTGTGGGATGCATGAACAGGCTTTTGATATAGTCTGGGTTGATCCCTGTGTCTGCTCTCAGCTTTCATCGTTGTTTTTCTTTATATTAGAGAACTTCAAACGTGGCGTAGCTTTACATGGGTTTATGATGATTCGAAATCACATAGACACAAAGCAATGACTTTCCAGGATTTTTGAATCTGGGTGCTGTGGAGTGAAAATAGTGAATCAGCAGATTCTCTAATTCTGATAAAAATATTAAAGATAACCACATTTCACTTAAAAATGTAATAAAAAACATAGATGATAAAATTTATTATATAGCAGGTATTTATATTGTTTCAAGTATATTTTAACTTTCCAATATCCCCATGATTTAGGAATGACTCTTAACTCTATTTTCTAGATGAAAAATCGGTCTTGGATAGATTGTATAATGAGTTCAAGATCAAACCTAGATTTAAATTCAATTCTGATTCCCAACTTTACATTCTAAATTAACCTGCCAAACTATAGGACATTATCTAATATGACAGCATGTTCCAGTTTTAGTGGGACAGTATTCATTTAAATAAATAATAACAATTAAATCTAGTTTCTTGAACATCTTGGTTTTGCATATACTTCTACCTTATTACTTAAAGATTTCCAAGATCACATAGTCAGACAGGGGTAGAATCTTTTCTGAAACACAGTTTTCTCAAGTCAGTTTGTGCATGTCCCAAATCTCCTTTTTAATCATGGTCTCACTTCTTGGCTTCAAAGAGCTGGGGCATTGAAAGCAGTAGGACCCATTTCTGACTTTCTCTGGGAACAAGCAAGATTTCAGTTATGCTCTCGAGAACTGAAAGAAATTCCTACTTTAGTAACAACAGCCTTCTCTGCCTGCACCCAGTCAGTCCCTTACAGCCTGGCATCAAGGATTGTTTCCGCAGGGACCGGTGGGTCATCTTTCATCATCTCAATGACACCGAAGGCTCACAATATGACAGATCACTTTCTGAGGGAATGTCGGACACACTCAAAGGAAGGGCTCCTTAAAAAACAGAATAGAGGAGGCAGAAACCTGTGGTAACTGGATTCTACTTCCTACTTTCCTGTTGACTGGTGCGGAATAGGTTTAGCCGAATAAATAAATGTGCTCGTATTCCGGGAAATTATAATTCCCTGAGTCTGCAACTTGGTTTTCTGAACTATTCTTCAAGTTCTGCAGAGCAAGCATTGTTGTTCATAGGAAATGCATGCTTTAAGAATCTAAAGCAGATGATATGGTTAATATTTGTTGGTTGTTTATTATATACTAGGGACTATTTAAAATTCTTTGTGTATTAATTGGCTCAATTGTCCAACCACCCAGTACCATGATTCCTATTTTACATCTGAGGATCCGAAGACCGTGGGAAGCCTGGGATTTGAACACTGCTGTTCTGCTTACCAAGGGCATCTCTACCAATATTCCACTAACCTCTAGGACTTTCTGGAAGAAATTGTCTGACTTCCCAGGTTTCCCAGCCCGTACGTAGCGGAAATGATAAGAACTGATATCCTCATTTCACCTGTTTGTTATTTCACAGGTCTGTAGGTTGTTCATCACATTTTAATGTAGTCTTTACCATTTTATCTCTCCTTAAGTCCCTTCTCTCTCTCTCTCTCTCTCTCTCTCTCTCTCTCTCTCTCTCTCTTTCTCTGCTTTCCTTCTCTTTCAGCTCTCTTTCCAAGCCTCTCCAGCAGGAGGAGCCATCACTCAATCTTACCAGGCTCTTTTCACTTTTACTGGCTTCATCGTCCTTCTATTTTCCTTCCATCTACCTAATTTTGGTACATTTTTAACAGATTCCCAATGGGTAACTCTGTATATTGGGGGCTACGAAGGAGATAAATTGTAGCATAGAATATTTCTAGAAAAACGGACAGGAGGAGCTTGTGGGTCTTATAAATGAAATGAAACCAACCAAGCAAACAACTACAGAAACGAAAACTCTGTCCTTATAGCCACACTTCAATGCACCGTCATAGAAGCGGGAACTCTGATTTTCTCCAAGAGAAACTGAGAATGAATCTCTGACTACCCAGGGCATCCATTCCACAAGGGGATACCTTTTGGAACTGTCATCCTCAAATTACGTTTTGGAGTGTAGCAGTTCCTCGTGAAGACAGGACTGTGAAGGTTTCCTATGAAATCTCAGATGTCTTGAGGGCACATTCAGATGAGCCTCGCTCATCTCTCCGACCCTCTCTCGCCCTTATCCATCTCATCAGGTTGCTATTGCGTCAGTTTTATTTATAAACGTCAGTAAATATCTCCTTCATTATCATGATACTGCAGTGTAAAAGCATATCATTAGTCAAAAAATACGCATATTGATCGAGCAGGAAATTTGGCCTGAAACTATTAGGCTACATTAAAGAAATGTTAAAGAAAATGATAGCTTTCAACATGCTCTTCTGTTAAATGTGCACAGTCACCTTACCTTGCCACTTTCATCTGTTTCTGTTCATGGGAAGAGCGAGAAGTGTTCACATTCAGATAGTTCGATAGGCCACGACTTGGAACAATTTCCTTTAGATTATATCCTACTAGCGCAGCTGCAAGCCTGTGTCGCACACCCCATGTGCGAGAAAGTTTCCACATTGATTTGAGCACAAATGCCCAGAGATGTGCTTCCAACCTCACACTAAATTTTTGAGCACCTAGGATTGCCCTGTGAGTTGGCCGAGTCCAGCTTCCGTCGGTCCAGCTTCTCTCAGTATGGGCCTGAATAACGAGAAACAACCCTTTCCAAAATACTGTAATAACTATGCGTGGTCCCAGGCTGATACTAGACCAATCGGAGATCGCTTCGTAAGTATATAAATGTCTAATCGCTGTGCTGTATACCCAAAACTGATATCAAGTAATACTGAATGTCAACTGTAATTGAAAAATTTAAAAAATTTTGAAAAAATTTCAAAAAATAATAAATTTTAAATGCATCGCAGTGCAGGTTACAGTCCACTCTGTCCTCTACTGACTTGACAACCTCGTAAGTTACAGTATATTGAAAGACAATAAACAAATTATTCAACGTGCTTAATAGTTATTTTTTAAAATTAAAAAGTTCCAAAGGTTCCAAAAGTTCGTATTTCCTATATGCTTACTAAGAGATGCGTGGGCAGGAAATGCAAATGCTCCAGTGAAACATATTACTTATCTAAAAAAAATTTCAGTGTCAGATTTGGATTCAGAAAGATCTGGGTCCAATTCTGTGTATGCCACGGAAAGTTTCGCTTTCTATCCAACTTTCACCCTCATCATCTTTAAAATGGGAGGAGAGGCTGAGTGCTAATCTGTTATTCTTGGACTTGAGAGAAGATTAAAGAATGAAACGACTATGGCGCATCCAGCCTGGTAATTGCTTAATAAGTGGAAAATATTATATTTTATGGATGACTCGTGCCTAGCAGTAATTCCCTATGTCTGTACAAAACCCATGAACATAAAGAATGAAAAACAAAGCATAAAATGTAATATAAACTATCCTCAAACATTTCTGTTCTCTTGTCAGATGCTGATGCTCCTTTGCTCAACTACTGAATTATCTTCTCTAAATGGTTTACATCATCTAGTTTCTCCCTTTGTAAATAAGCACAAGTCTTATATGAAATCTTTTTTTTTTTTCAAGAAAGAAAAATTTAACCTTTTCTCTGCTGGGGAGACAAATCACATATGGTTACTTTGGTTCCATTACAGACTTTGCTGAGTTGAACTTGATAGGCTTAGCCTTCCTCTGGTGTGCCTTCAAGCTAGACATTCGCTCCAAGATCCTCCTAAAAATATCTGCTATGATTTTTTATAAAATTTTCAGCCTCCTATCATGTATAACTTTAGAATTCTCTAATTTACGGAAAATAAGTCATATTGTTTAGGCTTCCTGAATTCCTATCAAAAGCTCTGCTGTTGTCTCTCTTCCCCAGTGGCAGACCTCAGTATGTGCAAAGCCCAGATTTCATCTCTATTTTCCAAGTTCAAAACCAAGACATTCTCCTCAGAATGTCTGCATAAGTCAACTTGCTTATTCTAGACTC
>NW_011888944.1:1331198-1333104 GCF_000151845.1 Pteropus vampyrus | reverse complement strand
GGACCCACAATGCTGAGTTTTCTCCTCCCTTCCCCACAGAGGGTCCAGGAGCTGGGAGGTTTATACACCATTACTCAGTCGCTGGTGTAGGGGGCTGCTCTCAAAAGATGACAATTCTTTAGTATTTCTGGCTAGCAAAGCAGGCTACCGAGGCCAGATTAAACCATCGGCTAAATAAATGGATATCTGGCATATGGCAGGTGGGCCAGTGCTCAGAGAGAGCTTCTTCGGGTGAAACGTACAGACTATGCTAATTAAGATAATAAGTTATAAATATGCAATACCGGGAATGAAAATAGAGAAATAAACACAGTTATAGAAGAAACCATATGACCAGTTTAATCAAATCCAGGCAAATTAAGAAGAACACATGAGGAAAGAAGTAATTTTCCTGGAAAATATAATTCTCAAGGTTTATATAAGAAAAAGAAATCATAAGCAGATCTATTACCATTGAATAAATTGAAAAATTTTTCTAAAAATTTTCTAAAAATAAAGATTAAGCCCAAGCAATATAATTAATTAATCTATCAGACTTCTGAAGAAATATAGCCAATGTAATTTAAGGTGTAAAAAAAAAAGTTTAATCAGATTCTAGCCCTACCACATAGTGAAACATCTTACAGTAAATAAACAGAATTGCTTGGTACTTGAGTACAAATTGATAAGTGACTCGATGTAAAAGATACCCACATATGTATTGAGAAAGAGACTAAATATATACTAACAAAAAGATGGAATATTCAATAAAACAGTGAGCTGACTTATTTAAATAAGAAACTTGGATTCCTAACTCATGATTTGCACCAAAGTAAATTCCAATTGAATAAAATACTTTAATAAAAATGTAAATCAATACTAGTAATGGAAGAAAACATATAAGACTAGAGGAGGCTTACATACATGTCATAAAATCCAGAAATCAGAAAAGAAATTAATACATTAAACATAAAAAATTTAAATAATTTTTATAGGAATAACTTAATTACAAAAATAAAGTTGCAGTAAACAACAACTTGAAAATTTGTTTTTACCACACATTCATGGAGATGAATATCTGACCAAATAAAGAATTTACATGTCAATTAATAAAATAATGATACACTCTAGAAAGATGTGCAAAACAAAGGGCCAGGGGATAAAGGAAAAAAATGTTGCAATTCATTCCTTAAAATGCATAAAACAAAAGTAAGACAAATTAAAATAATAATGATGTACACACATTTATAGATAATAGTTTCGATTACACGTAATTTGGTGGTGATGAATGAAGGAGACATTTCCGTACATTTTTGGCAGATGTGTACATCGGTGACTCTATATTGGTGAGTGTACATATAAATATTTATTGGACAATTGATATCAGCTATCTATTCTTGTGACACAGTGACAGGGAAACCAAACGACAGTACTACCAATACACACGATGAGGAAACTCACAATTGAAAGGGATGCAGGAAAATCAAAAGAAAGATAGCATTATATATAAACACCAAGGATGGTTGTCCTTGGCTCAGGAAATCAGTAAGCCAACAATGGCGGACCATGTTACTCAAATGTTAGTATTTAGAATTTTATATCTTGGATATTTATTTCTCTATCACTCATGACTTGGAGATAAATACCTCAGAAATAAAATCTGCTATTCTTAATCCAAACTACCAATGAATTGATTCAAAGCTGGAAGAGCAATTTTGGAGGGTAACAGGAGCAAAACTCAGCTACAGGAAGACAAGAAGTAGGAAATCGAACAACTGTCTTCAGCCGAAAAATTTTAGAATGACGCTTTTGCTGAGCATGTTTCTACAACAAGTGAGACCCAAAACTGGTCAAGGTCAATGAGCAAATCTTTCACCACCCTCTAGGAGTCTCTCATCATTGTACCAGCAGCTACAAGTCCAAGTTC
>NW_011888944.1:1328861-1331148 GCF_000151845.1 Pteropus vampyrus | reverse complement strand
TATCACTCATGACTTGGAGATAAATACCTCAGAAATAAAATCTGCTATTCTTAATCCAAACTACCAATGAATTGATTCAAAGCTGGAAGAGCAATCTTGGAGGGTAACAGGAGCAAAACTCAGCTACAGGAAGACAAGAAGTAGGAAATCGAACAACTGTCTTCAGCCGAAAAGTTTTAGAATGACGCTTTTGCTGAGCATGTTTCTACAACGAGTGAGACCCAAAACTGGTCAAGGTCAATGAGCAAATCTTTCACCACCCTCTAGGAGTCTCTCATCATTGTACCAGCAGCTACAAGTCCAAGTTCCAATGGAAACAGGGTTTGAATAAAACTAGGAGATCCACCCCTGTCTGACTGCTAAGTGCCGTGGAGAAAAAGGACAATGTCCCTTCTGTGTTCATACCTGGATATTCCTAAAATTACACACAGTTGGAGGTTCCACTAAAATGAAGATTAGATACTAAGAGAAAGAAAAAAATCAATCACTACAGTTATTTTTCTCAAGTGAAAAATAAAACCCTGTTAAAAATAGCTTTGGCAATTAATGGAACACCATTCGGTTTTCTGCAAAACGATCTTGCAGGTTGGCTTCCTGGACATTTGCGTTGCTGAGTTATTTCTACACAAGCACCTAACCCACAGCGGGGGTCACATCGAGGTGCTCAGAGATCACATACATCTCATCATCTTGCCCACGGTTCTTCGTAGTGTTAATTTCTCTGTCCTGCAGAGATAATCTTTCAGAATAATGTCTGGTGTGATTTTTTACTGTTTTTAGTTTCGTGCTGTTCTGATTGTTTAAAAACTCTTTTTTTAAGCAACAGAGGCTGCAATATCCCCTTAATCTTCTTTAGCATAAAATATATTAACCTGTTGTAGAGAATTATCCTCTCCCGCTCAGTGCGTGTTTGCTGAGTTTGTATGTGTTACCTTAATTCATCAAGCCTCTGCTTCTCTCGTGATTTCCTGTGGAGCAGAGTTTCTTCCATGGGCTTTTCAGCCTTCTGACTGATCTCCTAGTGGACTTGAATTTCCAAGTAGAAAATGTCTCTTTTTCACATGAAATAGGGGTCGCCTTTTCTTTCAGCTTTACCTCTTCTCACCCTAGGGCCACGTATTGTATTCAAATATGTCTGTCCCAAGGCAGGGTTCTCAAAAGTGCATTTTTTTGTTAGCTTTCTTTTCATGGTTAAAAAGATGTGGAGATAGGGTGGGGTGCAATAGGATTGGGAGCCACTTCAAGCCCTGTCCCCTCCCAGCCACTTGCATTAGTTCCCAGGTTTCCTAGTGTCTGGAACCCAGTAAAGTCGCTCAGGCTCCCTGACCTCAGAGCGCTCGTCTGTTAATTGAGGATATTGCTGGTTCTCATCGAATTATTGTGAAGAGGAAATGAGGTTACTATCTTAAGCGCAGAACTGACAACATTTGACTCATGGTAAGTGTTTGATAAATATTCAATTTTGTTGTTCTTGTTATAAATATTACTCTTCATGCAGGATGTTGGGCAAGCTAGGCTGCAGACCGTCAGAAAGGTGAGAAATGATGGCGGGCTTGCGGGTTACCACCAGGAGGACACATTATTGGCCCATCTTGGTCACCTAGCACACTCAGACTTAGAGGCGACCTGATTTTAAAGACGAAATTTGGCAGTTCTAATTTCCATTCCACGATAAAAATTAAAAAAAGTGTATGATTTCAACCACAAAAGTTTTGAGGCTGAAGCCGTGTGTGGAAGCAGTCCAGAAACTGTGAGGTCCTACCTTCCACCCCAGGCTCACCTCTTCCATCCTTCACTGCCCCCCAGTGGATGAGAAGGACATTATTTGGGGCACGTTTACTGTTGGGCAAATATATTTTGATTTTTAAGGCAGAAACGTCTCTGTGCTGTAATCTCTTTCATTGTGTGTTTCCTCTCACCGTGGTAGGCAGAAATACCAGATCGCATGCTGGCCAGGCAAACCCACCATGGGCCATTTTTCTTTCATTCATTATTTCGTCCATTCTATTAGTTTTCTTATTAGATTTCAGTTATCTTATTAAATTCGCCATCATAAATGTATTTTTCTGAACATGTAATTTAATGGCTTTTTGTGTTGTCTTTGTCACACCCATTGCATTTGGCTATTTGCTCCTGTCTCTTATCATACCTGGTGACTTTATTGAATATTTGATGTTGGTATCGGAGATGATGAGACACAGGACGATGTCTTAATCTCTGACAGAGAGAGAGAAAGAGAGAGAGAGAGAAAGAGAGAGAGAGTGAAAGAGAGAGAAAGAGAGAGAGA
>NW_011888944.1:1310715-1327931 GCF_000151845.1 Pteropus vampyrus | reverse complement strand
CATTATTTGGGGCACGTTTACTGTTGGGCAAATATATTTTGATTTTTAAGGCAGAAACGTCTCTGTGCTGTAATCTCTTTCATTGTGTGTTTCCTTTCACCGTGGGAGGCAGAAATATCAGAAGATCGCATGCTGGCCAGGCAAACCCATCATGGGCCATTTTTCTTTCATTCATTATTTCGTCCATTCTATTAGTTTGCTTATTAGATTTCAGTTATCTTATTAAATTCGCCATCATAAATGTATTTTTTTGAACATGTAATTTAATGGCTTTTTGTGTTGTCTTTGTCACACCCATTGCATCTGGCTATTTGCTCCTGTGTCTTATCATACCTGGTGACTTTATTGAATATTTGATGTTGGTATTGGAGATGATGAGACACAGGACGATGTCTTAATCTCTGACAGAGAGAGAGAAAGAGAGAGAGAGAGAAAGAGAGAGAGAGAGATGCTCCAGGGAAAATCACTGAGACCCAATCAGAGATCGAGATGATTTGGGATTAATTTTGGTGTTGGGGTGACCTGTTCTATTTTGGCTGCCTTAACTGAAATCCTGGCATTTAACATAGGACTCTCTCCCAGCACAGTGAGACTACAGTTGCGATGGGGTTTTAGCCTCTGGCTGTCAATTTCTGCCAATTTGGACTCTAGATATCGAACCCAACGTTATGTAGGAACTAGCAAGTGTTTTAAGGATATAAACAATGCAGAACGTGGGTTTACCTGTCTGCTTTTCTCTGAGACCTTGGCTCCTCACGCCCTGGCTGTCTCGGGAGCCAAGAAGTTAGGATTTCGCTTCGCTAGGTCCATGGCTGCAATCTGTACATCTCAATGTTGGCGGAGGTCACTGAGGGGATGTGACAACCAACCAGCTGCCCCAAGAGCTGGACCTGGGCAACCAGAGGCTCCTCATCCCCACCCCCTTGTCCTGAGAATATGTACCGTACCCAGTGGTCCCACCGCGGGGACACAGCCTTGAGAGAGCGATGTTCTGTGGAGACCGTGTAGATTGAATATGTGACTGAACCTAGTTAAGGGGCCACCCAAGGTAAGCCTTGTAAGTCAGTCCCCTTGCTAATCAAATCTGCCACCTACCAGCCTTGAGTGCTCTTTCTTTAGTCTCTCCTTGTCTTCCCTCCACGGCCAGGAGCCGGTTTCGAATTTCACCTGGGAACTCCCAAGTTTTCAGACCAACACTCGAGCCTCCGCTCTCTGTTAGAGAGATTGTCCTGTGGCAGAAGGAACAGCAAATACCTCTAGAAGGGAAGGTGTGTGCGCCGAGGGGCCCACAACAGTGTGCTTCTCTTTGCCCACGGATCTCAGTCATTCAAGTCCAGTCTGCTTTGCTGCTCTCATTCGTGTCTCTTGCTTTTTAAGTGCATTTAAATTCAAATTTTGGAGTTGTTCTCAGAGTGAGGGTTTGCCTAGTAAAATATACTCCTTGACTGAAAAACTGGAAAGAAGTCTTCTTTTCAACCCCCTTCGTTTTACTACTTTTTTGTTTTTTTGTGGTAGTGGAAGGTAGAATCAGGTTTGGACTGGGGACCCCTCTCTATCACTTCATCCGTCTTCCTGTCTCTGTTTATTATTCTCTCTTTTCTATATCAAACTATATCTAAGTTTGTTGGCTTCAAGATTTCTCTGAGGGATGTGAATGAGATTTAGTAATATGTAAGAAGATAAATTCGATCTCTCAACCTAAGCCATTCACTCCACATCGGTCTGATTACAGAACTCTGATATGAATATCTAGCACTGTAATGATAGGAAAAATTCATGCTTTAAGGTTAAATCCATAATTGTTTCTTAATAATAATTATCTCAGAAAAAAGATGCTAAGAGCTATTGTCAACTAAGATATGATCATTATTTTGATCACTATCAAAATTTATCCAAAACTTCAGCCATGAATTTTTTAAATAGCATATTTTCTGTCTTTTATATACTAAAACTGTGTGTGTGTGTGTGTGTGTGAATGCGTGTGTGTGTGCGCACGCGTGTACTTAATTCTTTCATGGGAGTCTCGGGAAAATTCTATATACTGTCCCATTTTAGATACAAAGGAATTCAGTCTCAGGAAAATTGATCTACCCAAGTCACTCAATTACATATGTGCTTCAAACCCAAGCCTGACTCCAGTGTTGTATAATGTCATTGAAAATGTAGCAGAGGAAATATGCTATCAAACAATAAAGTGTGGTGGACTTATTTTGTTTATAGATCGGGATTTCTCAGCCTTGGCACTGTTGACATCTTGGGCTGGGTAATTTTTTCGTCGTGGTAGGTGGGCGAGTCCCGTGCATCGTAGGATGTTTAGCAGCACTCCTGGCTTCTATTCGCAGATGCCAGCAGCGACCCCTCCCCACAGCTATATGACTAACATGTACGTGTTTCAGACTCTTTGAATGTCCTTTGAAGAGCAACATTAGCCCCAGTGAGAACCTCAGGTGTAGACAGCTCTGTTTCAGATCGTCGTCATAATTGGAAGTTTTATTTGGGCTTTCTAAGATGAATCTGGTATTATTTGCAAAGACTAAAGATAAAGCAGGTCTCCATGTCTTTAAAGATGGCTTCTCTCCCTCTGTGGGAGACTATCTACAGCGGAATTAAAATATGATGAGCATTTGGTACTCGTCAAACCCTTTCCTAGGGCCATGGGGGAGGTGGGGAGTAGGGGAACGAGGCTTGTGGCAGACCACAGCATCACTTTCTGGGATGGGAAATGCCAAGTGTAGAGTTGTGTATAAAACAGGCTGGAGCAGAAGTGGAGGCGGTGTGAGGACAAGTCAGAGGAAGAACACAGACAGGTCATAAGAGAAAGCAAAGTAACCAAAAATATGTCATCGGCGGTGCAGGTGTCCACAGAGGGAGAGGCCAGTCGCCAAGGCTAGGGGTAGCTATCCAGGCTGGGTCAAGGTCAGAGGTAAGGGTGTCGTTCATTTTTATCTGGAAAGTCGTATATCCATTAAAACCATCGTATAAGAGAACACATGCATATTTGAGAAAAATATAATTGACATTGATAAACAAAAAAAAAAGCCAACCGTCCAAAACTTTCCTCATGAGATTATACTTTATAAAACAATTGTACATGCACGGAAGACTATAACTGCACAGAAAATACGGTAATGTAGAGTAGTAATTTCTGAGTATGAGTCCTTTTTAAATGTTATTTCTTAGAGGTCTTTGTGTCTTTCCAATATTTCTACATCTAGTCATTTTCTTTTCATTAAAATATGTTTTAGGTGATAAAAACTATTAAAATATGTTTTAGGTGATGAAAACTATTTTAGCAAGGATTGAGTTGAAAATTGTGGCAGTGTTGGGGACAATGAAAGAGACGTCATGGGACAAACAAGAACAATACATGCTTGTCCGATGCTCAGGAATTTTTAAAAATAAGAAGGTCCACGTCCAGCAGCCATCAGTCCCTGTGTTTTTCCTCTGTCAGGGGGGTCCTCTGCTTTTTTGTTGTATATAGTCACCATAGGAAAACTAATTTCAAAGAGAAATGGCTAAATCTGTCTTACTTTTTCAGGTATAGACTTTCTTTTTTTTTTCAATTTTTTTTTTTTTTTTAACTTAACTGTGCTCCATGACAGGGGCTGGAGGGAAAAAGATGAGTTCAGTGTCTAGCAAGAAGACTAGGCATTCGTATTTATTGAATGGATTTTGAGTCACTGAATAAGCTCTACGATATTGTAGAAGTGGGTTCTCTTCTTTAATTCTCACGACCTTGAAAGTGGACTCTTAGTGTTCCCATTAGTGACTTAGGAAACAGGTTGAAACAGGTTAAACAGCTCGTTTTAGTGACACACAACTAGCAAGTTCCAGAGTCAGGATTTGAACTATACAGTCTTTCTGAATCTAATTCCCAATCTTCATTCACTTTCTCATGCTGTCTCCTAAGTGAAAAATTGTGACTTGGATGCATTTATGCATTTTCAGCCTCTTCTAGGGAAAAACAAAAAACAAAAAAATCCCAGATCTTTGTTTTCCGTGCTGTCCTTAAATCCCAACGACATACGTCAAATTTCATTTCTTTTCCTCTAGCCCCTTGAAGAGCCAATTAAAGTGAGCCTGACATCGATGAGACTTTGGTCTTAGCATTTCAACACGGCCTCCTCGTTCAGTCTGCAAACTCCATCACCGAAAAGTGAAAGTCATCAAATTTCATTTCTTATAACATTAGTTTAGAAAGATGTTTTCCCCTCTTACCAGTTAAATTGTCTTTTACTTTGTAAACTGTTTCTATTTTTCAACAATTGCATTACAATGTGTTCAATTTTAACCACCCTGCTGCTCAATCCTTTATAAACCCAAATAAAGAAAGAGTTATATAACCGAGAACCATCAAAAAGTGAATAAAAAGCACATATTGCTTCAGATGACTCTCCATTTGCTGAGGACAAAAAAGCAATTTAACATTTTATTTTTTACATTTATTATTGCATTATTCTTCTGTTTACCTTGTAACAAGTGGGAGCCTGATAGCATCTGTCACCCTCCCACAATTTAATTACATATTCCATATCTTTATTCTCACTTGGCAATATCTTTGCCCGCCTAGATCTACCTTATCCTCCCCTTCCAAATTCATATCTCATGATTTTTATAATGAAGTGAGCGGCAAGTTAGCTACCTCCATCCCCAAATTGTACTGTGTGTGTGTGTGTGTGTAATTCATATCTCATGATTTTTATAATGAAGTGAGCGGCAAGTTAGCTACCTCCATCCCCAAATTGTATTTTCATAGATCTAAAGCACTTCCAATAAACGTCCCGATACCGAATATCCATTTGTTCCCTGATGACACAATTACCTCCTCAGGGGAGAATCTGTTCGATGCTGAGAATTACCTTTCTCCACAGAGTGAGAGCTCGAAGCGGTGACTCTAAAACTCTCTTTCGCTCTATGTCGTCAATGAATAATTTGTATTTGCGACAACCTGTCTTCTGTCTTTCCTGACTCTTAGTTTTGAAAACTGTAGAAAGGGTGTATTCCCCCCATCTCATTACTTTCCTCAATGAACAACGAAAGCCTCCTGTGGTCCCATCCGCAACTTGGGTTCACCCCCATTCACAGAAGAAAGAAGTGACTAACTTTCACTCTATCGTTTTGATGTTTTGTTTTGTTTTGTTTTTTCCTATTTGAATATGTCTTAGTTATTAAAATCCACAGACGCTTTCAAGAAAAAGCATAGAGCATTTTTTTCTGTAGCATTCACTTTTCCTAATATGAAACGGTGCAATGACAATTGTATAAAACATTAGAAAACGTGGAAAAGAATAAAAACGATCAGCCCTAAACTCCACCATTATTAGATGACTCGTGGACTATACAATCGTAGGAACAAAGGAAAACTGCAGACAATGAAACAGTCTGTGGTTGCCGAGAGCTGGGGGCAAGGGGTGGATGGGTGAAGCACTGAGGGTCTTCAAGCAGCGAACCCTAAAGCAAACACGGGCTCGGAGTAGGTTCATCACTTGTAAAGATCCCATTCTGGCAGGGGATGTTGATGATGGGAGGCTAGGTGTGTGGCCAGGTCAGAGGCGGGGGTGGGGGTAATCTCCTCAATGTTTCTGAGAACCTAAACCATCTTTTAAAAATAAATATTAAAAAAATAAGCGATAGAACATACATGCAGCACTGTTAAAAACTCTGAAATGTTCCCAAAAGTTAAAGAAAATAAAATAGTAGTCAAGAGGAATATCTTTTTCAAAAACCATATAAACGCACAATAAACTTGAAGTCACCTCTATTTTAGGCACAAATGATATACTATCTTGTCGCTCATTTTATCATAAACTTTTAAACTCTGATCGAGTATATTGCTGGTACTCTTTTTCTTAATTTAATCTAAACAGAGGTGGGTTTCTCAGAGAGATCCCTCTGATTTGGATTGGGGGTCAGTCAGCTTTAAAAGAACAGAATCGTGGAGACCGATATTCAGTATTTCAAGAGCACATACCAGATGCTGAATAGCTTGTTACTGCGAGGACCACAAAGAGCTCGATGACGTGCTTCCTGCTCTACCGTGGCTCGTGGTCTAACTGAGGAGACACAATAAGACAGTACGTATGGTGCAAAGAAATAGGTCCTATAATTAGTCCATCTACAAACTATGATTTAATGCTTTTAATACAAAAAGTGTCTGTTTAAATCTCTTTTTCTCATGCAAATACTGTTGGCTTATGTCTATGCTGTGATACAGAGTTGAAAATAATCATATAATCATATCATATTACCATATCTTATTATACCATTAAACTGAAAGTATTTCTTAGACTAAATGTATTGAAGAATGGGTCTAGAATAAACCTTGTATTTGGAGTCCCATTTTTGCCTGCCCCGCCTCCAAGCCTACTTGATGATAAACAATTCTGTAAAATTGGGTATTTTGGGGAAAGGTGGGAGTTTTTGATTATTATTGCATCCTGTTGTTGATAAGATGTACATGTCTTAGGTGGGCATTCAGTTTCTTCCAGAATTCAGTCCAGTTCTCACTTTTTCAAGCATTTTAAAAAAAATTCCTGCCTCCCCTACACCCTGCTGTTCCAGTTAAAGAGTTTCTGTCGTGTTTTGTCCGTTCTCAATTTTCTACTTCTGATCTTTCCCGATCCTGTTCCTTGCGTCTGGAATATATCATCCTCCATTCACATGTCTATGGGGTTTCCACCCTTGGCTTGGCCAACCCTGATGTCCAGTCCCCTCAGCTCAGAGTAATTGCTTCCGCTGAGCTCTCGTGGCACTTGCATGGTGGCCCTGTGGCTTGCACTACGGTTACCTGGGGCCATGAACCTGGCCTCCCGTGACAGAAAAGAGCCTGATTTACTGCTCTCTCCTTCTCGCTGCCACACTTAACAGTTGGGACTTGTATGTGTTGAGTGAACGAGTGAGTTAATTTCACTTCCCAATAGCATACCTTTCAAAGCATCGAAATATGATGCTGATTTTATTGGGCTTTCGAATATAAAATCACATGAAGTATGAAACAAACGGAATTATGATTTAAAATTCAGAATAAAAAGAATAAAAAGTGTGACATAAACCTATAAGAATAGCAAAACGGACCACAAAATAATCCTTTTTTATTTTTTAATATGCACAGAAATGAGAGCAATACATTGATAAGGACAAAGATTCAATATTATAACACAGAGAAGAGGCAAAAAGAGCAGCTCCCTCCCAATGTCCGTCTTCTCTGTCAGGAGATGATCCTTAAATGGAAAAATGAAAACTGTGTGGTTCAAGTGCCTTCAGAGCTAAGATTTCGAGGCAGCGTAATGAAGTGAGAAAAACACCAGAGTTTAATAAAGAGACACACGGTCACGTCCAGCTCTTCCATGTGCTACCTGGAGACCTTGCTAGACTCATCTGACCTATCTATCGACATAGTATCAACATCTCCACTCATTATCTAATGTAGCAATGGTCTGAAGCATTCGTGCAAAGGATCCGTAAAGATATTATTGGTGAACCTAGTGAGTTCTGAAACCCCAGTGCAAACACAAGTAATTATTATTTAAACAAAGGCTACATTTAAATCATTTATGGGTTGGAAATATTTTTAACAACATTCAGAGTTTGGTGTACAGGGAGATAAAAACAACAACAATGACAATAGATTATAATAGTGATGATCATAACAACAAAAATAATAGCTACAAATATAAGCCGCTTTGTACGTGATAGGTGTTTTTCTGAGGGCTTTTTGTGTATTAACTTACCTGCTATTTGTTTTCTTCAGATGACTGTCATTTTATATATATTTCAAATCTTTACACAGAATTTTCTTTTTTTTAATCGAACAGAATTCCCAATTTTCAGAGGTTTACAGACCTTTAAGAAACATATTACTATGAGAAATCATAAACATTAAACTTAACATCTCACAGACATTAAGCTATTGACTTTATGTTAAATATATACAATTTAGTGGAAACTAAAGGACTAACAGACCCATTTTAAATAGAGACCTGTATCCCAGATTGAAAATCATCAGATGTCATGTTGGGATTGTGTTTTCCAATATTAATTTCAAAGGAGAATAAAGTTGATATTGTAGTGACAAATTTTCATAAGCAAACAAACGTGGAAGTTAAAATGATATATTTCTTTAAAACAAGAAGAGAAATATCAAAACATTCTGAGACTCCTCCTTGAATCAAACTCTTTCATTCAGTTGCAATCCCTGCGTGGTGGGGAGGCACATTCTTCTCCTGTCTTAATTCGAACATCAGTTTTTGTTTGCCAGTGATTTCGTGTGTTGGTTTTGATTACTGTTATTTTATGAACACCTCTGACATCACATTCTACCTCAGCTGAAGGTCACAGCCATCTTTGCAAGGATCGTCTATGATGCATTTTGCTATCCATCCCTTCAGTAACCCTTTTTATTCTGCATTACTCTCACTCCATCCCTCATAAGAATACCATAGCCTTTCACCTCTTAAAAAGGATAAAAATAATCCTTCATCATTGAACAACTGGTTAGTAAGTTGAAGAAGAAACGACAGAGGATGCAGAGGAAATTGCGCAGAGCAAAGGCTTTGAAGCAGGGAGACCCAATATCTGACCTTAGTGTCACTTCGTTGACCTTGAAAGAGTCATGCCAACACTTTCGATTTCTTTATCTGCAATATGGAAATAGATGAGAGCAACGAGGATTTCAACAGATAGTTGTGAGAACAAAGTGACATGCGAAAGCTCTTTGTAAAGTGTAAAATTACAGATGAATATTATTTATTACAGTGTATAATGCTTTGTGTTCTTTCTTAATAACTAAGTTCAAGGGTGACATGTTTCAGAATCATTATATGGGAAATATTTGGGAATTCCTGCCGGTGACGACGACGAACAGGGATGGAGGCTTCTTAACAGCAACCGGGTCATCAAAGAAGTGTCCGCAAGGACACAGGTGAGGTTTTGTGGCTGCTTGCCACCCAGGAGGATCTAAACACTCCTGAGAAACACAGCTTGTCTTCGGTCCTGACTGCTCACAGGGGGACACCCCTGCTTTCTCTTAGTCGCTGGCTTCTGCACGACTTCCTCATGCTTTGTTCACAGCGGATTATTTCCACATCTGGAAGGGGGCCCACGTGGGGCACTCCGACAGCCACGCTAGAGAGCATGCCTTGGGTTCGGGTCCAGAAGTCTCCAGTCGGAGCTCTGGCTCTGACACTAGTTAATGTCCACGTGACTCCACCTTCCTCGACTTTGTTTGCCTCATTTGCGAAAATAAAAACACTTATCACAAAGTGCTGCTGTCTCTGGTAACTCCGCGGAAGTCCTTACTTCGTATTGCTTCCAAGGGGCTGAAAAAAACAATGTGTGTTTTTTTTTTTTTGTAGTGTTCAGTAGAGTTTTATAGTAGTCACTTCAGAAATAGTTCTTATAATCTCCAGCACTAGCTGGTCGGTGAGAGCTATCTTTACTATAATTAGTCCTGTGGTTAAAACCACATGCCAGGATGCAAAGAGGTAACAAGTCGTGACACATGCTACTTAAGGTTTAAGGCAGGTTAATTGTTAGGCTTTTGAAAATAGAATCAAAGGATAAACTACTTCTTTTTCACTAAAATCAGAGTGAAGGTTCAAGAACCCTACTATGTGAGTTTGCATAGGGCTTGATCCCAAATTGCTAAGATTCTGTACAGTCAGCCTGCTTCCTGAATGAGGCTGATGTTGGTCATCCAGGGTCCAGAGACCCCATGTGAAGAATAGATCCTTACAGTGTTTATTCATGGAAATGGTACCTGTACCCTCAGACCATCAAAGCAGTGAGTTAAATCTGCTCCAGTGGCATGAATGCTGTGTACACGGGATGCTGAAATCAAAATATATGGAATTGGTATGAGCAGCTGAGGCATCTGGGATTACTCATTTCAACATCTTTTGCTATTTTTCAGGTGTTGAAAGAATAGAAACAAATCTTGATGATGAAACAGCTTTTAACCTTGACATTTTATCCCAGCTGATGAAGTAAGGCTAACAATACTTTTAAAATTCTTATACATTATCATCACGCCCTCCAAACTATACATCAAAATAAATGTAAAATGGAGTAAAGAGCTAATGCAAAAAGCAAATCGAAAGAATTTCAAAGTTTAAAACGACATCTATACTGTAGAAGAAAATCTCTATAGATTTTACATATGAAAAATTTTCTATACGATAAAAATTTTATAAATATGTGAAATGATAAACCAGAAACTTGAAAAATATTTGCAACACACATGAGATATTAGATGCAAATATATCTAAGGTATGAATAACTCCTATGAGTTAATGGCAATTAGTACAAAAGAAAAATGGAAGAAATATAAGGGTAGAAATTTTAAAAGAAATTCAAGTGTGTTAATAAACATAAGGAAAATGTTCAATCTCCTTATTAGCAACTTTTGACCTTCTGGAAGGCGCTACAGCACATCATAAAAGACACATTTAATCATCCATCTTTTATTCATCTCTGTTACACTTAGCACTTTTCGGAAAATGACATTCGAGCAAGCTTCCAGGGGTCGGTGTCACCTGAGGTGAGCTCTGAAGGACCCCTAGACGTCATTGAGATGAAGCCGAACTTTCGAGGCGATAGCCAATGCACTGCAGACTCAGAGTCCGTGGAAGGAGCATATAAATGTGTGCAGTTTAGTTGCTGGAGTGTGACACGCTTGAAGATGAAGTTGAGAGGTCAGCCGGGTGATGTAAAGAGTTCCGAATTGCATGTGAAGGATTTGGACTTAAAATGTAGGCGGAAAGACATCAAAACGAAAACAAAATAAAAACAAAACAGAACCTAACAAAAAAGAGTGGGCTGGAAGGAGCAGGCCATCCACGAACATCTTTCTTTACTCCATTCCTGCATCCATCTGTGCCGTACGAGTTCACTTTCCACTCACCACGTGCCTCCCAGTTTTCACAGTTGGTGAGTCAAATGACGCTGTCCTTCTGTTCAAGGTCCTTCTGTGTTTGTTCCTTTTCCCACCTCCCTCGGTAGAAGTCATCACCGGTAGAATAAACCCCACAATCCTACTCAAACTTACATGCAGAGGGAATCAGACAAAACTGGATATGGGGTCAGTGGAAGATAAGGGGTCACTGATGTCACTTTTGTTCTGCTTTAGTCTTGAAAGCTGAATCCCCACTATGAAATGGAAGGTGCCTCCCCACTCCCAAAGTCCCATTGGACCAAACAGCGCCCTCCCCCACCTCCTTCAAATGTCTGGTCTATAGAGATTTATCATCAAGGAAAGACTTAGTCATCAGCTCGTTGCTTTTAAAGATAAAGGGGGAACCTGCTTGTGAAGGCGGAGGTCCCCGAAGACGGTCAGAGTATCTGTAGTGGAGAATTCCACGTCCAGGAGGAAGAGAGACATGAACGCCTCTTGGGTTGCCCACATCTTATAAGAAAATACCTGCCTGTGAAGCTGAAATCGTGAAGCGTGAAACAGTCTAATTCCTGCCGCTGGTGAGGAGCGTTATAATGGGCCAAGCTAAGCATGGAGAGTGTAGAGTCAGTTTCCCATGGAAGACCACGTTGAGAAACACCTAAATCCATCTAAGAGAGCTAAGTTTGTGAGAAAACCGTAGTGACATTCTGTGACAGCTGGGAGCAACCTAATCGTAAAACGTAAGGTGTGGATAATTTGACACTGGCATGTTAATTTACTGCCACTGCCATAAAACAGTTCTACAAACTGTGGGTTAAACACAACGGAAGTTTATTCTCCCATAGTTCTGGAAGCCTAAAGGCCAACATCAAGGTGTCACCAGGGCCGTGTTCTCTTTCAAGGATCAAGGGGAGAGTCTGCCTCATGCTTCGCTCTTAGCTTCAGACTGTTCTGTTCCTGGAAGACCTTGAAATTCCTTGAAATTCCTTGGCTTGTGCCCTCATCGCTCCAATCTCTATCCCCATCAACACGTCACATGGTGTTCACACTGTGTATCTCTGTATCTTGGTCTCCTTGTCTCTTCATATAAGGGCACCAGTCATATTGGGTTCAGAGCCCATCTTACTCCTGTATGACCTCACCTTAACTTGATTATATCTGTAGAGACTTTTTATCCAAATAAGATGACATCCACAAGGACCAGGGGTTCCCACTTCGACATCTTTTTGGGGAGAAACAACTCAAGTCACATCAGAAATCACTCCTTTTCTGTATGAAAGTCAATATGCTCTTCTTTTGACCTGCCATATACTTAATGGACTTGTTGGTAGTGAACTCCGAAAGGAGAGAGAGTTATATGGACAGCCAACGTGGCGGGCCAGACCCTAGGCCAAATTTAATGCAATTGAGAGAAATAAAATACATTGCATTTTACACCATACGTTATAAAAAATCATCACGATCTAAATAAGAAGCAATGTAAGGCCCCTCTCCGCCACAGTGACAATCTATAACCTGTTAACGTGCAGTATTTACTCCCTGACTCCTGACATGTAATGCGATGATGTGGCCTTCAGTGGATGGCCCATCTTGAGTCATTTCTCAGAACTAGACAAGGGCTCAGAAGACCTGGCTCCAATTCCCATGCTGTCACTTACTCGGTATGCTACTCCGGAGCAGTGATCTAATTTCTGCAAGTCTCGATTTCCTTGGCCTACTCTGACTAATCTCTGGGTTGTCGTGATTCTCAGTAGAGACAAGTCCTTGCTGAAGTTCAGTACCAGATTTGAAGGGCTGAGACTTCTTAGAAATTATCCACACAAGGTATTTTTTCCCCCACATCTTGCTTTCTTCTAAAAATAACGTGGGCCCACTACGAGTATTTATTTATTTATTTTTACCTAGCAATAGGACTTATTTTGAAAAGTTATTGCCATTTTAGCTAAATTATCATTAAGTCATTAAGTCCAAATGTTGTCCCTTAGCTCCTGACCCAGGATTACGGTCAGAAAACTCATGACACAGGAACAATAGCAACAACGACAATAATAATAATAATGAAAAATCCATGTGAGATTCAAACTTATACACTTGAGTTCATCACTATAATACTATAAATATCTTTCAACACAGCTGACACATTTTAAAATACAAATTTCTAGTTATTTACACATCGTCATAATGGACAAAATGATGTTTCACCCCAGTGCCAGGAAAGAGAGAAGGTCTTATTTGGTCTGCTAAAGGGTTGGTAATGTCTCAAAGACACGAAAATGGCAGCAGTGGAGTCAGGTTTTATATCTGTAATTTCCAATTATATGATTTAAATCCAAGCTTTAACATTCTGAACTCTTAGAATGTTTTTCTGAACTTCATTGTATGTAGAAATCTTGCTCATATATATTTCTTAGCACTTCACTTTTAAAAACTTATGGATTATTATGGATCATTATTATAGATTATGGATCAGATGTATAATATTACAAAATTTTATTTTTAATGTTTCTAACTGATTATTTGATTCTTTTCTAATTTAATCAACTGAAATATACTAAGTTAATGACTCCCTAACGTTAAACACATCTTTATTCCTAGGATGTCCTAGTAAGCTAGGGTATGGAACTTTATTTTTAAAATGTGGGGCCAATTGCATTTTGCTAGTTTTTATTTAAAGGTTCTCCATTTAAAGCCAAAACTAAGAATAGAGCGAAGTTTTTTTATGCTGTCTTTGTCAGTTCAGCTACTGATTGAGCTAGTCTAAAAAATTTACTTCTTAGCTTCCCACTCCCACTTTTTTTGGTATGATTGGAAACAATTTGTGTAGCATGTAAATAATTGGTTGCTTGAATGTTTGAAAGCATTTATCTGTAAAACACTGCCTAAAGCTGACATATCGAGGGGTGATTTTTGAATGTCTTAAATTGTCTTCTTTTCATTGATCGATTTTTCTACTTTCTTGAGTCAATTTACATAATTAATATCTCACTGAAATTTATTCATTTTCTTGAGATTTTCAAATTTATTAGCGTAGATTTGAATTCGCTTATACTTTAAACATCTTCTGTGACTATTGTTATATTCATTTTCTTTCTGCTAATGTTTGAGCACTCATTATTCTTGATTAAATTTTTCATAATCTATTTTCGGGCTCATTATCCAAGTTTTTATTTTTTCTTAGATTTTATTTTTCTATTTCTCTTTTAGATTTCTGAGATTTAAAAAAAATTGTTTTTTACTACTTCACTACCCTTAACTATTCAATTGTTATGCACTGCAACAATTACCACATTTCATAAATTTTAAATCATTTTTACAAATGATTTCCTTTCCATATAATATTTTCTAATTTCATGTTTTTCAATAACTATTTCTTTTAGTTTTATAGATGAATAAAAAAGATAAAGGTTTTCTCATGTTATACTACAGATGAGTATAGAAAATATGGTTTCTTCATGTTCTGCAATGGATCTGAATGTCTTCGTAAGCCTCTAACCACTCATAGCACAGGAAGTAAAATCATTGAATTTAGTCTAATCGAATAAATACAGTATGATTTATAATTACGGGGCTTTTAGGTAAAATTATGAATCTTTCCAATTTCTAACTATTTTCTCTTCTCTTCTTCAAGATGGCAGCAGGATTAGGAATGTGTCTATGTGTTTAGAAGATCAAATATTTTCCCCGACACGGTTCCCTCCAATTTTCCCCTAATCTCTACACAGAGGAACTGAGTCTGCTCCTTGTTCCAGTGACCACCGAGCTACCACCTCTTTCTTCAGTTTTGCTCCAGAAGATGGTGACTGGCTTAGCTTAGCTCTGCGTAGAACTTAAGAGTGATCGGGGTGAGTGCAGGCTAGTGAAATCGAAATCATCCAAATTGGAAATTGCTTCCATAAACAGCACATTCTTTACATCTTGTTGAATTAGAACATTTTTATGGTATTTTTCCTGCTTGTTTATTTTTTCAGAACATCTGTTTTGAAAGACTATCACTATTATTATAGCCATGTACTTAATGTGTGTGGACATGTTTTTCTTCTCTACTATCTTATGCTTGCACACTACATTTATGCTTATTTTGAAGGTGGTTGGGTTATGCCACCAGTGATAGCATATTAATGATGGACATATTTATTTTCTCTACCCACACATTATCTGTTTACTTCTAATGGTACAACTTCTCCTTTCTGGGAGAGACCTCATTCTAATTGAGGGAAGCATGAACTCATCCATATTCCTTTGCCTCTTCCACGAGAACGAGTACTTGACTGAAAGTGACCAATATAGGAGCGCAGCATCCTTTAAAAAGAGTAATTTGTTCAGGGATGGATCTGTAACCTATTGCAGGAAGTCACTAGAAACCATCATTTAAGAAAAACATAAATTTGGGTTTCCTGTGGTCATTTTTCTTCCTCAGCCAAATGGAGAAATCCGTCTGCAGAAAATAAAAGGCAACGCATGAAGAAAACAAAGATAAAGGTGTACAGAGGTGAAAGACACATGAGGAGTCTTGGTGCGATTATTTGAGCTCCCATCTCTGCCATGACCCAACCTAGGTTTGGTGCTAAACGCAATCTGTCTATGCTATTTTTGGGGTTATATCCCATGCATACCACCTTTTAAAGAAGATATTCATTATTGTGTTTCTAACACGAACAACCAAACGAGTTCAATGATGTTCTTATATCTAAATCCTTAAGAATAATGTAGGAAGAAAAGTCACGGTCAAATTTAATGCCTTTTTCAAATGTTTCACTTAACGGGTGGTGAAGTCTGGTGGACTGAGGTGGCAAGGCAATTTGGAACACAGACCTTCAACTTTGTATTTAAATATTTTCTTTGTCTGTTTGGTGGAAGAGAGAGGGATTTGTATGTCTTTACCATTTGCCTGGTATGACTGGCCTCGTTGGCAGCCAGCAAACGAGATGCCTGGTAGAAATGGCTGCCCATGCCAATCAGATGGCCAGGTAGAAATGGCTGCCCGTGCCAATCAGAACTGGTGCCCATGCCAATAAGAACCACTGCAAACTCATTATCAGTGTGGCTCCAGCATTAAGACCTCTTCTCAGAACAGTTAATGGCATCAAGATATGCACCCCATACTTGCCATTTCTCAGTCCTCCCCTGGGGTCATTTCCAGGCACACCAAGGCTCTCCTAGAGTCTATTCTCGTGTCAGCACCCTGATCTCATTACAGCTGGGTGTTCCCTGGTAAGCCCTTTATTCATTCACGTTTGGTCTTCACTATACTTTTAAAAATCAGCTTTAAGAATACAAAGAGAATTATTTACAGGCTTACAGTACTGGTGCAGGTTTCTATTTTTATATCCCATTATTTATGTCAGTGAGCAATTGGTGAATAAAAAGACCAAGACCAAATCAATTGCATCCACTTCTTCACTCTGCTTAGGAGTCCCCTGGAATGCTTTTAGGAAGAAAATCTTTGAAAATATTTACAGCTTCTTTCATAATTATTTGTCTATTCTGTTCTTCCACTTGTTTTTGAGACAGTTTGGGAAATTTATAACTTCTCAGCACAAAGGGAACTTTTTCACTGAAGTTTTCAAATTTTATAGCACAAAATTATACATTTTATTGGATAATGATCTTCACATCTCCCCACGATCTGCTTTTTAATCACTTTTATTTCTCATTTTCTCAAAGTATTTTGTTTTACTTTCTTGGATCCAAGTACTCAACACTTTATCTAATTCATTAAAGTTTACTAAAAATACCTTGAATTTATTTTTGATTTATATAATATCAATTTACAATTTTTATTTTCAATTTTTTGTTTACTTTGATTAACTTCCCTTGGTTCAGTTTTAATTTTCTAAGCCTAAAATTAAATTCTGATTTTCTCTCTTTTTATTTTTTTGTCTAATCACACATTTCAGAGTCAGCCATTTGGGGCTAGTGTCATCACAAACCCAATTTATTCAACCGATCAGCGAATACTTGATCACCTACTTCATGCCAACCACTATGCTATAGCCAACAAATAAAAGAAAATAATAAAATTACATGCAATGGCCTTTTTTATCATGATGTTTCAATTAATGTCGAAGACAGCAATAAAATGATAAATGGTTACAAATTGTTGAAAACGAGTACATAATAAACAAAAACATTGCGATGAAAAACAGCAAGCTGACACTTAATTGAAGAAGAGTCGTCCTTAAATGATTTCAGGCGGAGAGAAAGTCCCAGCCAAAGTCTTCTGTGGGAAGGAATTTCCACAGTAGAGGACTTAAGATCCACATACCTGCAGATTAATGAGCAAAAGTGAGTTTTCAAGAGATGCAAATTCACCAAGACCTTCAGT